>NC_069382.1:16070833-16418750 GCF_027475565.1 Acinonyx jubatus
ATACTTTTATTTAATTAGCATGCTATACATTAAAATCAGCTAGAAGATAGCCAAAGTAAGCCTTAAAAGGACAGCATGACAATTAAGAGTTGCCATTTATTTTATACTTATTATAAAAGTCAATGCTGAATCATAATGTGAAAAAGTGCAGAAACCTGAATTTTTTAAAAAATTTTTTAATGTTTATTTATTTTTGAGAGAGAGAGACAGAATGTGAGTGGGGGGAGGGGCAGAGAGAGAAAGGGAGACACAGAATCCAAAGCAGGCTCCGGGCTCTGAGCCATCAGCACAGAGCCCAATGTGGGGCTTGAACCCATGAACTGTGATATCATCACCTGAGCCAAAGTCGGTCGCTCAACTGAGCCTCCCAGGTGCCCCTAGAAACCTGAACTTAAGTGATTTTTCTAAATATTTTGATTTCTATTTCAAACATTTGGATATTTGAAACTTCCTAATCTTTGCTAATTTATGTACAAATTTCATATAATATTAAATACAACTTTTGCTTTCAACATGGTTATTGTGGACACAAAGTAATATACATTAAATTCTTCTTAGTAAAATTCCTAATCCATTCTTATTTTTGATTACAGCATTGTGTCAACTTTTTCATAAAAAGGCTATAAACCTTTAGGCCTAACTAAAAAAATGATTATCATGCCATATAGTATAGTAAAAGTGTGGGAAGTCTGTATAACCAGAAGTATGTGTATATTAACAGAGATACTAACAGGTTCACCCAGGAGCCCAAGTTGTAGCCTAATGTAAGCCTAACGTAACCAGTGATTACCAGTAATCATTTAGGCTTATTTAGGAAAATTAAAAGAAATTCTGCAATTATAGGTTCTATGTCAATTACTTGGTCTCTTTCCAGTTCATGACCTCTACTTTCTTCCAGCTTCAGTATGAAAAATAATTCCATAAGTATCTTCGTTATAATTATCAATTATCAGCAATTCAATATTAATCTTAAATGGTCTGATTTTAGAATGAACTTCTAATAGGAGTACTTACTATACTTATTTACCCCTGCAAATTCATAATACCTGTAAATAAAAAAACCCAGCATCTTCTAGTTACTAAAGCTTTCAAGCCATTTCTGTTTAAAGTTTACATTTTGTAAAATTATTCCTCAAAAATTGCTGATATAGGACATTTATGGCTTTTATCACATTGTGGCCCCGAAGCCATCTTTTCATCGTGAGGGAAATTAGAGACTCATTGCTACTTTTCAATATCTTGAGTTTCTCTGATAAGGTAGTATAATATATAATAGGTTTTCTGTTTTGAGATCAAGTCTGTATTTACAGTAACTAATACGAAAATAGTGAAGTTTGAGGTTACCAGGACAATGACTAAATGCCAAGTTCTAGACACTGGGCAAAGTACATTGATGGGTCAATAAAACTCTGGGAGCCTGTGAGCAGAGACGAGGATGCAGTACGGTACAGGGAGCAGAACTACAGACATAAGATTCAGATGTAGGCGAAGGAGAAAAGTGAGGAAGCATCTGGGGAGACATCCTGGCTACATTTTGAAGGATACATGACAGGTGGCTGCCACTTTGGGGAGATTTAAAGAAACGGCTGTACAGAGGCTTTGCCAAAGTTTGGTATCGTGGAGCACCTGGGTGGCTCAGTCGGTTAAGCGTCCGGCTTTGGCTCAGGTCCTGATCTCAAGGTTCATGAGTTGGAGCCCTGGCGTCAGGCTCTGTGCTGACAGCTCAGAGCCTGGAGCCTGCTCGGGATTCTGCGTCTCCCTTTCTCTCTGCCCCTTCCCTGCTCGTGCCCTCTCTCTCTCTCCAAAAAACCAAAACAAAAAACAACATTAAAAAAAAAGTTTGGCATAGTGCATTTGGGAAATTACAAAGTATTTGATATTGCTAGCAAGTGATCTGGGAAGTGGCAGAAAGTAAGGATACGTAAATAGACAAAAGCTAAGGGGTGGTTTATGAAAGATAGGTATTACATCTCTGTATGTGGTTCTTAAAGTTGTTGAATTAATAACTGTGTAGATATGCCATGCACCAGTGGACTTAGAATGCTAATCTTTTGTAGCATATTGCCTTTAAAGGTTATTAATGTAGGGGAAAATAGCACAGGTATAAAGTTTGTGTGTCACCCCTCCCGTGAGCCAAGGGTCCCCTCGCGCATGGTGCCCCCGCCAAGGCAGAAGGCGCGGCAGCAGGTGCACCTGAGGTATTCCGCAGATTGTTCGTCTCACGGCCATTCGAAGAAAAACGAATACAAAATTGTTTTCTTGTTGCAGGTCTTTTCGCTGTGCTAATTCTAAGCGTTTTTTTCTTTTTGTGCAAAGTTCTAAAAGGAATTAAATTGGAGAGAAGCTCCCTCTACCTTTTATTCTGTTGTAACAGAAACACTTCCTTGGCTGATATTTTTATTTACAGAATTTAGCTCAAAACTAAGTCTGTTCATGTAGCTTTCCTTTGAAAGCTAAACATGAGTGGAGTACAATGCTATCACTTCCATTTTATTCCATACAACGCCTCACATGCAACAAATAGGCATTATTCCTATTCGTTCTCACTATTAAATGTTTGAACGTGATTCCCTAGACTGAGTTTGCTCAGTCTGTGTCTTTGTATCTTCCGGTGACATTTAGAACATAAGTTTTGAAAAATATTATCCCTCTACTTTATAAGTCACTTACTGGAGGGCTTTTGCCATTGCTGTCTCTGTGAAACAGGTGACGTACGCCCATATGTAGCAATAAAAATTATATTATACTTAATTAATAAAGGTGATTCCCATGTCATCCGTATTTTGGGGAAAAAGGAAGCAATAAAAATACATTTCTTAGGAGGAGCTCTCAGATATTCTTTATTTTACATTTCATGGTAGCCTCAGCCTTCGGTAGAGCTTTTTATTCAAAGCTTCCAACAAAATGTTTTGCATGAAATATTTTCAGTAGCATTGTAAACGATCTGATACCTTGGTCGACCAACAATAGAGTTGACTTAGGGAAAGCAGGAATGTTGTTGAAACTGAATTTAATCGTTATTTGGTCATTTCCTTCTCAATGCTTTTGATTTGACCGACCCATTTCCGTGCACAGAAACAGCTCTGTTCCTCAGACTCTCAGTCAAAGAAATACTCACTATGGGGCAACTCGTCCTGCAATCCAAAGTCTGTGCTATTGACAACAAACATCCGCAGCAAACGTTAGTGTTTGCAGGAGGTGTGCAGTGTGTTTGGTTTCGGTCTCTGTCTCTGAAACCTATCCGTTTGGGAGAAAAACTGGGCAATAGAAGAAGTTTACCGGCACATACTATATAGCCGTGCTTGAACTCAGTGCAGAGCTCTCACTTCCTTTCTTTCCTTGGATGCTGAGCCGGGGGGGGGGGGGGGGGGGAGCACAATGGGGGTGTTGTGCTCTGGGCTAGCGTGGCATGCGTGATACTAGGAAAGGAAGCGTGAGCCGCTTCCAATATCTACACCGTTTGCTTTGCAACTACCCTGAAGTAAATCAAACAGCACGCCACGACTCTAAGCTCAAAATAAGCAAGTGCAAAATCCACTTGCTGTTGTGACCTAAATAGGGAACGGAATTCCTTGATTGAAATGTATACGTGGGTGTGCTGTTAAGGGCTGTTAAAGAAATCACTTATGAAGCTTCGGAAATGCTCCATAATTTTCACACTGCTGATTTTCCATGTAGTTCTCTTAATATATGTCAAAGTACAGTGAATAAAAGGATCCATTGTGTATAAGGTAGAAAGGTTGTTGGTTATGAAGACTGTCCAGAACAACAAGCTGTCATGGTTTGTTACCACACTAAATATCTTAAACTCCGAGGCATATTGTAATTTTTTTTTTTTTTGTCATACAATTTCCGGAGCCCAAGTCACTATAACAACTCTGTGTTTCTGACACTATTTTATGGAAATGTGTGTGTGTATGTGTGTGTGTGTGTGTGTGTATGAGTGCGTGTGTATGTGCATGCTTCTCTGGGAAATCCAGAAAGCACAATGAGTGTAAATCTTTGAGGTTAAGTTTTGCTCCAAATTATTGTTATGCATTGCTTTAAAAAAAAAAAAAAAGGCAAAGAAGCTTACCTCTGTCAGTCAAGCAGATACGCAGGGACCTCCTTCCCAGCCTCGGTCTCAGCGTGTAGGCAGATTCTCTGCGAGCCAACAATCTGTTAACAGGAAGCAGGTACACCCGAGAGCGCCCGCCTGCGTTACAGTCCGGTGCCCATCGGAGCACACACCTGCTTCTTCAGACCTGCGGCTCATATGCAGCAGCCGCGCACAGGACCGCCGTTCGCAGATGGTAACGCCCTCCTTTGGGGTCACTAGTTTTCAGGATAAGCAGCTAGAGAGCAGCTGCGATAACATTGCAGGGGAAGCTTGCCTGCCCAAGACAAAACCCTCTTCTGCCGTCTGATAGCAGATATGCAGCATGATCGCTCTGCCTTCCACTTTCTCCAATCAGCTCATGGGAACAGCAGGCAACAGCTTGTCCAAACGGCAGCTCGCGGGCATGCTTGGCCGTAATAACTGCGTGCTAGCCTGCCCATTTCTTCTCTCTTCTCTGAACGGATCTTTCGAAAATGCTTCTTCCAGGGCGAAGCTCAGCAGAATATGCCACACAGTTTTCCATAAGTAAAATGGCTGGCCCTCTCAGCACTGCTGCAGACAGCTCATTGGGTTCCACTGGCTTTTCGTAGTCATGGCAACAACCAACAGACAGACTTAGACAGCAGGCATGGCTGATCATGTGCAGCACACCGACACAGCTTGTTAATTTCTTTTCACCAAACTCATCATTTTTCGCGGAGGGTAGCTTCCGGTGTCTTTCTAAATGTTTCACCGATAGCACAAGTGCTCTGAGTTTTCAGCTTTCATGAGGAACTTTGGCTAGATGAGCCAGTGCTCCATGTGAAATTGAGAAAGGGAAGCCCTTCTCAGTAGATGGATTCGGGTCTTTCCAGGTTAATAACATGTAAGTCACTGTAGAGATGCTAATTGGAACCATTGTCAAAACAGATTCTACCTTCACATCATCGAATGGGCGTAAGGGAGATTGGCAGATGTGGTCAGTTAGACTTTGTGTTTTTGTTTATTTTTATTGTTTAAAAAAATTGTTTTTTTTATTTTTGAGAGAGAGAGAGAGAGAGAGACAGACCGTGAGTTGGGGAGGGGTAGAGAGAGAGGGAAACGCAGAACCTGAAGCAGGCTCCAAGCTCTGTGCTTTGAGCACAGAGCTTGACCTGGGGCTCCAACCTACAAACTGCAGGATTATGACCTGAGCCGAAGTCGGCCGCTTAATGGACTGAGCCACCCAGGCACCCCTATACTTTGTGTTTTTAAATGATGAGCTTGTAGCCACGTGATTGAAACAAAGCCCTACGACTCATTATATAGGGCCAACAACAACCGAATCACATAAGGATATTTTATAAGAGGCAGCCTATGGATTTCATGCATCTAGTTATTTGAATATATTTTGATGTATTATACAATTTAAGATAGAATTTTAAAAATTCCCCTTTCCTATTGCAGAAAATGATTATAACTTATTTTTCATTTAACTATTATAACTTATTTAATTTAACCTAATTATAACTTATTTTTAATTTAAAAATACTTTAACAATCCAAACCAAATTAAAAACCTTTTGCTTTACACATTATCTCCAAAGCAGGAATAGATTTACTTTCTCTGTTAGATGGATCACACCCCATCCTTCCTTAAAATGTCACCCCCTTTGGGAATTTCCCATGATTAACGCTGTTAACCGTTTATATTTTCTGCAAAATCCCCACTCTTCTCTTCAATACTGTCATCAGTCTCGGTCTATGTGATGTATTTCTAAGACACCATCCCATTTTTTTCATTTCTAGCAACCTGTTTGAAAGAGCCGCGCTAACACTTTGGATTTGTAAATGTAGATGCTTCATTTGTTAGTAGTCATTGATTTAGTATTTTCCCAGTATTGCATCTCCCTACCCCCAGCGGCACGCTTGCCTTCCGTAGCAATTCACCAACGTTAGTATGCTAAGAACCCCGTGGATGCAGATTTGGTGACCCCATTTCCCTTCCGTCTCCAACCACATTCACGTCTGGTAGGTTTGAGCCACCTCAAGGTTAACAGATCTAGGGGATGGGCCTTTCTGCTTGGTACAGTCCTCGTGACTCCATATTGTTTTAAGCCGGCTCACCTGTTCTCATTTAAGTTACCTTCCCTTCAGTTATTTTCAGCATGTGGCACCTTGAACTTGCCCCTCCCTTCAACTTCCGCCTCATAATCCGTTCTTCACTCCTCACGTTTCAGTAACCTTGCATTACTCCTATTTCTTGCTTCCCTGTCTAGCAGATGGCCCTGCTACCTCAAAGCTTCTCAACCACATTTTAGCTGCCCAGTACCTTTGACCTCCATCCAAATCTGCCTTTTCTACATAATCTGTCAGCACCTTGCTCAAACAGACCACCCCGCCAAAGACACTCCCAGGCAGAGTACGCAGGGGCCTCCGCCATGCTTCTGCCGTACCTGGGATGTTCCTCTACTGTTGCCATACTTTATGCGTCCCATTGACTTGTTAGCTATGCCCTTCCATGTCTGACTCTTCTACTGCTCTGTCACGTCCCCAAAAGCCAACCTTGTCCACCCGTGTCTTATTTGCCGTCCATGTTTTAATTTTCTTTTTTTAAGTGTTTATTTCTTTATTTTGAGAGAGAGAGAGGGAGCAAGTGGGGGAGGGGCTGAGAGAGACAGAGATGGAGACAGGGAATCCCAAGCAGGCTCTGCACTGTCAGCGTGGAGCCCGACGTGGGGCTCAGACCCACAAACCATGAGATTGTGACCTGAGCGGTGATCAAGGCTTAACTGACTGAGCCACCCAGGCGCCCCTTAATTATAACTTTAAGATATTTCAGTATCTTAAAACAATTTGGACGAGGACCTAAAACACTGTCTGAACATGTGCTGAATGACTGGAGAGTGTGAAGTCTGTGTTTCAATCCACCTTTTCAATATCACACCTTTGTCAGTATTATAACTTCAGAAAAATTTAAGTGATTTTGATTAAATGTTGGCATGCTAAAAAAGTTATCACTCCTGAAACCAATATTGCACCATATGTTAACTAAAAAAAATTTAAAGAAAAAGTTATTAAGAAACATCTTAGTTCATTTTGTGTTTTAGGGTGGGTTTTCTTTGCGTTGTAGGTCCGAAAATGTCTTCATTCCACACCTACCTGTGACTGATTCTTTGGCTAGGTGTAAGAATATTTTTAGCCATTTTCCTTGGGAATTTTGAGGGCCTTCTTTTTAAAAAAACCTGTATCTTCTTGCGTCACTATGTCCCCAGATGCCACACCCCCAAAAGAGAACTGGAAAACACCCAAGCTACTCCGAGTAAGAGACTGGCAGGAACTGAGGCTAATTTCTATGTCCCGTGGTGCCCCTCATGCTCTCTTGAGTAATTGTTATATATCACTCTCTGTGGGGGAGCTCTGTTATTTCTGAGCCCTTTGGCTTCTTCACCTCCCCCAAGCCCTACCCCTCCCAGCTCTGGCCACCATGGCTGTCGTGACCCTTCTGGTTCTGCTCTACCTCATGTCTCTGACGTTCATTGTCCCTCCTAACTTGTTCATTAAAAAAAAAAAAAAAATTGCTAAATACAGATTTTCAGGGAACGAATAGGATTTTTCCATCTCATCTTTCTGAGCCAAATGAGATGCTTCATAAATTGCCAGCAGCTTTCTACCTAGAATGCTCTGTGTCAGATTCTAATCTTTGCTCCAATCAGCCATGGTAGGACACTTGGCATTACGCTGCTTTAAAATTTTTGCCAATGCAATAGGTGCGGAGTAATAGCTTGTTATTGTCTTAATTTGCGTTTCTCTAATTACTAACAGAATTACATATCTCTTCATGTTAAAAAAAAATTTTTTTTAACGTTTATTTTTGAGAGACAGAGAGAGGCTGAGCACGAGTGGGGGAGGGGCAGAAAACGAGGGAGACAATAGAATCCAAAGCAGGCTCCGGGCTCTGAGCTGTCAGAACAGAGCCCGACATGGGGCTCGAACCCACGAACTGCAAGATCGTGACCTGAGCCGAAGTCAGACTTTTAACTGACTGAGCCACCCAGTTGCCCCTAAATATCTCTTCATGTTTGATGCTCTTTTGGGTTACCTCCTCCTATACATTTCCTGTCCATCCCTTTTAGCCTCTTTCCTCCGTTGAGGTTGTTGTCTTCATGTGGAATTTTAAACAAAATGGCCATTAAAAGCATTTTCAAAAGTTTTATATATGTAAGTGTTATAATTAAATTTATGACATAATTAGAACTTGGTAAGATATCCAATGGCATGTCAAGAGAAGCCAGCAATTCCTACTGCTAATTGTTTTGGTTTTTATTCTTTGGAAGTGGGTGAAAATCTCCATGCAGAATGTTTTTTTCAGTATGAAAAATACTGAATACCACAGGCATCATATGAAGAATGATTTTCCCAAACAAAACCTAAGGTCCTACAAATCTCATCGCAAAAAATATTGGCAGCAGAAGTGCCTGGCAAAATTAATATTGCTCTCATGTTTAAAATAGTACATAGCACGAGTGGAAAAAGAGGGTCGAGGAGCTGGGACAGATGGAAGGAGGGCAAGGAGGCCAGTGGAGGGCTGTGTGCGACCCTGGACTAGGGGCTGGGCCAGGAACAGGTGCATCAAGTACATCATTGAGACAACTGGTGAATGTGAATGTGGACTGTATATTTGGTAATAGTGTTGTTTGCGTTTTAGATTTGCATAACTTGGTGATTATGTTGTGGCGTTAAAGTTCTTCGGAGACGTGTTGAAGTGTCACCTAAGTCATCAGAAAGAATAATAATGCGTAAAAGTATATTTGTAGTGTGTGTGTATGTATGGTATACTTTAGCTCTTGTAATGATAAATACATAGATGGATGGATGGATTTGTTTACTGAGGGCTAGCAAAATACAGGAAAACACCAATACCTGGTGAATCTTGGGTGAAGGGTATTTCTCGTTTATTTTACTCTTCTTTCCAGTTCTCTGTAAGTTGAAAATTTTTGTTGTCAAGGTAAAAAGCTCTCAAAAAAGGATTAAAATAAAAACACAAGAGAGTGTTCAGAACACAAACGGATTTAAGGTAAGATTACTTGACGAGGGCCTAACTATCAGAGTTAAAGCTACAAGTTGGTAAGTTAGGGACGAATTACGGTGGTTATTACCATTATGATTATTAACATTATTAAGAGACCATTTTGGTAGAAAGTATCGGAAATATTTTGTACTTTATTGAAAGAAGTCTGTTATTTTCCTGTATTTCCTGCTTTACTGTTATTAAGCCACTTATCCCTTGGTTCCCATGTTGAAATCCTTCTTAATCTGGTTCCCTCGCCACTGTAAAAATCAGCGAGATAACTGTTGATCAAAGCAACATGTTCTCTTGCAGCCTCACCTATCCCTCCAGCTTCCACAGCTGGGTGACAGTCTACCAAGGGATCCGGTCCCTGGGGTAACAAAGAAGCTCTTTGTACAACTCAGGGAATAGAATTTGAGCATGGTTTGTTTAATGGGACAGCACAGGCTATTATGAGGCTTAGACTGAATTTCTAATTCCTAGCAACAAATAGAATAGAATATGCTAAAGTTTGTTCTCAAATCTTGCATGTTTAGTTACGTTAGCAATGAAATGAACAATACACTGTTACGTAGGACCAAGATGGGAAGGGTGACAACTACGTCGGGCAGGATTAGAAAGAGGATTGGAATATCTCAGCAAAGCAAATTGGATTTATTTTTAAGATTCCATCCGCTAAGAATAAAGTATGCTGGGAAGCAGACTGACCCACAGGCTATTAATCAGATGCCTTCATATCCTCTGAGAGAGTCTGACCTTGATAAGAATCCAGAACGACCTTGATAAATCAGAGGTACCAGAAACCGAAACAAACCCAGCAGAGGGAAGGCTTCCTGGAAAACTACTTACTGAATAAATTAAAATGAGAAAATGATTACAGAAGAACAAAACCCTACCAAAGGGTGAACGAAAAGCCTATAAATGCCAGCCATATAAAACTGGTTTTAGAATCTGAGTATCTGTGAACACAAAAAATAACATGTGTGCACCACAAAAGAACATTGCATTAGCAATTACCAAAACTCACTTGGAGTCCTACATTCTCTCCAGGTGAAGAACAGGGACGATGTGGCAGGATGTACAGGAAGAAGATTTGGCCAGGCCTAAACCCGGAGAACTTGGTCTTGACCGGTTAATAATAACAACATTGTTTTAAATATTTCAGGTTTATCAAGCTCCGGGCTTATGGACGTCTCCAATCACGGTAGCTTACAAGAACAACTTTATCTTAAAATGGGCATTAATACGCGTCGCTACCAGGTGGGGGAAAAATTGTAGCATTAGCCCATAGCAAAAGAAAAAGCTAGCGAACGATGAACTCTCCATGCCCCTCCCACCGCAGCCCACCCCCAGCCCTGGTGAGCCCAAACACAAATATGTCTTGCTTGCTCCTGCCAAAGAAAATCATACGGGGCTTCTTTTTAGGCCTGCGTTGCCAGAGAGCCTGTGAGCAATATAGAAAAGGCGCACTTGCTCCCACGGAATTTGGTTGTTTATACTTCATAATGATAGGCTTGGAAAGTGACCTGGAAAGAGGAGGCTGCTTGCTTTCACTCCGCTGTGAGGGGCCACACTTTGTTCTCCAAGAGGCACTCTGACCAGGATCAACGGAGTGTATCTCTGGTGACCTTGTCCACTTACCATTGTTTCCTCTGGAAACAGTGACGCCCAGGGGCCTCCGGGCCGCGGTCATGGCCACGATGCCCGGTCGCACAGAAAAGCCTTGGGGCCCTGCCGTCACCGCATTATTGAATTAGTGACGAGACACATCAGCCTTGGCAAACACAACCTGGCCAGAAGCGTTTTGGAACAAATGCTGCCTCTTTCACCTGAGCCGCCGAAACGCATTATGAGGCGTGAGGTGAAGGCTGGGCCGTTTCTGCCAACTCTGAAGAGGCGGCCGCCGAAGCCCGCGGGAGCCACATGCGCAAATCTCACAGAAACGACAGCCAGAGGGGCTCGACCCCCTTTACAAGCACGTGGGGTTAGAATGGTTCGGTTAGAATTTTGACTTGCTCGTCAAAATGAACAAATAACGTGATGAGGTCTGAGTAATACCTGATGTGGTACATGTTTGAGAATCCGATTGCCTGATGTGAGAATTGGTTGAAACGCCCAAATGAGAAATTGCCCGATACGAGAAATGGTTGCAATGGCCAAATGAGAAAAATGGTTGAAAACCAACACCCCCCCCCCCCCCCCACCGCCCCAGACAAAAACGCCTGGATGTCGTAGATACCCAGTTAAAGGCCCACCAGTGACAGCATACACAGCTTGGGAAAATAAAGCATGTGATCTTGAGGAATCCTGGATGGGGGCTTCATTTTTTCCCGTTAGGATGATAATCAAGAATGGCAATTCTTTTACCACGCCTACCCAAGTCAGAATTCGTTTCCTTTGTCCTCAAAAGTAAGACTCGCAGGTCCTAGTCGCCGGCGAGTCACCTTAAACTGGTAACGCGCGAGAATAGTCTTGGACAATTTGTGCATCGAAGGAAGAAGATTAATTTTGTAAACAGTCCTTGTGGGTTTAAATTAGCACAAAAATCATTTCACAGCTAACTTACTGTGGGCATGAGGGTAGATAAAGAAAACTCTTCTAAGAGCTGATACTAAACTACGTCTTGAAGGGTAAGGGGGAGGACTTAATGAAGGAACGACATAACAAAGTCTGTAAACCAAGGGAATAGCATGAGCCAAGTCTAAGATACATGAGGGGGTTGGTGGCTGTCCTTTCGTAAATTAGGTGACATGAATGGATCCCCCGATTTTCTGACAGGATTTTTATGTGGATCACGCAAGGTAATATATGAAAAGGTTTTAAACTCAGCAATTATAAACAAACTCAGGTTATTGTTCAATCTTTGGAAACATGAGAAATAGTTTTATCACAGTATCTGTTAGGATTAGGATTGGCTGAGTATACGTGTATACCCAAATTACAGGGCTTAAACAAGACCATGCCTAAGTGAGAGACAAAAAGTTCAAGGCTAGTAGAAAGCTGGCCCCAGGGTCTCTGTTCTGCCATCTTTTGAAAGTGGCTTCTAGGGGCGCCTGGGTGGCGCAGTCGGTTAAGCGTCCGACTTCAGCCAGGTCACGATCTCGCGGTCCGTGAGTTCGAGCCCCGCGTCGGGCTCTGGGCTGATGGCTCAGAGCCTGGAGCCTGTTTCCGATTCCGTGTCTCCCTCTCTCTCTGCCCCTCCCCCGTTCATGCTCTGTCTCTCTCTGTCCCAAAAATAAATAAACGTTGAAAAAAAAACTTTAAAAAAAAAAAAAAAAGAAAGTGGCTTCTATCCTTAAGGCACATTCACAGTCTAGAATGGCTACTTGTACCGCAGCCATCATGTACATGTTCCAGGCGAGAAAAAGCAAAGGAGTGCAAGGGGGCACATTTTCCACTTGAGTTGGCCTCCTTTTGTTCTTTTTTAAAATCAAGATATAATCGACCTATCACATTGTGAGTTGACCTCTTGTAAAGAACCTTTCGGTAACTCCAGCATTTCTACTGATGTCTCGTTGCCCATTCCCAGTTACAAGTGAGGTTCGAAAGTGCCATCTTTGAGCTGGACACATGTAGCCCTAGATAAATCAGTGTTCTATTATTGAAGAAGAAATGGGGAATGATTGTGGGTAGGCAGCAAGCTCCCTCTGCCAGGTATCAGCCAGGGGTCATCAGTCATGTTTTGTGTCAGAGTGGCCCTTTTAGGAAAGATTCACCTTTTTCCTCAAGTATACAACTGGACTTTGAAAGCGACACCACTCACAGACAGGGCTTTAGGGCAGCCCAATGGCGGAGAGACAATGCACGTTGTGCAGTTACACTCTCCTTGTGCTCTTATTTATTTAAACTCTGTCTGTCCTCCGGGATTATGAACTCAGGAGAGTGGGGATCGTTTGTTTTGTCTTCACCCTATATCCATTGCTTAGCACAGCACCTGGTGTATAGAGACAGATATGATGAATGAACAAATGAATGAATGAGCCGGCGGGGGAAGTCACAGGTGAATTGTATCTTCCTCCAAGGCCATCCCTCGATTCAGTCCAACAAGCATTCCTTTATCCTGTACTACATGCCAAGAACCTCATCCGGTGTTAGATTACTAAATTACAGCTCACATTCTGGGTGGGAGAAAATACAAGTGAATAAGTAGTTATGTTACAATGTGATTTGCCTTTCAGTACGACTGTATCCAGGCAGTCATGGGAGAAGAGAAAATGGCTAGTCCCTGAGCTACATGAAGGGGCTCTACCGAAGCTGGGCCAAAAGGATAAAGAGGGGCTTGCTAGTCCGGGAAATCAGGGATAGGATTTCCAGGACAGCACAGAGACAGGAAAGCAAATTTGCAGTTTGGGGAACCCAAGCAGTTGAATGTAGCTGAAGTGCAGCCTGGGGCAGGCACAAGAAGAGATGAGACCGAAAAGGTAGTCGTGTGATAGTTTGCGAAATGCCTTGTTCTCCTCATTAAGGACCTTGGAGTTTGTCCTTCAGGAAACGGGAAACCACCATAGGGTGTTTGAAAAGAACAAAGAGGTGATCATGTTTGTATTTTAGGAGGATAGCTTTGGAACACATTTATGTAGGCAGTATATTTTAATGGAAGTATATTTTCATAGGGTTTTATGTTTTGATTTCTTTTGTTGCCTATTTTTATGAGACATTTGTTGAGCCCCTTCTTTATGTAAGGTATTATATTAGGTACCAAAAGAAGTGCCAACAAAACGAAGGACCCATAAATCATTAGATGTGCCAGTATTTATGTTCCACTAGAAAGAAGAAAAAACTTGGCCGGATGACATTGTCACAGTGTTCTTTTTTACATGAGCATTTTTGTCATTTGTTGAGAGAGCTCTTTTAAAGGTGATTATTTACATTTCATCCTCCACCACTGCACATGCAAATGAAGAAAGTGAAAGGAGTTAAATTATTCCTAAAAATTTTTTATATTCAGGGTTCAACTTTTCTGAATGATATTTAGATCAGGGACATTGGTATTCATGCTTCCCCCCCCTTCCCAACCCCCCCCCCCCAACACACACCATCATCATCGACTTGGTAATTTTCAAAGTTTGGCATGTATCTGAATCAGAAAAATGGTAATAGAGGCATAGACCGCGTTCCATTTCAACAAGCCTGGGCTTCTTGTATTCTGTGTTGCTATTCCAGAACATTCTAAGACCCTCAAAGTTTAAGAAGCCCTGCACTATGGCATCAGAAGAGTGAGTGTGTAAGGAGTACTTCTTAAAGTGAGTGTACCACTTATGTTTTCAGTATTTTCTTACATTTGGTGAGTTATGATGACGACGTATACACAGGACAAGGGTATCACAGTTGCTCCCAGGCTGAGAAATACATTGTTTCCTGGGCTGTTAAATTGCAGACAGTGTGCATCTTAGAATCATCAAGCTATGATATTTTCAAAAGTATGGGAGTTTTACAAAGTATGAAAGGAATACATTAAAGATAATGATTACTTGATGTCTATAATAAGGGACTGATTAATTAGATATGGTACTTCTACATGGAAGATGTTCTATGAAAATTATTTAAAAATAACTATGTAGAATGATATTTAAAAAATTTTTTTTAGCATTTAATTATTTTTGAGAGACAGAGACAGAGCATGCTCAGGGGAGGGGAAGAGAGAGAGGGAGACACAGAATCTGAAGCAGGCTCCTGGCTCTGAGCTGTCAGCACAGAGCCTGATGCATGGTTCGAACTCATGAGAGGCCATGACCTGAGCTGCAGTCGGATGCTCAACCAACTGAGCCACCCAGACACCCCATGGAATGATATTTTTAAAAGTGTGTTCTGTGAGTGGCTATTGAAAAAGGGCACCATAAGCAAAAAAAAAAAAAAGAGAGAGAGAGAGAGAGAGAGAAATCCTGAAAATCATGTCCCTTTCTTAGACTTTTACAGTGCATTTGAGCATTGAAAACTCTGAGAAGGCAAGGAGTTTTGAACCTAGAACTTTCTTATTTGTGGCATAAAAGATGTTCACGTTTTATTTATTTATTTGTCTGTTTATCTGTCTAGATATCTATTTATTTTACTAATCTCTACATCCAACATGGGGCTCAAACTCACAACCCCAAGATTACATGCTCTTCTGACAGAGCCAGCCAGACACCCCTCATGTTATATTTAAATAAACAGCAACAACAGTGAGAAAGTCGGGGCCTACTTTATGAGACTTTTCAAGTTCACATGAGACTAAAACGTGTTGGTCATAAAGTACAGTAAGAGGAGAGAGGACCAGAATGAATATAGGCATTATGTACAATGTTTAGTTGGTCTTTTTCAAGGTCAGATATTTATGGAATCGAGTTTTTTAAACACATGAGTCAGACTCATTTGCCTGTGGTTTGATGTGAAGGTTAAGTAGAGAATTCACTAAATTTTATCTCAAAATGTGTTCAGCCATTGAGGAGAAATAACCGTAAGTGAACAGTCTATAGCTCATTCCACGTATGCAGTCAGGAGTACGTGTGACTACTTAGGTCGTCTCGGGCAATTGCTTAAACTTCACAAGCTTCATGTTTTACATCAAAATGGTTCTGATGATAACAGGAGTCCTAGGGGCTGCTGGAACAGAGCACCACAGACACCACAGAAATTTCCTGTCTCAGAGTGGTGGAGGCTAGAAGTCCAAATCTAAGTGTGAGTAGAGCCATGCTCTCTGAAGGCCCTAGAGAAAGATCCTTCCTTCCCTCCAGCTAGCCTCCGGCGGTTGCCAGAAATCTCTGGTGTCCCTTCGCTTCTGACAGTATAATTCCAACCTCTTCTTCCACCTTCCCGTAATCATCTTCCCTCTGTGTATCTGTGTCCAAATTTCTCTTTTCTTAGAAGGATGCCAGTCATTGGAGTAGGGCCCACCCTAATTCATTATGACCTCATCTTAACTTGATCACATCTGCAAGGGCCCTGTTTTTAAAGAAGGTCACATTCTCAGGTTTAGGGGCTTAGGACATCAATATATCTTTTTGGAGACACAGTTCAGCCCGTAACGGTTATGATGTTATAATTGCCATTCTTTTTGGGGAAAAAGTTGTCAGTCTCTATTCACGGTTGGGTCTGCAAAGAACTGAAGTATGGCTAATTAGTCTACTGAAAGGAATTGATAAATGAATGGATCCCCAGGAAATTGGTGGAAAACATCAAGCAAAATGTTTACTTGGATGCTTTTTTCCTTTACTGATTTGCCTAGAAATTTCCTCTATTGGATTAGAGTGAATGTACCATTGTCAAATGGAAGCAACAGTAACAAAAAGGAATATATCTGATGTGTCAAAAAGATCCTACCAAATCTCTTCCAGATTGATTGCTTTTTCCAGAAGACTCTTCCCAAGTAACCTCGTCCAAACCCATACTTACACTTCAAAGTTCATCTCCAACTCCCCGCCCCCGCGTCTGGGCAGTAGGCAATCTGATGCTCAGCCAGGCAGATTTCTGAGATTGATCAGGCTTCTGAGTGCTCCCTACCCGTCAGTTTTTGAGAGGAAACATGTATGATTTCTTTGAGTTTCCAAATACAGGCGTTGCTTCTTTATTCAGACTCTTCGAAGATATAATCCTCTGGTTATAGGTCAAGTGGTTTTAGCGGTTTCAGGCCACCCGTAATCTAAAGTGGTTATCGCAGCTTTCAAAGGTGCTTAAAGTTGCAGAGAATTATTAGGCACACAGAAAACAACTTTTTATTTATTCATTTTGTTCTGTGTTTTTAGCGTATTAGAAATCATTTCTAATTTCAAAGCACAGTGTAATCATAGTCCATGTAATTTATTTAGCAGATTACTGTGTACCAGGCACCATGCTCCCAGTTTTTATAAATATTAAATCCGTTCCTCATAGTAGACCTTGCCAAGTAGGAATTATTTTTACTTGACAGATGAGAAGGCAGACTTTGAAAAATCATGACTTTCAAGGTCCGAGAATCACGTAATCTTTCTACTATACTAAGTTTCTTATTTAAGCACTGTCTTAATCGGTTGCCTATAAATGTAGAGACTCCTGTGGGTTCTGTTTGAGTCAGATTACTGCAAGTCAACTTAAAAAAGCAATGGCGGCATTCCCAAGGTGTTTTTTGTTTGCTTGTTTCTTTGTTTTTGCCATTTGTTTTGGCTAAATTGTTTTGATCATTCTCATTATAGTGTCTGCACCTTAGAATAAAGGTATTCTCTTTTGTATTGCTTTGGAGTATTGCACATAGAACTATGGAAAAAGAAAGCATTATCAGAATTCAGACTCCAGATTATTTTACTGGCAACAGTCATCACTTAAAAATCAAACTACAGAATTGCTCCTGACGCAAATGAAACAGTT
Source organism: Acinonyx jubatus (assembly GCF_027475565.1). Taxonomy (NCBI): domain Eukaryota; kingdom Metazoa; phylum Chordata; class Mammalia; order Carnivora; family Felidae; genus Acinonyx; species Acinonyx jubatus. The sequence continues at coordinate 16,088,280 of NC_069382.1, forward strand.
TGTGTTTCCAGCTGTTCCCTGCACTGAGTCGAAGGCCACTGTGAAGAAGGAAGAAGAATGGTTTTGATTTTCTCTCAGATGCAATGACCTCGCTCACTTAAGATTTCCTCTCTGTGCTACCCAATATCTTCACCTAAAACTCCTGCAAAGTGAAATAGCCCAGGTCACCACAGGGAGCCTTTCTGCAGTTAATTAAACAAGCTAGGCTGAAAGCGTTGAAAGCCCATGGCTTAACAAGCCAAACAAGAATTTTACTCCAGCAAAATCAAAGTGGGGGAGCAAGATTCAGTCAGCAATATTTTAACCAGCGATACCTCATCAAACGTGGACTCAAATTCTTTTAAATTCGTTGCCACCTCAGTGCATTTAATTAACAACAAACAATTCTTCAGAACCAGGGTGATTTTGCCTACGGTTTTGCTTTATATTCACACCTTAGTGGACCTATTTTTTTCTTCAAGAGTAGCCCATCATGTACACTCACCAGGCTGAGGTATGTGCCTTTATTGACCATTTACACCTGTTATTCAGGTTACACCAGTCTATGATTAACGTAAATCCATGTGTCTGCATGTCATGGAAATCTTTCTTGAGTTTTCTTTTGAATAGTTTCTTTTTCTTGCCCTGTACCTTATTCATATATAAGTCATCGTGTCTTCATTCTAAACGAAAGAAGCTGATCGTGTCAGCTGGTATTAGCAAATTTATCGACAAGAATAATTCAGCATATTTGAAATTATGGCTCTCTTGCAAAATCAGGGCTATTAGCATGTACTACTTCCCCCCTTTCCTTCTAACTTGCATCGTTAGTGGGGAGAACAGGAAAGATAAGGGACGAATGAAATCACGCTAGTATATCGAACAAATACATTTCTGAGTTCTGTGATGTGCCAGGCACCATCATCGGGTGAAATAACATTAAAATGAGCATCAGAAGACAGAATTACCGTAAAATGTATCCCTAATTATATGATCATCAGCAAATCACCAACTGCATTTCTCCCTTCCCTTATTTGTAGGTTGGGAATGCTTTGCGCCCTTGCCCACTGACAAATTGTTATGAGGATCAAATGAACCTTTTTATTTGCTAGTATAAAGGACAGTGAGATGGAATTCAGCTTGCTTCCCTTCTCCACTGCTAACACCACCACCCCTGCCCCCATCACCGTGGTCGTCACCCTCATCGCCATCATCATCATTGCTGTGGTCTTAGTCTAGTTCTCCAGAAACAGACAAAAAGCAGGGGATTTACTGGAGGCGGTTTACTGGGGAGTGCCCTTACTTAAAATACCTGGGAGGGAGTGTGAGAAGGAAACTTGGACAAAGAGAGAAGGTGCACACTGGTAAAGTTTCTGCAGAGGCCACAGGAAGCTATGGTGCTGAGATAACCCTTTCCAGTTGTCCCAAGTGACGTCAAGGAGGTTGGGCCTTTGTACCCCTCTATCTACTCATTACATGCAGGCTGCCTACATGGAGGGCGTATAACTTCAGGTGAAGCCAGTTTTGAAGAGAGATGCAGTTGTCAGCCCTCAACAGTACACAGTCCTGGGGTCTGGGTGAACGAGTGTGCCTTGGGCCTGAAAAGACGATAGGAGGGATTGCTGCACCCACTAAAATCATCACCACCACCGTCATCACCATCATCGTCTGGGGCTTGAAATGGCCTTCCAGGAGTCCTTGGGGACACAGTCATTTCATTTCTCTTCTCCAACACAACAAAGAAAGAAAAGATAGAGTTGCCCTGATAGGTAAGCATCAAATTATAGCTGAACCCCAGGAGCATCTTAGGAAGGCAAGGAACTATGCTCTACCTGCAGTGATGGCAAGATCACATCCTACATGGCCCAAGAAGCAGACACATAGCATAGTGCAGCAATTCCAAACCAAGTATCTCTTGTCTCCACATTGATCACTCTTCAATTTCCATTTCTTTCATTGAATGATAGTTCTCAGGTCGAGAGAGGGCCTTGCAGGTCAGTTGATGTAAGTGCTGCCCTGGGGTTGAGTTCTCCTTAGCGACCCTGACAAGTGCTATCCAGTCTTTACCAGGTGGATCAGCTCCAGCAATGAAGGCTCTACATTCCCAGGCAGCCTATTCTGTTGTCAGGGACTTCTCCTTATATTAGTGGAATCTGCTTTCTTCGTTGGTCCCATTGCTATGCTATGGGATAACAGAATAGATTTAATCTATCTTCCATATGTGCCATACACATTTTCTCCTTAAACTAAGTGTGCTTAATTCCCAAAACTTGTTCTTAATCTGTAATAGTTTAAAAGTGTATACCTGGCCTCTATCCTTTGAATATCTTCTTTTTTGTTTTGTTTTGTTTTGTTTTAAACTGTGAAGATTGCTCCAAGTTTTCTCTAACTCATGAAAAAAAGGATGCGACGATCTTCATTCTTGCTAATGGGTCTCTATTCATGTGTGAACAGTATGAGATGGTTGCTAAATAAAGCTCTGTTTTAAAGCCATTTGTCTCTCAGTCTTGTCCTAATGCAGCTAGCCATTTTTTGAATGCTACTGTAGGACTTTGCATAGATATGAGTAAAACTTAATTTTGTCTTTCATTCCAACTATTGAAATCTTGGTGGATTCTAATTTTGTTTGAATTTCTTTTCAGTATTATTAGAGTATGCACATAAACACACACATACATGCACACAAATAAATAAAACTATTAGACGGAACAACATGGAAAATTTAGGGAAGGGGAGAATGAGAGATAGAGAGAGAAGGTAATTGCTATCCTATTCCCATTCTACCCACTAGACACACAGACACACAAATCAAGAGATGACTTTGAAAGGTTAGACGGAGCAGATTGAACATCCTACTTATCAAAGATAGAGGAGTAGGTTTTCTTTAAGTTTTGCACCCAATTTCTGTCACATAGTCATTATATATAAAACGTTAACACCTACTCTATCCTTAGGCACTGGAATAAAACATCCGTGAAAAAATTATTTCATAAAACATGTCGCAAGATATTTTTTCACTGATTATTAATTCCAAATATCTGCTTTATACAATCAATCCATACTTCCTAATTTCTCCACCCAATTTCTTGAGTGATACCAAAGATGTATTGCTAAGTAAATCAAAATAAATAATTAGCTTTTCAGATTTAAACCTTCAGTTGCAGTGACTATACTGAATTGGACTGGAAAGAAGAGGGGAAGTATAACTAACACTAATGCATTCTGTATCTTTGAATTCAACGATTTCCACCATAATTTCCCCAAGGGTTCCTTCCAGTCCTCATGTATGACATAATTTGAAGAAACACGATGGTGATTGCATGTCATTTTATTATATAGTCATAATGACAATTTTTTAAATCAAGTATTCTTTTTACTTTTTTTCTTGTTTGAGAGAGAGAGAGAGAGAGAGAGAATGAATGGGGAAGAGAACCATAGGGGGAAAGAGAGAGAGAGAGAGAGAGAGAGAGAGAGAGAGAATCTTAAGCAGGCTCCACACTCAGCATGGAGCCCAACACAGGGCTCGATCCCACGACCCTGGGATCATGACTGAGCTGAAATCACGAGTCTGACACTCAACCTATTGAGCCACCCAGGCACCCCATATTCTTCTTACTTCTTTTTCTTCACATTTTTTCCTTATTTCCTTTTCCCTGGTTACTATTATTAACACAGGGGGAGAAAATTGAAAGGTGCTTAGAACAACAGTGAGAAAATTTACATTCTGGTTGACCATTTAGATGCCTTCAGACCATAGTTTGAGGGTGAGCCGCTAAGCTGTTGGGAGTTTCCGAATTCACGAATCTGCAGGATAACCACATAGAGGAGGGAAATCCAGAACACATATGAAGGGCAGTAAGGTGAGAAAGCACATTGTGTTTTGAATGGCTCTTTGAATCACCCAATATCTGATTTTATTCTGCAAACAGAAAACAGTTATGGGAGGAAGCAGCTGAGCAAATATCATCATAAACATTGAAGAAGTAGGAGTGTATATTTAATGTGTTGGAAAGGGTCTCCTTTTGATCTCTGAAGTACAACTCAACAAAGGGAGTGGCTTCTGCAGTAAAGGCAAAGAAGCTGACTCCAAAAGATAAGGAAAAACTTCTCAGGATGGAACCTTGCTGGTACTAATGGTTCTTTTTCTGAGGCATAATTTGGATATCTCAGATTACCACTGTTTGTCAGAGTAGCATAGTTAATTATTTACCTTTCTCGCCATTTGGCTCAGATTCTTGTCTTATCAAACTGCTGTGCCTGAGCCCAAAACAAACAACCTCCCTAGAGCAGTAAGTGATCACGTCGTCAAGCTGGGCTTGTGTGATAGTGGGGGAACATATTTCTGTTCTTTCTCTTACAATCTCTTTTGTTTCCAGTAACCATTCTGGTAGTGAGGAGGAGGGCTAATTTGGACTGCTATGTTGGTATTTATGGTTTGCTGTGACTTAATTCTTTCTGGGCTTTTAAACTTGCACTTTAGACACCTTCCTACCTTTCAATCTATTCTAATTCCTTTGTTCATTAGAGTATTTCACATTTCACTAAAGAGAGAAGCCTGTTTCTCAACCCAAGGATTTTCTGTTGTTTGGGTTTTAGATCATTACTCTAAAATAGACCAAGCATGATCGTCTAGAGTTGGAATGATTGAATGATTAAAAATAATTAGACAGCATAGGTGATATTGGGAGCCTTTTTCTTCTTTTCTCCAAGACTCCTTCTAGGTGCATGTTGCTCTGGCCAAATGTGGCAGAAGCTGGTAGGTGGGGTGGTTTCGAGCAGATGCGGTTTCTGCAGCAACTTTCAGTCTAAATTTCATCTCAAAGGAAACTGCTAGTCTTACCCTTGATTTTAGATCTGCTTTTCTCCCTTTCTCGTAGGGTCATAAAGACCTTACTTTTTAAAAAAAAATTTTTTTTTAACGTTTATTCATTTTTGAGACAGAGAGAGACAGAGCATGAATGGGGGAAGGTCAGAGAGAGAGGGAGACACAGAATCTGAAACAGGCTCCAGGCTCTGAGCCGTCAGCACAGAGCCCGACGCGGGGCTCGAACTCATGGACCGCGAGATCATGACCTGAGCTGAAGTCGGATGCTTAACTGACTGAGCCACCCGGGCGCCCCTAAATACAGTCAATCTTACAATTATTGTGACTCATTTTCAAAATCTAAGTTGGAAGTCATTTCTGAACAAAATGAAATTCTTTATCATTAACCATTAGTTAGAATTCAGGTGTCACGCTGAGGTTTAATAGTTTTTGAAACTTGCCTTTCATTCTTTTGCTTCTCATAATAGCAAATTTGTCATGTTTGATATTTATAAGAACTGGCCCGTCTAGCTGCTACAGAGTATTAAAGATACTCCTATATAAGCTGGAACAGTTTTTGGAATTACCTTTTCCTCATCTATGGTCTTAAGATAGCCAATTCCAAAGAACAAAGAATAAGTTATCCAAGGGAAATGAAGTCATAATTTTATTTTTATCACCCCTGTCTGAGTAGAACTGCCTCTGCTCATCATATCCAAGTCATGCGGACACGTCTGGTTGGCACAGCTACAATACCAGAGCTGATAAGTAACTGATCAGCGTATCCACAGCATTCTTTTCCTGGGGAGGTCACTGTCCCCTTTGTTCCTGAAAGTCCAACAAAGCTTAAGCATTCCAGAAACTGGTCATTCAAATTAATTAAATGACATCATGTACCCGGCTCCCGGGATTATTATCTTGTAATACTGTAGCTTCTGTGCTTTTAAGTTTGCCCAACTGAATTCTCTCAAGTGTAAAAGGTCAAGCAATTAGCATTATTAAACCATCTAATTAATACATACCTTAAACATACTTTTTGAATGATACTTTACTACCGCATATGAAATACAAAAGGATTGTCAATGCTTAATACTTTGTGACTATGCAATATCATCTTATTGTTTCTCCATATGTAAAATGGGCGTTGTAGCATCTAATTCGTAGGCTCTTTTGCAAGGATTTGCACAGGGCATTTAATTCAATTAATATTTAATTTGGGTATTTAATTTTCAATGAATATTTAATACTAATTCTCAACTAATCTTCATCGCAATGAATCAAAAGCTAACATGTAATAAAATTCAAGCTATGATTGGGATGGAAAGAACTATTCTTAAATTTTGATTCAGAAGGCACCTGATGGTGTTGCATCCCATAAATAATGTCTGACTCCCTCAGAGGACTGGCAGGTCCGGGAGCAAGTAGCACAATTCCTGAAACATCACACACGCTCAACAGATAGCTCTAGAATTAATCAAGGGACAGTATCGATATAAATTATGGCATTAGAAACGCCAATTACCAGATAATTCAGATGATAATAAAATTGCTAAACCAACTTTTACAATATGTGTTCCACAAATAAATAAACACAATGTATAAAATAAATATACCTATGAGACACTGATTAGCTAAACACCTTATTTTACAGTGTACTTTCAGCACGTACACGTTCCTACCATGCTTTTAGGAACAAAATATGCCCCTTTGCTCTTGAAAAGTTTGGATTCATGAAGTGAAGAAAAAATATGCACATATAATTCTCCAATCAGGTAGAATGGCTCAGTGCTAAATGTGTATATTTCTCTGCCAGATATATGCTTCCTAAAATGAGAACTTCTCTTTATTTTTCCAAAAGAGTGAATTTAAATGTTTCTAACTAAAATAATTCTAAGTTTGAGTCTTATACATTTTAATACCAAAATGACTTACCCATGGATATTATGGAGTACCAGTATATGTTTGATTTCATTTGCACACAATAAAAATAATTTTTTTGCTAGAACCTGTATTACTGTTTTTCAAAAAAAAAATAGTAAAATAAAAAAGTAAAGATGTTCATAAATTGTAAAGTAACCTAACATTAAAGTTATAAAATATATCAAAACAGTGCTTCTAGAAGTAATTTTCAACAATTTTATGGAAAAAGATGGGATGGAATAAAGCATGTAGGGTGACTGTAAAAAATGTTGCTTGGTTAAGGAAAATAAGACAATATTGTAATTCCCATGGAATTCAAAAATCATATTGACTTGTTTAGTAGAAAAAGGAAGGAACTTATATCATCATATTTTCGGGTGAGCCATTCATGTTTTCCCCTGAGAATCTATACTACACTGGAGAAAAGAATTTATCAACAGGACACTAGAATATGCTTACAAAAGTAAATATTCAAATGAAAATTTATATGGGCATTGCTCAAAAACAGTGATAAAAATGGAGGGATTTAAAATTTTGTTGTGTTTTTGCCAGTTCTGAAAAGAATTTTGTTTTTAGAGCAGCAGCAGTATTCAGCAAATGGGGATTAAGTGATAGAGAAACACATCTGTCAGTTCTCTACCCGGAAGCCAATATAATGGCATGGGAGTCAACTTTCAATCTTTGAGAACCTCCTTTGAAGTTGGGACACTTGGTTTCACAGGATGAGGAGTTGTGAAGAGACTCAACTCAGCCTTGAAGAATTTCCATTTGTAATCTATGATAGACTCAAAGGAAAATATGAGGCCTTTGGACACATCCATAGTTAAGTTCTCTCATTATGACAATCAAGTTTAATTCTGGGGATTCTGGGCAAGAAAAAACCAATAGCCTAGGTCTCCAGCATGATGCTGGATAAAAAGATTGAGGCAAATATTTACCTACCTGGAACTCGGATCAGGGATCTGTCTCATTTGTTAAAAAGCATAATTATGGAGGATGTTACTAAAGTAGTTGGGGAGTTAATGTGTCAAAATCCATAGTGGTCTGATGAAACTAACTGAACAATGAGGCCCTGTACATTTCCCCATTACAGTCCTCAACATCCCCTCTACACCTGCTTTACTCTCTGCTTTGAAGTACAGCTACACTGCCAGAGTCCTGATCAGAGCAGATAGAAGTCAGCTTACAGAAGAGGCCATGTGGTATACAGAAAAGAAAAAAAGAAAAAAAAAAAAAAAGAGAGAGAGATTGTGAGGGTAAATGTATCACAAAATTGTCTCATAAATTTATTAAAACAATTTAAATGATTATCATAATAAACAATATTTATTAAGTGCTTACTATGTGTGCATCACTAAGTGTTCTATTGAAGTCACTCATTTAATCTTTACACGAAACTATGAGATGAGCATAAAATCTATCCCCATTTTACAGACCAGGTCATTGAGCCTCAGAGAGTTACATAACTTGCCAAGTTCATAGGACTAGTAGCCTTGATTCAAACCCAGGGAATCATGTCTTTGGTACCAAGAATCAAGCTCCTTTCATTCCAAGTTACTCATGGAACAGATCTGATTTTGAATTTTAATACCTAAAAGTACTAAAGTACATAAGAAAGTATGCGAGTAACTTGAGTTTTAAAAAGATGCATTTTTTTGCCTAAAACTGGCTCTGTGGTTTAAGGATAGCCACTCGAGATCTCTTGACTCCGATATATTCCGTTTACAGAAATGTCCAAGACTTCTACTTCTAAAACCGTATGGTGGTTATGTTCACACAACACTTGGGATAACAATTATCTACTGCCTTTTACTAATGGATATTTGGTTATGTGTTTATCTTACCTGCAAGGTTTTTTTTTTTAAAAGAGATATTACATTATTCATGTCATATTTTTTGCCTATGCATAGGGCCTCACATTTTCATAGTAGTCTAGAAATTAATATTGAACTATTTTCTAATATCTAGGTATATTAGAATTAATATAGGTGTATTAGAACTAATATAGTATGTATACAAAAACCAAAATTAATATAAAATCTAAGTAATCTTGATATCCAGAAATTGTTGAATTGACATGGATTTTTGGATTTTACCTAAAATGGAGTTTATCGACTATTTGTGTCTAGTGAAATGCAGGTCTCAACACAGATGAAGGCCAAAGTGTTTCCAGAAGTTCCAATGCCATTTACTTCTGGGCCAAGAACTGCAGGTGACCAGGGAACCTCAACCTGAAAAATGTTTTTGAAATTGTTAACTCTTAGGCTCTCGTGTTTTTACATTTTAGAAACAGGGAAGTTATTGGTTTCAAAGCTCTTGAAACACTTTTGTCCCCCTTAAACATTTCAAAACCTCAGAAGAAAAGCCAAGTATGGGAAAAGTTCTTATACAATCTTTAATCGAATGCAACTAGGTTGAAAGACGATATATGCTCATTATTTTGCTCAGATGTCTTTCATTCTAATTAAGTTGAGGTAGTATTCTTATTTAGACTTATGACCATAACCCCTAAGATAATTAACATTCCTGCAGTCAGATCGCTCTTTACAAATAAGCCTTTGAGACATGTAGAGATATTTCTTTTGAATAGCCTGTAAATCTCTATGTAGTTAATCATCATAAAATTATTAAAATACAAAATTGTAAATATGAAAAGGATCTAAAGACAAATATTATCTAAGGGCACCTGGATGGTTCAGTCGGTTAAGTATCTGACTTCGGCTCTGGTCACGATCTCGTGGTCCGTGAGTTTGAGCCCCGCGTCAGGCTCTGTACTGACAGCTCAGATCCTGGAGCCTGCTCTGGATTCTGTGTTTCCCTCTCTCTCTGCCCCTCCCCCACTCGTGCTCTGTCTCACTCTGTCTCTCAAAAATAAATAAATATTTAAAAAAATTAAAAAGACAAATATTACCTAAATTATGACTACACAGACTATCCCCCAAAGGCATAGCTTCTTTAATTTAAAAAAAAAAAAAAAAAAAAAAAAAGCCCTGCATTGAAAAAAGGAAGGTTCTGGATTCCTTTGTGGTGCTGCTTGGGCAAGTCACCTAACCTCTTCCATTTGAAGATTTTTGTGTGCGGAGATGGTCTCCATCAACTCTTCCATTGAGCCAAGTGTGTGAATCTGTATTTATCCCTACTGAAATTCGACAACTTCCTTTATAATGTTTCCCAGTTGATGCTAATTCCAGTTGATGACACTTTTCTGAGGACTGTTATTCAAAATTTGCAAATGTTGGCTGTAACTAGCACCCTCTCACATCTTCCCATCCTGTGGCATGCTGGACTGTGTATCGGGCCCATGTGATACACACCCTGGTCTGGCTGGTCCCACTCACCCCATCAGCCTCAGCTGTCTGCCTGGCTTCCCAGCTGACGTCCCAGCCATGACTCGTGCCATTCCTCTGGTTATAAAGCCACAGCAATAGCCTCTGCTATTTCGTGTCCTCACCACAGGCTTCCTCTCTTTTCTCTTGGGGCTTGGGTCAGGACGTCATATGTCTCGTAGGGTTGGCACCACAGCAATTCATCCCCCGGGTCTGGCCCAATGCAACTTATGAGCACTCTGGTTTCCCCAGAGGTTACCTAGGGGGTCACATAGAACCTGGGAGTGTGGGGGGATTAACACTGACCAAGAGAGGGAGGAGCCAGCAGAGCTGAGATGTATTAATTCACTCCACACTATCTAAAAGCCACCCATATTTCCTTGGGAAGCTCTGGCTGGTTCAGTAATGTATCAACTTGTATTTGTTTTTCTTCTTTCCCTGACTCTCTTTCAGTTTTCCCTCACTCTTGGATCTCTGGACTGCACTTCCTTCTTTCTCCCATAAAGTATTAGCTTATCACATAAGTTCTGCCAGGCTCTGTCATCTAGGGAAACTGGTTAAGTCCTAGAAACTGTAACCATACAGATATTACTGTCCTCCTCTTGACACAGAACTTCCTATCTTTAGTAGTTCACCGTGAGGGTTTGAGAATCACCAGGAGGTGTCTCACATAGGCTCGCAAATATGTCTGCTTGACTTCCACCTGGCATCTGTTGATGTTGAGTTATATGACGTGTATTTGTCCTTCTAGCAGGTACCATTATCTTCCATGGGGCATCAATTGGACACTGAATCTTCAAGGTCCAAATGCTATATGGTGTTATTTTCTAAGGGAGGAGAGAACATCTCTCTTCCTTCTATTGTTATTGTCTGTCTTTAGAGAGATTCCAGAAGAATGGGACTCATGCTTCATTATGAAAAAAAAAAAAAAAAAAAGGAGCTTTTCAGAAGAGAATGGAGTCAGAAGACAAATTCAAATGGTAAATGCCCAGGATAACTCAGATACAGCCTTCTGATTTAATCTTTGTCACTTGTCCAGGCAGAGAAAGACGGCGTATACAAGATGAATAACGTTCTGAGAATTTCCAAATGAGTCTCTTGACGAGGACTGAAGCAGATCCGGAAAAGTCAGACATTTGTACCCAAGATTCATGCCCTTAATGCAGTTCTGGGACTCTGACACAGGCCCCGGGAGTCAGGCAGGAGGGATGCAAGGGATCTCTTTGGTGACATTTACAAGATCCATGCATCCTATAGTCGCTATTCCAGAGAAAAAGCCATAGCACATTGTTTGTTCCCTAGGGAAGAAGCGTGGGGGTGAGGCGAGAAGAGCAGTGGAACATCTTCTCGTGCATTGTAGTGCCTCTTGTGCTTTTAATTTGTTGATAGTGCTGTCAGGATTTTTTTTTTTTTTTTTTGGATGGGATTGTCTTCTGAGTCTTGTTCCATAAAGGGCATACTGATAAAGCTCTAAAATGCAAATTAAAAGCCATAGCACCATAAAATAAAAGCAGTTTGTACAAATTAAAATGTTGTGTGCTTTGAATCCGGGGAGGTGAAAAAAGAAGTCTTAAGTTACTACCTAGGAGCGTTAGATATTTGGCTTGATCCACGAAGGGCCCCCAGAGGGACAGAGTCATCAAGGCAGGGAGCACTGATACCAGAAGAGAATTAAGAGGGCATCAGGGGGTGGAGTGGGGGAAGAAAGCATCATGTACTGTGTCTATTGGGTAGGAGATAAACTGGTGCTCACTCATCATGAGTCATTTCCCATGGAAGGACTGGAAAAGATGGTGGGAGCAGCAAAGCTCCAAGCAGGGTTTCACGCCTTATAAGTGAGTGTGAGCACAACTGCTGACAGCCTGGGAGCCCAGGTATAGTTCACTAGTTGTGAAGCCCAGGAGGGAGGTTCTGGGCTGTTTAGCTTATTGGTAGAGTCAGGGTGTTTTATGGACAAACAGGGGGCCTTCTCATTTTGAGCACATCGTCTGGGTAAACAGATAAAAAGTAAAATCGTCCTGTAGTACAGAAATGCTCCGAGAAGAACAGACGGGCAGCTTCCCATGAATGGGCCAAACAGAATGCCAAAGTATTAAGTACCTACTTATTTGTAGACCAGAAATATCTTTCATTCATGCTAGATTGAATCCGACTGGACTTTGGTGTGGTTCTTTTGTAAGCATCTCTTTTGTGTGGCCAACTGCTTGATTCAAAAGAATAGCAATGCTAGTATCTGCACGTCTGATCCCTGGCCCCTGCTATTAATTTCCTCTAAGTATGTCTGTAAGCTATCTGAGTGGTACAAAAACCCTTTTAATTCCATTCCAATCTTCTTTTCCATCAAATCCAACTAGGCAGGAGGAAAGAAAATGTGTTACTCTTGGAACAGAAATCAGAAATGGTCTCTGAGAAATATGAAGTCCTGGCCCCATTTTACGTACACCTTCATTTTGTTTCTCTTACATTCTCTTTGTGCACACACAGTCTGTCAAGATAATGAAGGGATTGAACACGTAGTACTTACGAGTGCATGTATTTATTCGCTCAACCATTCATCAGACGTTTGCTGTGTGCTCTGTGTTGTCAGGCACTTGATACTAAGACAAGGTGGCAGAATCTGTTTTCTAAAGATGGCAACTCTCTTGCCAGGGAGACAGATCCATAAACTCTTATCATACGCATAGAAGCGCTAAGGAGATGCTCCTAACTCAGCCTGGGTGTGGACGTTAACAGAGAGGCCAGGGGGAAGGAAGCGTGAGGGGGTGAAGCTTGAATTTTCTTGGGGCAGGGGACACCTGAGCTATGTCTTGAAGAATAAGTGGATATTAGGTGGAGGGGGTCAGGAAGCGTACCAAGCAACCTGAATGGTCCTTATTCCCCTGCTATGGAACTTGAATTTACCTTGTAGATGACACAAAGCACTAAAAAACTTGAAGTAAGTGAAGAATAATACAGTCAGAATTATATTTTAGACAGATTGTTTTAAGAAAACAAGGTGTTGAAGAAAGGGATACCAGGTAAGTTGTTGCAAAAGATAATGAGGGCCTAAATGGAGGCAAAGGTGGGAGACATTAGTGGAGGCAAGACATTTGAGATATTTGGGGAAAATGTAGCAGTAAAATCTATAGCACTTGCTCATGTATTGGAGGTGGGTGAGTTCATGGGCTGTATGTTTCAATGCCATTCTTGCCTTCTATACTCTTCTATATTGAAGATGTCAGAGCCCTGAAACCTACATTTTTCTCACTCTTTAGCCAGCAGGTTCTCATATTAGGTCCCTCCTACAAAAGGTACTCAAGGAAGATTAAGAAAACAGAAAACAAGGAAAAACTATTATTATCCCAGCAATGGTGAGTAGGAGCATAGGTTTTAGCAGGTGGCAGAATTCGGTTTTGCTAGTAGCTTCAGGGTAATCTCTTAAGGATAACCACTTTGGGTGCTATAGATTACTGAGATTTGGGTGGAAGTTCCTCAAAATTTCTGTAATTTATTTTCCTAACGGCCAACAGCAGTTTTCTCTGACCTTTGCTTCATTCGTGCTTCTAATTGATTCTGGAATTTACTAGTTCTCTGTATTAAATATTTTCCTGCTTAAAATATCTGTTTTACTGACCAGACTCTGATGAAATCAAATGATACCCGAGTTTCTGGCTTAGGTAGCCAGGTGGATGGTGAATTAGATAGTTTATCCATTAATTCACTCAGCATTCATTATTCATTGGATATCTACTATATGCCGAGGCATGGGTATAGGTAGCAGAGATACAGTTACTGTTATCAAAATTATCAATGTTTCTGCTCTCCTAGAGCTTTATGTCTAGAGGGAGAAATAAAAGACCAAAAGAAACCAATAATTAAGTCATTTCAACTTTTAGGAAGAAAATAGGAGGACCATATGAAAGATAATGTGTAAGTGGTGTATTGGCTAAGTTAGACTGAAGAGAGGAAAACTTCACCAAGGAGACATGTGAGCCTGCATGACCTAAATGGCCAAAAAGCACTAGTCATGCAAAAATGTATTTCTTGTATAAGGTAACAGCAAACTTGGTTGGCTCAAGGAAGAGAATGGAAGCTCATGTAGCTAGAGCATAGGGAAGTAACAGGAAATGTAGCCTGAGAGTTAGTAGGACTCAGATCATGTAGGGGCTTCCAAACCATTGTGAAGAGTTGAAATAAGTCATTAAAATGTTTAAGCAAAAGAACAACCCAATCAGATTTGTGTTTTACAAATATCACTATAGGCTCTCGCTCGCTCTCTCTCTCTGTCTCTCAAAAATAAATAAACATTAAAACAAATTTAAAAAAAGTGGGGGGGGGAACCTGGGTGGCTCAGTTGGTTGAGCATCCGACTTCGGCTCAGGTCAGGATCTCGCGGACCATGAGTTCGAGCCCTGCGTCAGGCTCTGTGCTGAGAGCTCAGAGCCTGGAGCCTGCTTCAGATTCTGTGTTTCCCTGTCTCTCTGCCCCTCCCCCACTCATGCTCTGTCTCTCTCTGTCAAAAATAAACAAACATTAAAAAAAATGTTTTTTACTAAAAAAATAAAAATATCACTATAGAAACCAACTTGTCAAGGCAAATGTAGAGGATAGCAATGATGGCATAAACATTAAATATTAAGTCTAACATGCCTCTGGGCCATGTAACTGGCATACAATTGGGTAAATAAGTCTTCTGGGAAAGGTCTGGTTTTGAATATGGAATTGGGGATCATCTACACATAGGTAACATTGGATATGCCAAGAGTATGTGAGGTAACACAGGGAGTATGTGTGGACAGCACAGAGCATCTGGTTAAGACAGACTCTGTGGAACCTATAAAGGTAACTGCAGGAAAAGCCCCCTACAAAAGAAATACATTAAGATATGAAGGGAATCTGGAGGATATGGGGTTAGAGCAGTGAAGAGAATTTCAGGAAGGGAAAGTCAAAGAGCGATTAAAACAAGACTGAGATTGGGAACAAGGGTAAGATGTCCACTCTCACTACTATTATTCCTTATTGTATTGGGCCCTGAGATCAAGAGCTGAGCTAAGATGAAGAGTTGGACACTTAACCAAATGAGCCATCCAGGCACCCCTGTTATTTATGTTTATATGATTATAATAACCATCCTAATAGGTATGAGGTGCTGTTTCATCATGGTTTTATTTTATGTTTCCTTACTGACTAAAGATTTTGAGCAAATTTTCTTTTTTGTTTTGTTTTTGAAGATATAAATCTAACTTTAACATACTGGCAATGAACAAAAACTTAACTTTAGGGGATAGAATTGTTTAGTTTTACTTTTCAGTATCATCAGTTAGTATCAATTACTTTAGCTACATTAAATCTCCCATGATTCTACGTGAATTTCATTCATTCCCTTATATCTTTTCCTCTGAGAAAAAATGTTCTCCAACAAGCCCATTTAGATGACTAAATCAACAAATGTTTCAAAGTTTTAATTTTATTTTATCATTTTTTTTATTAATAGGTTTTTTTTAATGTTTTTATTTATTTTTGAGACAGAGAGAGACAGAGCATGAGCGGGGGAAGGGCAGAGAGAGAGGGAGGCACAGAATCTGAAGCAGGCTCCAGTCTCTGAGCTGTCAGCACAGAACCCGACGCGGGGCTCGAACTCACGGACTGTGAGATCATGACCTGAGCGGAAGTCGGACACTTAACCAACTGAGCCACCCAGGTGCCCCATATACATTTCTTATATAGCACAGAAATCGTACAAGGCATAAATGGAAGAATTAATACACTGGACTTAAAATCAAAAACTTCTGAGTTTTCAACTGCTGAGGAAATAAACGAAAAGGAAACCACAGACTGGGAGAAAATATTTGCAAAATATACATCCAAAAATAGATTCATATCCAGATTATATGAAAAGTTTTCTTGACCCAATAGTAATAAAACCAACAACTCATTAAAAAGTAGGCAAAAGCTTTGAACACACACTTCACCAGAGAGATACAGATGGCAAATAAGAACATGATAAAATGCCAAATATTATTAGTTATTAGGGAAATGCAGATTAAAATCGCAATGAGATACTTGGACGCATGTGTTCAAATGGCTAACATTAAAGAAAAAAAACAAAAAAAACCTGACAATGGCAAATGCTGGCAAGGATATAGAGACACAGAAACTCCCGTTCATTACTAGTAGGAAAGCAAAAGGGTACAGCCATTTTGGAAGACATTTTGACGGTTTCTGATATAGTGAAACATAAACTTTATGTGATCCAAAAATCCTATTCCCTGGGTATTTATCTAAGAGAAATGAAAATATGTGGCCACGCAAAAACCTACATATAAATGTTTATAGGGGCTACAATCCAAAAAAAAAAATCACAAATATCCATTAGCTGGAGAATGGTACATTCATACAATAGAATGCTACTCAGCAAGAAAAAGGAAAAACTGATGTATCTAAGAACAAGGACAAATATGAAATGGATTTTGCTAGTGAAATCAGACAGACCCAAAAGTCTACTGATTGCATGTTTTCATGAGTAGGACATTCTAGAAAGGCAAAACTATAGGGACCGAAAGCAGATCAAGGGTTGCCAGGGGCTGGAATTGGGGGAGGACTTGATTATAAAGGGACACAAGAAAGCGTTTTGGAGTGATGGAAATTTTCTGTATCTTTTTTTTTTAAGTTTATTTATTTGTTTTGAGAGAGACAAAGAGAATGTGAGCAAGGGAAGGGCAGAGAGAGAGAGGGGGAGAAACCAAAGCAGACTCTGCGTGCCATCAACGCAGAGCCCGACATGGGGCTTGAACCCATGAAATTGTGAGATCATGACCTGAGCCAAAATCAAGAGTTGGATGCTTAACCACTGAGCCACCCAGGTGCCCCAGAAATTTTCCATATTTTGATGTGGTGGGAGTTATATGATTGCATGCATTTTTCAAAATTCATATAACCATACACCTCAAATGGGTGCATTTTACTGTATAATAAATTATCCTTTTGTAAATCTGGTTGTGAAAAATGATTGAGAATAGCAGTTGGTTGAGGCAAATGAAAGGGCATTGGCAATCCTATTGAGAGCAATTTCATTGGTAAAGCCTGAAGCAAGATTGAGATAATAGCATACATTTATCCAATGAGGTAGAAAGCAAGGCATTCTGCAGAGAATGAGATGTGGGCCTCTGCTGAATGCTACATTAATCAAGTTAAGCTGCCATGTGTCTTTTCCTCTAGGCTTGTAATTCAAAACCAGGGAAATTTTGGGGGGAGGTGGACAGAAGGGGGGGTAATGATTTAGAATCTCCAGGGGGCATTTGCGTTTGAAAAATCTTATTTATGATATTTAATTTGGAGAAAGAAGCTTATTTGTCAAGTAAAAACTAGGGACAGTAAAGCTTGACAAAACCTCTTTGTTTAATGAGGATACCCAGAAAAAGAGAATGACTCACTGTGAGAATTCTTCAGGGTAGCCGTAGAGGCAATGGAGATGAGATATTTTACGACCAAAGGGAGCACAGGCTAAACCAATTAGAGAAATTATTTAATAATAGATGCAATACTGATATTATTTTAATTTCCTTTACCACCTTGTGTTTGAGCCTTAACTAACCAGGAACAACTTGTTCTAAGATAAGAAAAAAAAAAATCTAATTTTGTTTCTGCCTACTTAGTAAATGGTGAGGTAAGTCACTTTCTTTGGGTCTGGAAGAAACGATCTGATTTGGCGTCCCTTTGCAAACACTTTCGGTATCTTTTGGATTAACGCACCCAATTCTCACTCTGCCCCGTGTGGAGGTGACGGCTGAGCGGTGAAATGCTGGTGCCATAAAAATCCAGCTGGACACGTGAGTCATGGTGAGCAATTATAGCTCAGGATCCGCTCTTGCAGGATCTGGGGTCCCCGTGTTTGCAGCATCCAGACACATCTCCTCCCTCTTCCCAACTGCAGCAAATCCAAGCCAGACTTCACAGGATGAGTAAGCGACACATGGCATGTGTGAAATTCCGCTCCACCCCGTTACCCTTCCCGGGGCCGCCGTAGTGACGATTATAGTAACCTCGGCTCCGTAAGGAATGTGACAACTTAAACCCCACAGACTACTTAGCAGCGCGTTATTCCAGAGCCATCAGTTGTGCCGTAGGGCCCTGGAGGTGACTGCACTGTGGGAGCTCACATCTGAAGATACTCGTCCATCAGGCAGTAATTGGCGTAATAGACAATGACTAAAATGTCTAGCACAAGTGATGTCTCTTACATAATGGAAAGGATTTTTCTACAACTCTTTTTGATGGCTGGTCTCCTCAAAGAACAGTTGACTCGTCTTTCATGTTAGAGCTAGCTGGCTCTTTGGCATGCTACAAGCTTCTCACATTTATGCTGAGATGCAGGGCTGGGCCGACCTATGCTCTGGGATCTGAACTATCCAGAAATTTAAGAATGCCGATGTGTCCACAAGTCATGCCTTGAGTTTAGGGCAATCCAGAGAGTTTGACGAACTGTAGAGACCCTTGGGAATTATGCTTTAAACTCTAGCTTCAGATACCCCCAAGTCATAGGGTACGGTGGAATGGAGACAGAGAAAACGGTATAGCTATGACCATTTGTTTTTTCATAAAGGTCTAGGGTTCAGATAAAATTTAGTGGTTCCTATGGTGATGCAGGCCTTCAAGGACATTCCAGGGAAGTCGTCTGTCATATGGGTGACAGTCAACCTGCGTTTAACCACAGATCCTCTAATATCATGGAATAAGAAAGGAAATGGAAGAAACTGCAGAGTAGGGCCTGGGTGTTTCTTAACCCCGTGAAATCCCATTGTGACAACTGTCTCAAATTGTGTTTTTGGCAATTTTTTTCCTTAGGTCAGTAACTTTGTGACTCTGTGAGTTTGAAACCAGGAAATCAATCTGTATGCAAAGGGAAATTCAAACAGATACAAATTTACGGGAAATAAGCCTTATAAAAATTAGGAAAAATTGTCATGGAAATGAAGATTCTCATGGTTCAGAATCAAGCATATTCTTTTTCTAAGAACATTTCCTGACAAAGGGATTAAGCTTTTCCTATCACTATTAAGTCTGCTGGGCACAGTTCCATGTTTCATTCCTACAAATCACATATCCTGAATATTTTCAGGTGTCTTGAGACCATTGGATGCTCCCAGATGAACCAGAGGGGACTATCTACAGTGGCACTTTTACCACTGTGGCTTATTTATGTCAAAGAAGCAAGTGATAGTGATGTATTTGTGTCATAGTGAGTTGACTCATACTGGTCTGGAAAAGTTTCATTTTTATTCTTTTGGGTGATGCCCTTTAATCATCAGTGTGCTATCTGAACTGTCTCCTTAGTAAAATGGCCACTGTTGTTCCCTCTGTCACACTGATAAAGCAGGTTCTTCCTAAAAAGGTCCTGATAAGGTTCTTGCATCTTGGCACATGCTCGTTGTTTCTTTGCCATTCTCGTCAGCAGGCACGATATGAGGGGCCACAGGCCCCTCTCTGAGGCCACTGTGAGTCTGAGTTGAAATTTTGCAAGACAGCCCGTTGTATTTGGAAGCAGTATTTTCCTTGAAGGAAAAGCCTTTCTTCATTATTTCTCTTCAGTGCCAAGTAAAGAATTCATGAATTCAAAGTGACATTCTGAATTGACTGCTCAGACCAGTTGGGTTGAATGGTCATTTACCACTCTCCCTCCCCTCGCCTTTCGGGTTTTTTTTTTTTTTTTTTTTTTTTTTTTTTTTTAAAGATCCTGGTAGCATTCCGATGTGATACAAGTCAACTCCAATGCAAGGATAAATCCTCATTCACACACTCTGAAATTCTTCTCCTAACGAACCCTCTCCTGTCTCTGCAATTATTCTGTTAGATGCGATCTTTGACGCTTCACCTCTCCTCATAGAATAAGACGGTAGCCCAGCATGCCATGCTCTCACGGGGCAGGCCTGGGTCTTTGCTTATGAAGATGGGAAATTCGCAGCCCATTATGTCGAGTCCAGTGAATGTGTCGGAACTATAAAAGGCCTTAATTCCATCCGCTCCTCTTCACAGGAGACTGAAAGAAGACAGGCAGGAATGTGATGGCCAAAACCACTTAATTTCTACTGAGGCTAAAAAAGAAATAAAGAGCAGATCTAGGATGCCAGAAAACAGAAAACAAGCCTATGGTTATTAAAATTACACGAACAATTGGAGTAGAGAAGACGGTCTGTTTTCGGTGGCGTGAGGGTTTCTACGGTCCTTTTGGACCCACATCCACCCTGGCAAATACTGCCAACTGCATAAGCCTTCAAGTCTTCAAGACCGTGCAGATACTAATTCAGGCTTGGTCTCTGCTTTCTTATGAAATGACACTTGTTCATGGTGTAAGCGCAGAGCAGAAAAGAATATGATTAGAGATGCCTATGAGACCTTCCTCTTCACCCTGCCTCTCGGGCATGAGTCACCACTTCCTCTTAAAATATGGAGAAATACCAAACGTGGCTTTCATGTGGGTTGCACACTTGGTAATGACTGAGTTGGGAAAACCACACAGCTCCCTAGCCATCCACATGTCATGGGTTCTCACAGCAATCTCGAGTGAGGCAGAGATATTACAGGAAGTTTAACATTCTGCTCCATTGGCTTATCCCATATGTTGAGTCTCACATCTTTATGAAAAAAAGTTGCTAGAGGGAAAGAGGACAGTTTCTTCATGGTTGGCAGAAAAACTCAAGCAAATGACAGCATGAAGCTCTTCGGTATCCTGGCTTCCCGGGCTTTAGGAAATGTTTTCTTCAATGATCGCTCTGTTCTTGTAGAGCAGAAAAAGGACTTTATGCCTTTGGTTTGTGAGTGATTAAAAACCCGCCCCCTCCTTGAGAAACAGTAGTTGCCCTGGACAACCACCTGTGCTAAAAGCATTGAGCTCTGTACCTCATACATTTTGCAAGATGCTAGTCATATTGAGTGGGGCCAGGATATAGTTAGAGCACTTGTCAAAAACGGTCCAGGGCCGAAAAGATGCACAACTTTTCTTCCATATTTTGCCCCTAACATGGCTATTGTTGAACTCAGAAAGCCTGTACATTCCCAGAAATAGATAAAGAATATACCTTAAACTATCATAAAGATCAGGATCTGGTATTTACAACTTTATTTACAAACTGATGTGGTTTTTTTTTTTTTTTTTTTTAATTGACACCCCGTGCAAGAACGTAGAGGAAAATTTTGAGTAACAGAGACCCTCCTATAATGCAGAGCCTGGCGCGTATCGAGAGATGATTACTAAATGAACAAACCCATTTGGTGTACTATAATTCAAAACTTTTAGTACATTTGCTATAGTAGCAAAAGCCATATACTCAATGCTGCCACAGGCAACAGATTCCTGTAAGTATCCCCAGGGCACTTTTCAGAATTATAAATTCTCCCATTTCTTATATTCTGATATACCCTCTTATTTTTTATTTTATTTTTTTTTTTATTAAAAGTAAAAAAAAAATTGGGGTGCCTGGGTGGCTCAGTTGGTTAAGCGACTGACTTCAGCTCAGGTCATGATCTCGCGGTCCGTGAGTTCGAGCCTTGCGTCAGGCTCTGTGCTGACAGCTCAGGGCTGGGAGCCTGCTTTGGATTCTGGGTCTCCCCGTCTCTCTGTCCCTCCCCTGCTCGTGCGCTCTCTCTCTCTCTCTCTCTCTCTCTCTCTCAAACATAAATAAATGTTAAAAAAATTTTTTTTAATTAAAAAAAATTTAAGTTTCTTTATTTTGAGAGAGACAGAGGCAGTGTGAGCAAGGGAGGGACAGAGAGAGAGAGATTCCCCAGCAGGCTTTGTGCAGACGCGGGGCTCGAACTCACGAAACTGAGATTATGACCTGAGCTGAAACAGCTGAAACCAAGAGTCAGATGCTTAACCAGCTGAGCCACCCAAGTGCGCCCTGATATACCCTCTTATAAAGGCATGGCCTCTAAGTTACTATTCACCACGTCCTATCACTCAGGCAGGCTGGAACAAAAAATAGGTTGAAAACTAGTGCTTTAGGCTTATTTCCATATGTCCACAGACCTCATTAACACCTTTTGGTCCCAAGCTGATGTTTGCAGAGCTGGGTACTATTCTGTCTTTATTGAGGATTATAGTCGTTTTTCATAGATAAAAAGTGACCATAGTCGCCATATTCAAATCCAGCCAAAACCCAAACCAAACAAACAAAAACAGAAGTACATCTCTACCAAGCACCACTGTATTTACAGGGACAATAAGGGCAAACACTTTAATTTGGGTCTGCTCCAGAAAACTCCGCTCAGCTAGTTGTTTCTGTAGTGTGTTCCCAGGTTTTGATTTTGCTGTAGGTTTCCGGAGATTTCCTTGAATTCAGGAAGAACCTTGAGAAAGAAATGGATTTCCTCACCTGAGTTGCATTTCAGATTGAATTTTTAGGCCCTCGGGGTGTAACCTCTATGATACATCACTCTGCTCACCGCTCTTTCAGGTTGTTCCATTCCGACTGCTTCTAAAATCCATCCCGAACCCTAAATGCAGAGGCAAATGGGCTCAAATCCTGGGTGTCTGGGAAGAATCGGGAGCGGTCTCCTACCAGCACTTCTTGTTCTGGTGGTTTTCCTTTTTTATTTGCATTAATACGAAAACGGTGCTTTAAGTTATTCACCACCAAGCGAATTCCCGCTCCGGGAAGCTGTGATCTGTATGATCTCTTGTTCTCTAGCTACTCCCTACCCGTTCCCCGCTTCTCCCCGCTACAGGTCCTTAGCGATCATGAGGGTCCCCATGCTCTAAAGATAAGTGATGGGAGTAGACTGGTGGAAGCAAACTGCCAAACCGGAAGGGGAAGTGTGAACACACGAGCCGTGTGGAGCAGCTCCTGCGGTCAGTGTACGTGTGGTGACCCTGGGTCTGGCTTCCCATTTGAGCGTCATCCTGAACTTGAAGACCACAGGGAGGTAACTGACGCTTCACATATGCTTGGGGTTTTGGATAAACGATACCAGCCGTCACAACCATTCAGGGAGGCAGGTGTTAGAAGGCTAATTTTATGAGTGAATACGTTGAAGCTGAAAGACATGAAATCACTTTTCCAAAGACTTACAGGATAAAGTACCGATCCGTTCCCCAAATACGTAATGCAGAACCAGAACATGTGTTACCCTAGTATTCTTTGAGTCACGATTTTGGCTTCTTTTACGTCACATACAGGATTCCCACCACACCCCAAATGTGCGCAGCACACGGGAGTGCAGTCCAAATGGCGACCCTAGGCAGCCTCATAATCTTCCATTCTTGTTCTTGTAAAAGAGAAAGATAAGAGGGGTACATTAAATGAGATATATCTCCTGTCCGCTTGTGGGGGAGAAATACGCAAGCCTAATTTTCTTGTGTGAGATAGGAAGCAAGCGTCAGGATTTCCTTCTCTGTACTCTATTTGTAAAATTTCTGAAGCCGTCTTTTACATATAGGCACATGGTATTATGGTGACATCAGACAAGGAGTAGAAACATGGAGAGTGTACCAAAAAAAAAAAAAAAAAAAAAAAAAAACCTTTTTTCAGGGAGCTGACACCTAGGAGCCCTGAGCAAGGTCTAAGAAGGAAAAGGAAGGATTTTTTTTTTTTTTTTTTTTTTTTTTGTATTTTCTAAGATGAAGGCAAGACTGTGGAGTCTGGTTTGTATCTAGGGTTTTTTTTCACGCTCTCACTGACTTCATTACTATTAATTGAGGCATAATTAGCAGGGGTCTAGGACTGTTGGTAAATCTTTCAGTAAGCACCAAATAGGTGGAAAGAGAACTAGAGATCTATTATTGAGATGTTAGTACAGGAGTCAACCATCTGCACTACTGAGACTTATTTCTGCATAAGAGTTTAAGAAAATAATCTCTGAAATAAAATACCCAGTACATAAATAATCCATCACAGTCTTTAAACAGGTGATTATACTAAAGAGTGTGACAAGCGTTTTTTGGTTTTGTTTTATTCCAAACAGGAACGATCAGATGTGAGGAAGTTAAGAGAGGGAGAGTTAAGGAAGAGCGTAGAAACCTGAGCTGAGCACTAGTTGGTCAGCAAGGATGTTGGGGGCATAGAGGACGTTCCAGGTAGAGACAAATGTATAGGGAATATGAAAAATATTAGTGGTAACAGGTTTTGTTTTGAAGTTTAGCTGTAAAATGCAATGGCTCCCTTTTAATTTGGAATCTCTAATTATATAAGGCCACTGAAGTAGACATATTGAAATTTCTTTGCCTCATCTTCTTTGGGGGAGGGGGGTGTCTGTGCCCCCCCTGTTCCCCCCCCCCCCCCAAGCATCTTGTTGTAATGGCTAAGATGCTCATACACTGTGAGCCTGAACCTCTGGCTACAGCCAACTGTTTCTGGAAATGGCAGCTGTTCCAAGCTAGGCCTTGCTGCTGTAATTTACGTCTGAGGTACTAATTTGGCATTTGGACGTTTTATTTTTCTTGTCGCTCGAGGTAAACTATGGTCGATTGTTAAGAGATGACAAGGCACTGCCGTTTGCGGAACACATCGCTATGTTTCAGTAGAATAAAGCGGGTCGACGATGAATCTAAATTTGGAGCTCGAAGACTGTATTCCCAAACAGATCATCTTGAGGAGAGAGATGTACAGCTAGAAATTCGTGTGGTGGCTGCAGAAATCCCACACCCTCAGAAAGAGAAATGAAGAAGCTGCTTAGAGAGAAAGAGAGAAAGAAATTGCTAGTGTCTGAATCCAAACTTGTCCTCGGTGCCGTGAAACTCTCCCATAAGATTCAAATGTTTCCTACTAGTTTCTAACCATATGGCAGTGGATTTCTCGTACTTAAAGTAGGAAGACACCATAAAGACTATAATCTCTATCTCTGCATACACATTTAGATGCTGATGGAACAAGGACCGTGGTCTCGTAGTTGATCACCTCTGCAAAAATCAAAAGGGATTATCCATTTCGGTAAGAATTAGCACTTAGTTTTTCCTCACGATATACTCTCACGTTCTCTGGAGGAATTTAGGAGATAATGCTGTTTTCAGACTAACAAGTACGGCGCTCCCTCTCTGAGGGCCTCGTGAAGAGTTCCTTTAGGGATGTGTCAACGGTAACTTACCTTCAGCTACACAACCCAGGTGTGTGAGGCAGATAAAGCTTTTGCTTCGACACTTGACGTGGCCACACACATTCATCTATCTGGGGGGCCAGCATTATGGTTCTCCCCATGTTTATGAAGTGCACCTCAGAAGAACACACGACATGGGGCGCCTGGGTGGCTCAATCGGTTGAGCATCCGACTTTGGCTTAGGTCACGATCTCGCGGTCCGTGAGTTCGAGCCCCGCGTCGGGCTCTGTGCTGATGGCTCAGAGCCTGGAGCCCGCTTCGCATTCTGTGTCTCCCCCTCTCTCTGCCCCTTCCCCGCTCATGCTCTGTCTCTCAAAAATGAATAAACATTAAAAAAAAATTAAAAAAGAAAAAAGAAGAAGAACACACAACAAACATAAGCACTCTACACAGAGAGCACTAGATTTTATTCAGCACTTGAGATCCCTGGAGGGAAATGTCATTTCGTTAGGAGGCTTCTTGGCTGCTAATCAAGGGCTTTTCATTTCCTTAAGCACATTGATCTGGTAACAACTTTCCTTCTGAAAAACACACCATTGAGGAGAGCACTTTCTGAAAGCACACTCAGAGAGGTCTGCTTTTCTTTGGAAAAACACTGAAAAATCATCAGGAATCAAAGCAGAATGGGAGCCAAAGTCTGCACCCAAAGTCTGATGAGATGTGAGTACTCACACTAAACCCTTCCCGGGTCTCAACGCCCAGGAAAGCTCTCCTTCACCACCACCGTCACCTGCTGAATCAGCACAACTTGCTGCTGTAATTGACATCGGACATACTAGTCTAGTGCAGCGTGAAGATGCCGTTTTCATTTAGTTCCTTGAAGTAAACCATGACTGATTGTCAAAAGACGATAAGGCACGGCCTTGGTTGTTGGGTTGGTGGAAAGAATGGCTCTATTTTAATGAAAGCTTTATCTCTGTGATTTTCAGCACATAGTCGGTACTCAATCAATGTAAGCCACATATAAATCTGCATTGTAGATTATAATACAATACCTCCACTCAAATTTAACAAGTATAAAATTCAAACAAACACTAGGATACGTGTCAATGCATTTCTTACATTCCTTTTGGTTTACTCTTTTAGTCCAAAGTCCAACTTAAATCATGCATCTTAACCAGGACGTTCCTACTGGAGAATGAGAAGCAGTGTTAGGAAGGAGAAAGGTCGTGGGTTTCAGGGTCAGGCAGGATTCTAATCCCATTTCCACACGCCTGTGTGACCATTGAGGTTTAGCTTCCTTCCAGGTAAAAATCCCAATAATACCATCTGACTACGATTCAAAATTGTGGCCAGTGATAGATAGGATTATGAAATAATATGCCTAGGTTGCCCCTGGCTTGTAGAAGACACGCAATACAAGTCACTTCTTTCTTCCTCTCACCCTTCCCTTTTAGTCACTCCATTGTCTTGCCTTCAGCTAAAAGCTTTGTGAGATTTGTAAATCTCAGGGTTTTCATTAGCGCCAAATCCCCTTTAGCCACTTTTTGTTAGCATCACAGATGAAAATACTCTTTTTTTTTTTACTACCTATTGTCATACTTCATATTCTCACCCCCTCCCCCACATTCTCCCTTAGGTAGCAGAAATGAGCATGCTATGGTCAAACCAGGTGCTTTGCATTCGTTGGGTGGTGTAGATTGCCATTTGACATATTTCCTTTTTACCAGATCCATAAATGGCCTTTGGGCTAAGGTTGCTGTAAACACTGAAACCAGTCTCTTAGGCAAGTGGGTGTTTCAAAGCGTGCCATAAGGGAGAGACGCAGAAAACATTTTAAAGAAGCCCACCTTGCCCACCATGTAATAACATCAAAATCTACTTTTACAAAACAAAAATCTGAACACATTTTTTAATTTTAATTTTAAACAAAAATCTGAACACATTTTCACCTAAAGAATTAATTGGCTTCAGGAATCTACTGTATGCAATAGCTGGAGAAAATCCGAAATGTATAATAAAAAAATTCTCTTTCCTTGTGATAACTTGCTCTGTTTCTTACAACAAAAGCAAAAGAGGCTAAGAACATTAAGAGGAGTCTAAATATTTATTTACAACAGTCTCCAGTGGTGCCTTGAAAGTACTAATTATTGATTAGTTCCTCTAAAACCTTTAAAATGTTGTCATTATTGGGGTGGGGGGCACCTGGGTGGCTTAGTTGGTTAGGCTACCAACTTTTGATTTTGGCTCAGGCTCAGGTCATGATCTTGCAGTTCATCAGTTCGAGCCCTGCCCCAGGGTCTGTGCTGACAGCCGGGAGCCTCCTTGGGATTCTCTCTCTCTCCCTCTCTATCTGCCCTTCCCCCACTATTGCTCTCTCTCTCTCTCTCTCTCTCTCTCTCTCCCTCGCTCTCTTGCTCTCTCTCTTTCTCAAAATGAACAAATAAACTTAAAAAAATTGTTTAAGGTTAAAAAAATTTTTGTCATTATGGGGATTAACTTTGTTGAACCCAAAAGAACAGTGGAAAACAAAGTCTTCAGTTGAGAAAACTAAAGAAGTTAAATTCATTCTGCAAATGGACTACGGCTTTCTTAGGGTTCCTTAAGGTGGGAAATAAACACCTTCAGTGGCCATTTTTTCACCACGGGGTAGCAGTCAGATCTTTCAACAGGGTACACCTCATCCTCTAATGCTCTGTCCACGCTTGCCTCTCTCTTCTCACCTCTTAATCCACCCCCCTCGTGCTTCCCAGGCTCTGTGCAATGCCTCAACCTGCTGGACTATTTTTTTTTTCAAGTTCATTTATTTATTTTTGACAGAGAGAGAGAGAGACAGAGCACGAGCAGGGGAGGGACAGAGAGAGAGGGAGACACAGAATCCCAAGCAGGCTCCAGGCTCTGAGCTGTCAGCACAGAGCCCGACGTGGGGCTCGAACTCAGGAACTGGGAGCTCATGACCCAAACCGAAGTCAGGAACCACCCAGGCGCTCCTGGACTATTTTATAACTCCTGCCTTTCCTGACCTTGCTTTCTTGCTAGGAATGACCGTTCCTTCTCTGCAGGAGCACTCACTTCTACCTCTGCAAAGCATTTCCTAAACCTCCCCCCACCCCCATGGAAGATCGGCCACTTCCTCTGGTTTGGGCACTGCTCTTTCCTGCACATCCTGTATTCTTAACCCCACAACATATATTACTCTGGCTGATTTACATATCAGTCCTCTCTAGGAGACTGTAAGTTACCTGAACCCAGGGACCATCTTTGCATTCTCAGTGCCTGGTGCCTAATAGGTGACGATTAAAAGATGGGGAGTAAATAGAAAGATATAGTAGAAGAAGAACTGGAAGGAAGGCGTGTGGATAGTGAACAAAACGTAAGATGCCAGTGGCTATGATTTCCAAGAACAGGTGCTTGGAAATAATGAGCAGGTAAAGAAACAAATACTGTGAGTTATTTAGAGAGATGAGTGGTAGGTAAAAATGATAACTGAGTTTTTGTAATTTGAACCATATGTTAAAGATTCTTCCATAATTGAATAACTTTTTTTTTTCTATTTAACTTTGGAGGCTGCTTGAAGGTGCTCCATAAATAAGGTACCTGTGTAAGCACCTGTAGGTTCCGGGAAACTTTCTACCGTGAACGTGATATGAAACAGACTTACATACAAAAAGTGAGCAAATGGGGACTGAGAAGAACAAGAGAAAGAGGATGCCCTTGTTAATTCAGAAAACAGTTGTTGAATCTCTATAAATCACCAGCCCCATAGTACGCACGGGAGAAACAAGGCTGCCGTCGTTCCAGCACAGGGGAAGACAGACAAGTAAACAAATATGCAAATCTATAGGCAATAATTTCAAAGAACACTCTGCCTGCTGTGTGGATTTTTGATAACAGGAGAACAATTGGAAGAAGGGCAAAGACAACGATAGTCCAGGTGAGAGAGGACAGTGGATTGACTGGGCAGGTGCTGGTGGCAGAGGGGAGAAAATTAAAACCACAGGGGTTAATTGGGTAGAGAGAATGAAGAGAACATAATTTCTAGACATACTTTATAAATGTGATAGAAAACGTGTGTGAGGGAGAGAGAGACATGGAGAGACAAAGATGGACAGACAGAAGTGGAGAGACAGAGGGAGACAGAGAGAGATAGACACACACACACACACACACACACAGGGAGAGAGGGAGAAACAGAAAGAGAAAGGAAGAGAGAAGGAGAGTGGGGGAGAGGAATTGCGCATGTGCGGCATGGAGACAGGCTAGGAGCCTGGCAGTGACTACAGATTAGATCTGAGGAGGCCGGATTATGCAGAGCATGGAGGCCTCTAGGCCATGGTATAGCATTTAAATTCTCTGAAAAGCAATGAAGAATGGCTACTGATAGGTTTCAGGCAGGGCAGTGACATGAGAAATTTGACTTTGAACAACTTTGCTTTTGTGTGCCTATCGTGAAGACAGCTGACTGGAGGGTCACCAGAGGTCGGGCTCGCCGTCATGGTGGGAGAGCCTGCTAAGTTCCTCTCCTCAACAGAAAGTTCACCGAGATCCCTCATGTGGCCCACATCACTGCTTGCCTACTGTGGGACTCCCTGTGCGGGGCTCTTGCCTCCCTTGCTAAGTTCTTTGTGCCTTGAAGGTAGCAACTGATGTGATTCATTTTTAAAACACCGAGCAAGGCCCCAACAGTATCTTACACATAATATGCAAGGAAACTGATTTCTTGAATGAATGTTCCATGTTATAGGATTATTTTGGTTTAGAGACGAGGCCTGGGAGCTCTGCCTTTTCTTCCTCTGGCCTCATTCCCTTCTCCCCCTTGTGGCGAGGGGGTGTCTTCCCTCCTCACTTACACCTGCCACCTTCTGAATAGGTGATTAAGCGTGGGCATAATGACAATTGGGAAGCTGGTAAAATTCATCTTGGGTACCCCCCTACCCTTTCAGAACCCTGTGGACTCCTTCCTGCAGGTCCCCTGCTCAGTGGTCTGGTGTCAGCCTCCATATACCCCCTCATCCCTGCCAATGCCAGTGCCCTGCACACCAGGCCGGTGGTGAGATGGGACAAGGGGAGAGTGCTGGAAAGCTCTCAAGTACCTTAAATTATCTGTTATCCCAACGTGTTCAATGCCGATTAGACTAAACGCACAATCCCTCCACGCGGTATTTGCATTTTTACGATAGGATAAGCACGGCATTAAAAAATTTACAAAGGACACTGGGCTAGGTTAAGAATGGTAGGATCTGCCTTCTTTCGGCAACGTGTATAGTCTGAATGACAATAGAGCTCTTCAAGTGCCTGTATGCGTCAGGCAATGTGCTGGTTCCTGAGGAGTTAAGAATAATATGCAGTCCTATGAGGATATTTTAACTCATTGAGGAGGACAGATGAGTGAGTAGACAATCACAGTACAGTGCAGAGTCCTATCCTCGTTTCGGTCTGGAACTTATCACTGTTTGCAACCCACCATCCAAGCAGGTTTAACTCATAAACTAAAGACCTCACGTTAAATGTACCGATTTCGTATCCGTTTGGGGTTAAGTGATTTCATAGATTAGTTTAAGAACATTCGTGCCGTGGCATAAAATTATTACACTTATTCAGTGTTCAGGTTTTCTATCTTGCCAGGCCCCTTAAATTCATTTATCATCCCTCCTCTTGCTTAGGATCGAACCTCTAATCAGTTTGAATGGTATTTTTGTGGTTTCTAAGTAGAATAGAGTCCCGCGTGGGACGTGTCGCCTACAAAGCGAAGGATCAGCTTATCCATCATCCTTATTAACCTGTCAGATGTTATGCCTGTGAATTAAATGTGACCTCTTCATTATAGCACTTTTATTTTCTCCCCATTGTAGTCGTATTTAGAAGGAGGTGTTTTCCACAATAGTGGTTTCTTTAATTTTTCAGCTGTGAAATAAAGCATACAAAGAAGATAAATGTCTCTGCCAGAACACAAATGATCATTTCCAAAGACTTAAATGCAAGCCTCACATGTTTTCCATCCTATTTATTTTGCCCCACAAGATAAGGCGAGGCACGCAGCGGCTAACTCTTGCGTTATAGTTAATTTTAACTCCCATATCAATAAGCAGATGCCTTTTCAAGTTATAAAAAGTATGCCGTTATTATCAACCGGAGAGAATGAGGTCATTGTTCTCATAATACTATAAAAAGCCAGAAGGGTGAAAACATATTTCAAGGAAAAAAAAAAAAACAACAAACCTCATCCAACCAACAAATACCTTTGAGGTAAAGAATATCACCTTGAATTTTCCCCCCAAGAAAGCATTAGATGCAAGGAAAGATATTGAAAGCCCAAATGGATGTGGTCTCTCAGACATGGAAGGATTATTTTATGTTACATTTATTTCCTGGTGCTCTGCTTATTACTTATATGGTAAGACTTTTTACATGTGGATTTGCAAACTCTTCTACAAAGTGGAAAAATTAGGATAGAAATATCCCAGTTGAAATTTGGATTTTTATCACATTGGAAGATTTGAAGTCATCACCCTGTCGCTAGATTTGTTGAATCAAATTAAGTTCTAAGAATTTGGGAAGTGGGGGCAGGTAAGGAATTGGTTAACAGTTTCCCAAAAGAAAGTAACTTGATGGGGGCCAATAGAATGACCTGTAGAAAGTGGGTTGTATGTAGTGAGAACGGGAGGTAAAGATTAATAGAAGTTGGCACATAACGGGAGACATTAAAGTGGTTGTTTTAGGATATAAATCTTCACTTTGCCCTTGCCCAGCCCGTATTCTTAACAACTTTGCGAGCCCCCCAAATGAATGCTTAGCTTAGACATGACCTTGGGCGTCTTTCTGTTCTGTGTTGTCCTGTCTTTGATGTGGCTGCCAAAATGGAACAATTTAGATTTCCCTTTAATATTAAAAGAGAATAATTCACTTACATTTAATTATCAACCTCCAACTCAAGTGGCTGCAACGTCAAAGACACAGTGACAGTAGTGAATGGACCAACCCGGTCTCCTGCTCAGGGGCCACAGAGGGCATCTGACTCACTCCTTCTACTGTTTTCCTCCCTGTTCTTCCACCCTGTGCCCCTGGCGTTCCCACTCCTCACCAAGACCCAGTAGTTACCTTAACTGTTGGAAATAGTCCTCTTTGCTGAAGTGTCCTATACAAATCCCGGACCTAAAATCAGCAGACTAACTGCTTCTGTCTCCCGAGACCCAGTAAAAAAAAAAAAAAAAAAATTCTGAGGGGAAAAAAAAAATACACACACACACACACACACACACACACACACACACACACACACACAAATTGGGAACAGAATTTAAATTGGTGCTACAGCTTGACGTGAGACCAGAACCAGAGGTTATGGTAGAGAAGACTAGAGACAAATATAAAGGATTTGAAGTAGAAGGAAACATCTCGAAGCTAAAGTAGAAGGATGCTGAAAATTTCCTTAGTGGGTGAATAATTCGTTTAGTAAGGATGCTGCTGGAAATAGGATATTGTAAAATGTTCAATGTTCCCATTGCAGAATGTAGTATGCCCTCAGAATATATCCTCATATATATATATAAAATAACCCAGAATGTATATGTATATGTATATGTATATGTATATGTATATGTATATGTATATGTATATTATATATTCATTCTAATTCATTCTAATTCATTCTACCATAACATCTGGTTCTGGTCTCAAGTCAAGCTGCGGCACCATTTTAAATTCTCCCAAGTTTTATTAGATACTCTAATGCAAGACTTCTATCTCTTTCCTGATAAACACTATCTTTTAGTTTATCTTACACAGAGTGCTGAGATTTTTATTTTAGTGACAAAACAGGTTTAGCTCTGAAGTACACACAGTCCACAAACCGGTTTCAAACATGATTTAACTAGGCTTTTTGCCATGTGTCTTCTTGAACTCTTACCCAGGAAATGCAGGTCATAATTCGTGCAAACTGCCAAGGGAAATTCCAGAAGACCTCAAAAATGTATTCATATCTGACGGGATTTTCTTGTTGCTGTTGTTGTTGTTGTTGTTTAATCCCTGTATTGGTTTCTGTATTTAAAAGATCCCTGTCACCAGCCAGTTGTAAGAGAGTGACAACTCTTACCGGCGGGTGGCTGGGGCAAGTTGGTGTTGGGTGAGTACCAGCTTGGAGACTGAACAGCCTGTGTTCCTGGCCTCACAGCAAACAAACCATGTGTAGTGTTTACCCGGAAGCCCAAAAGGAGCGCTTGCTCCAAATCGAGTTCCATGTCAGTTCTAATTCACTTAATCCAATTGTTAATAACACTTAAAATAAAATAAAATATTTTACATTGGAAATAGGTTTGAGTTAAAGAGAACTGCCCTTCTGGGATGCAGTAATGCACTCATACACATAGCCTGCCTTTAAAACACATTCAGTTTATAAGGGCCATGAACCGGATTCAAGGGCATGATTTTCTTTCTCCTACTTTTTGTCCCCTCATTCATAGTGGAGGTAACAACACATTCGGTTAGCTTGCTTTACGTAAATTGAGGTTGCTCTGTTTTAATGCATTTAGTTCGAGGCATTTTTAAAAATTATTTGCAGGTGGAGCAGAGTCAGGTTTGTTTGTTTTTTCATTTTCCCTTCCTCCTCCCCTTTTCTCAAGATTCTTAGCTCTAATCTGTATACACATTTTTGCATTTTTTGTTTCCCATCTTGACAGTTGGCTAGAAACCTCAGTAAAAGAGGCAGACTCCTGCCATCTCAGAATTTATTTTATCACTAGTGCTCTACCCTGCACTTTCAGCTTTGATAAATGTACATTCCTTAATCTGGATTATTTATTTCAGCTAGTTGTTTATTTCAACGTCAGAATTTCAGAATTGCCAGAATGAAGGCAGGACCCCGAAGTCTGAGAAAATAATACTGGCAGTGCTCTAATGAGAAGAGGTATCATTCAAGTGTAATGCAGGGCACATTAAAATATTGAAGCTCGTTTTAAAGATCAAGATAGTACTTTCTATTAGCAAAGAGTTAATGAATTTTTGTCAACGGATCCAGACTCTGAATGAAGCCAGAATGATCCCTATTCATCTGATAAGATACACAGGCACAAATAGAGCTAAAAAGGTGCGAAGGCCAGAGGAAACTTCGCGCCATGGTTATGAGATTTCCGTTTGCAGATCTTTCCTTTCCCCTAGACACAATGTTATAGGTCAGAATCTTGGCGAATATCATCTCCAAGAAGTCAAGTGGGGAGGAATGATCACATTCCTCCTTTGTTTAAGTCCAACTTAAATTTGATTTCGACCATCGGACTGTCAAGAATTGAAACCTTAGTCACTATCAGAGGTTCTTTTTCTTGAACCACATCCCCATCAGGCATAGTTCTGGTATCTTTCCAGGCTCAGAGGTATTGAGAAGAGGCCCCAGGCACAAGTGCAAATGCCGTCCATTATCTGACCTCTCTGTATCACCTCCAGCTCTGGGGACTTTACTGCTTGTTGCCATGTTTGGCTCCGGAAGACCCTGGCAAAGTTGGGGTAGTGTATTCCTTGAGGGGGCACCACGCACCCAACTCTCTGCGGGCCCATCAACTAAATCCACAGGCTACTCGCAGGAAAAATACCACCCCCTCTATCTCATCTGTTAGGAAATCTCTCTCTCAGAGGCCTTCTGAAGCCAAATCCTTTCTCCCTTGCCTAATCTCAACGCATTTAAGCTGCTATAAAAGACAGGAAATTCCAGTAACATTTACTAGGAAGTCAGAGGAATGGAGAAGAGAAGAGTAGCACAGAGTAGTTTGTTTCCCAAGGGTGGAAATAGGACCCTTCTACTTTCTAGAGTTCTAAACCCTAAACTCTCAGGAAAAAGACATTCCTGCAGGGGAGAGAGATATGGAGGGAGAAAGAGAGAGAACATAGCCATGTTGATATTTCAGCGAATTACCTCAGCACTATTTAAGATCTTAGCCAAGTGACATCTTTTGTGTACTATTATCTATTGTAATTTTTTAAACGTTGACCCCTTTCTATAAAGCTTGCTTAGTGGAAGAGAGAAAAGCTAAAGGTATGTGGCAAAATTCAGTGGCAGAGAAATTGTTTCCATAACCAGAAGGATGTTGCACTGTGTCACATAACTACGAAAGAGTCTCCCTTCTGAACCAATATAGAAAAATCCCTTGTCTTGGGCAGTGTTTGGACAATTTGTCAGATACAAACATGATGTTCATTCAAGATAGGTCAGAATGTTTTGCTGTAAGTACAAAGTGATAAAGACAAAATCCTCTAGGCTTGAATCTAGAGGAAAAGCAATGCTGATTTGATGGAGCAGAAAAGTCACAACAAAATCCCGGATACTCAGACTATTAGGAAATATTTTGCTTCTGGTTATGAATAAGTGGGGAAAAAGTAGACCAGCATACAGGGGAAGGGCGGGGATCTCATCCAAGAGCCAGGGGCTCTACCAGGCCGGCAGTTTTCTGCTCGAAACAGCGCACTTTAAGAACAGAGATGATGTACATGATTGATAGAAAACGTTTTTCCGATCCGATTTACCGAAGGTCTGCATTCGTATTCTCAGGTTATTCATTTGATCGCTAGGAGAGATGCAAATAACTGCAGCTTAAACAAATTCAAGGTTTGGATTTTTTCTATCAAGAAGAGTAAGTAGGCAAATGAAGACCTTCCATGATCCTAGCTTTGTGCTTTCCCACCCTTACAATCGGACCACATACCTGGCTCAGAGAGGGTTGTGCCACAGCCCCAGCTTTCATATGCACATTGCGGGCAGGGAAAAGGAGAAGGCAGGAAGGACAAGAAGGCATGTGCCAACATTTCTTGAAGCCCCATGCTGTTGACGCCTGGTGGCACGTCATTGACCCAAACTGGATGCCACAGATGCTGAGAAATGTAGTTCTAACTCGGGCGTGTTGTCACTGGGGTTCTGTTAGTAAGAAGGGCAATTGGATATTGGGTGGATAAGTTGGAGGGACTTCCATAGTCACCAGGCAGGGAAGAAGTCTCATGGATCCATGGGCTTGGAAACTGAGCCTCGTTTCTGCTTTCGACTCTGCACATTTGGCACATTTTCCCACCCACAAAATGAAGGAGATCCTTTTTCTAGTTCTGGGAGAATCGGTTTCTTTGAGGAAGCATTTAAATGTGTCAGTTACTTTATTAACATTTTCTTCAACTAAAAGATAACCGTAAAACATAAAACCCACTAATCTCTTCATGTCCATAAGCCTCTGCGGAATAAAGAGCTGAAACATCTTACTTAGGAAGACTTTCAACGAACTCTATGGTACATTAGATACGAAATAATCACAACAGCTGGCCGCTACAATAAGTTCCACTATTAAAACAGTACATTTCAAACGAGTTGGGCCATTGCATGCTCTACACTTCTGCTTCCCTCTGCCTTTTAAGTGAGGAAAATATAATTGTCATTACAGAGTGTCCTTATGGCGTGCCCGTTAGTCAGAGATCTCACGCAAAGGGACATCAGTAAAAAGTTGGGTTCCCTACCTGGGGGAGTTGCAAGCCACGTGCAGTCTTCAGGAGATGACAGGTGCCCACAGGGCAGCATAGTCTTTCCTGGCTGCCCCAGCCTCTCGCAGAAAACCCTTCGCTCTCAGAGCCCTGTCTCTCTTCTTCTCATGACCTACCGGAGGCTTCCCCACTCTTTATCCCAACAAAGGAGACTCATTCAAAATAATTGGAAGCCACAACCACTCTCCTAGTATTATGTTTCACACTGTTTGTCTCTGATCCCGTGTGAACTTTGATCACAAGAGCTGTGTCTCTAATGAGACCAAACTGATGGCAGCACCAGAAAACCCTGCCCAGCACGTTTCTGAGGTCGGCATAGACAGATGCTGCACTGATCACTCAGGGAGAACCACACAGGCTCCGTGCTTGGCTTTCTCACGTGCCTTCTGTGGTGAATTACCACCACCTTTCCAAAGGTTTTGGATAATGATTGTTGCCAGGCAAATCCTGGGACCCAGGCCTTTTTGGAAAGTTTTACGAATCCACTTTGGTTGAGGTGATGCTATCAGTTGGAAGGCGTTTAACGCTGTTGTCCCATTTATAGATGCAGTGTTAATCAAGGACTTGGTTTTCTAAATATTCCCATGAACATTAAGGAAAGAAGCCTTAGTCATTCATTTAAACTTTCTGAGCATCTGTTAAGACTCCATCACTGCGTTAGGGTTGGAGGAAACAAGCTTAAGTGACATTGGTCATTCTCTCTCTCCTTTTTTCAGCTTCTTTTCATATGCACAACGGTGACTACCAAACTCTTGAGTACACGGAGGAACTCAAAAGAAATAATTTCCCAAATTGTTCATGCAGCAAATTAAAACCAGGAGACATCACCTCAGATCTGTTAGAACGGTTATCATAAAAGATACAAGAGATAACAAGTGTGGGGGAGGATGTGGAGGAAAGGGAACCCTCATGCATTGTTGGTGGGAATGCAAATTGGAACAGCCACCATGAAAACTGTATGGAGGTCCCTCGAAAAAAGTAAAAATAGAACGACCAAATGGTCCAGCCATCCCCACTTGTGGGTGATTATCTGAAGGAAATGAGAACAGAAGAGATAGCTGCACTTGAAAGGTTCAGATTCTTAAGACCTGCAGGTAGTGGTTTCCCCTGATAGAGGTTCTGAATCTCCTTTCTTTCACTGCCTTTACTGCTCTGAGGCATGGGGGTTATGGCGGCGACTGCTGGGTAGGCAGGTGTTCCTGCAGTGAATAAGGTCCCCTCTCTTCCTAGGCAAGGCTCTCCTGGAGTTGATGGCTGCAGACAGGGTTGAGCTTCTGGGATGGCAGACATTTTCCCACCAGAGTCACTCTGTCAGGGAAAGGCAGCTCCCCTCTGATGCACAGCTCGAATACTGTGCCAGATTTCTGGATCCGAGTTTACATTTCTTTGTGCAGAATACCTTGATAAATGTCAGCTCTTTGTGGCTGATGACAGAATCTGATTTATGTGTAGATGCGACCCATCTCTCTCAGGGTAACGTCAGTCTCTCGTGTTGTACTGCTCATCAGAGCAAGCCATATGGAATTTCTTTGGGGAAATGCTGAAATTAGCATCGGTTTACTCTTAAACCTTTTATCTAAAATGTGTCATAGATTTTTAAAAATATATCAAGATGGTGTCTTGCTTCATTTGTGTATTCTGATGGGACTCTTTAATAGAACTTCTGGTTTGATTTATATTGGGGGATAGATACAAGGGAGAGAAGAGAAATCCAATGACTCCTTCTACAGGCAACTCTTATCAGAGAAGCATAAGCTACAGTACATGCAGTTAATTTGGGAAATTGGTGCTTGATTTAGAACATTGAAGATCTATCTGGGCTCTGTCTGTTAGTAAAGGCATGACCCTGGGCCAGTCACATAAATAGCTCCAGCCTCTGTTTTCCTTCATCTGTGCAAGGAGGATAACAATATCTGCTGCCTAAATCTGTGAGAATTTCACAAAATGTGCATATATACATGTGTGTGCTTGGAATACAGTAAATACCAACAAATGACCAATGATGATGACAATGAAGAATGATGATGATGATAAATAAAAGCATCCTACAGGGATGGGGGGACTCAGTCAGTTACGCGACCGACTTTGGCTCAAGTCATGATCTCGTGTTCATGAGTTCAAGCCCCACGTGGGGCTCTCTGCTATCAGTGCAAGCCCACCTCAGAGCCCTCGGCCCCTCCTCTGCTCACACTCTCTCATTCTCAAAAATAAATAAACATTAAAAAAATTCTACCAGCTTTCAGGAAAGTATTTTCTTTCTGTTTTAGATTATTAGATGCTTCAAATGGGAAACATGCTGCAAGACATTGCTTGTCTTTTACTTTGTCTATGCAGCCAGAGCCTAAAATGAAGATCATTTTTGGATTAATTTCAGGAAGAGAAGGAGAGAAGAAGGTGGGAGGAGCAGGGAAAGGGGAGAAGAGTGGGGAAGGGGAGAGGGGAGAAGAGAAAGGAACCTCTCTGCCTCTCTCAGGCACTTCTATGTTGTTCCACAGAAGTGGGTAACAAAAGCCTTGCTCCCATGCTGGGAGGGGAGGGAGGGAGGGGGCTCTTTCTACCCGACAGTTGTCTCTTTTCAGGAGCACAGTGGCTGACCTGACTGCTCACACCTTCGCAGTCCTTGCTTATCTCTAGTTGTGGGAGATTCTATGGTAAGAATCACTGGTGGACTTGGTGGTAAATTGATGATACATGAGCTTGACACACCCATTTTATTCATTACCATATGCCCACCATTGAGCCGTAGGATCTGGCATATGGAGAACCCAAGAAATATTGGCTAAAAGAATGAATAGATAAATCAATGCTATTATAAAGTGAATTCTATATAAAAAAAATCACACACACACACACACACACACACACACACACACACACCACACAAATTGTTTTCACCCCAAACAATGCACCCAAAGAAGGACTTATGGAGTGGTATAGCTCTTCCCTCATTATGGAAGTCATCAGTTTGTATGTTGCAATGACTGTATTTTGAAAATGTTCTTGGGGAGCCTGGGTGGCTCAATCAGTTAAGCGTCCAACTCTCAATTTAAGCTCAGGTCATGGTCTTATGGTTCATGAGATTGAGCCCCATGTTGGGTTCTCTGCTGATAGTGCAGAGCCTGCTTGAGATTCTCTCTCTGCCCATCCCCTGCTCTTGCTCTCTCTCTCTCTCTCAAAATAAATAAATAAACTTAAAAAAAATAAAGTGTTCTTGAATCTTCTCTGATAGACTGAATTCCACAAGCATATAACTGTCTTTCACATTATGTGAGCTTATGGGAATGGACATAGAGAAATATGTTAATAATACCTGCTTCTAGGTTTTTCCTTCCCTGAGTGGCAGCTGTCAATAAATTCTGTCTTGCTTTTTGAATTTCCAACTGATTCCAGTATAAATCCAGTTGAATAAGAAATGTCTTAATGCTATAGCATAAGATACCTACATTTTTAATAGTTTGTTATGTTTCCAACTAAACTTGGAAATTGAAAGAGCTTGACCCAGAAAAGGAAGTTTAAAGTCATAATTCAGAAATTTAGAGAAATGAATATCTCTTTATCTCTGCTGCTAGGTGCTGATCACAAGAAGGGGCTAATCACATTATAGTGATTATAATCTCTTCTTTTGTATAAAAGTAAATATGTTAGAGAAAGACTGGAGTTTAAAGCACTTTTATGCTCATAATTTATTTTGTATATCTCTCCCATAGATTGCTTAAAACTATGATTTTAAAATAATTTGTTCCTTAAAATAAGGTATAAGAAATAGACTTTTTCTTTGAGAGAGAGAGAGAAAAGAGAGAGTGCGTTCGCACACGTGCGAGCAGGGGAGAGGCAGAAGGAGAGGGAGAGAGAGAATGTTAAGCAGGCTCAGATTTCTCAGCACAGAGTCCTGACTTGGGGCTCGATATCAGGACCATGAGATCATGACCTGAGCCAAAATCAAGAGACAGACGCTAAACCGATGAGCTACTCAGGTGCCCCAAGGAATAGAGTTTTTAAACCAAATTATGTAACTGTTCTCTTAAGAAGAATTATTAATATAGAAACATAAAAACATACTATATTCTTAACAATGTTATACAAATTAAGCAGCTCTCCCCTTAAATATAATGTATAGAAACTTCTATGTAAAGCTTTGCTTAGTTTATATCAAACATTAATTTTAATACTAAAACGGTGTGTTAACTTATGGAAGAGCATCCTGTAACCCTTTATTCTGCAATTTCACTCCCTATACTTGATCCCAAAGATACAGGATTTATCTGCCATGATGTCCATCATATTGCTTGCAATGATGAAAAAAAAAAAAAATAAGGTGATCTGAGAAAACAAGGGGTTGATTGAACAAACTACAGTTCAGTGAGATGGTGGAATACAACGACGCCACGGAAACACTATTGTTGAGAAAATGTTTAATAATGTAGAAAACGTGGCTACATTATTTTCAGCGTAAAACACTCACACGATGATTCTACCTTTGTGAGAAAGTTCACGTGTCAAGGTAAAGAGAGACGATAAAAAGATATACCCCAAACTATGAGCTTTAGTTTGGCGTAAGTAGTGGAATTATAAGAATCTGTTCATTAGATCATAATTTGTTGTTGTTGTTGTTCAGCACCTGGGATAGAATAGTTTTACCTATTTATGATTTTTAGATTTCTTTTGCTTCTTGCAATTAAAAAATGCACTTTTAAGGACCTGCGTAAGTTAAGCAGCGGCTTTAGGGCCAAGGCATTCTCTGCTCCCATTTTTCCAAACACATTCGTCTCTCTATCCCTATTTTTAGGTAGTTTTTATAAAGGAGCTAATTATAGATAAATTCTGCTGTATCTATAAGTATTTCAACAATTGTTTTCCATTATTTTTTGACATTAAACTTCCATTATTTGTCTTTGGCTGTAATTGTGTGAATGACCTCGCCACTAAAATAGAGACAAGGCCATTTATTTGATTCCAAAGTTCTATGGTTATTATCACTTTTTGCCCTACTTT
This sequence comes from Acinonyx jubatus, assembly GCF_027475565.1. Classification (NCBI taxonomy): domain Eukaryota; kingdom Metazoa; phylum Chordata; class Mammalia; order Carnivora; family Felidae; genus Acinonyx; species Acinonyx jubatus. The sequence goes on from NC_069382.1 coordinate 16,129,812, forward strand.
TTTTTTTCCATGTTACAGAATATAGTGTTTAACATAATGCTTCGCAAGTGCAAATACTCATATTTTTTAAAGGGCTCGATCTTTTAAAATCTTTTTTGTTTAATTTTTTTAACGTTTATTCTTGAGAGAGAGAGCACACGTGCACGCATCAGCAGAGGAGGGCAGAGAGAGAGGGAGACACGGAATCCAAAGCAAGCTCCAGGCTCCGAGCTGTCAGCACAGAGCCCGACACGGGGCTCGAACTCACGGACCGCCAGATCAGGACCTGAGCCGAAGTCGGACCTTAACCGACTGCACCACCCAGACGCCCCTGGTCTTTTTTCTTTGGATAACATGACTTGCGAGCCTTTTTTTTTTTTTTTTTTTTTAATTACCTCAGTATATACAAATCTATCTTGTTTAAAAAACTTGCGTAGTATGTCATAATATGGAGTTGGTATACCGTAATTCACCATTTCCCAACCCACTGGTGGTCATCTGTGTTCTTTTCAGGTTTTCTCCCTGGCAAACAAACAATTCTGAATATTTTGTATTCTTCATACAACTTTTGACATGGGTGTGAAGTCCCCGGGTATGACAGAATCCTAGAAGAATTGCAGTAACTTTCGTTTTAAGGTTTCAACATTTTACACACTTAAACTTGGATCTTTACTGGTAAAATGTCTTCACCCTCAAAAGGGGATTTACTAATTTATTCTTCCACTGAGGCTGGAAGGAGTTAGCTGTCCGTAGGTGTGTATGTCTCTGGGACCTTTTGTTTTATCACTGAGTACGTTCATTCTATATTTGAAAGGAACGTGTTTTGTGTTTTGTAGTTAATAGATAGTGTTATATTAGTTTCAGGTGTATAATATAGTGATTCAGCCCTTCTATATATCACTCAGTGCTCATCGTGATAAGTGTACTCTTAATCCCCTTGACCTATTTCACCCGTCCCCCACCCCTCCTTTGGTAACCATCTGTTTGTTCTCTATTGTTAAGAGTCTCTTTTTTACCTTTTACTTGCTTGTTTTGTTTCTGAAATTCCACAAATGAGTGAAATCATATGGTATCTGTCTTCCTCCGACCCATTTTGCTCAGCATGATACCTTCTAGATCCCCACCCATGTTGTTGCAAACGGCAAGATGTCATTCTTTTGTAATGGCTGAATAGGATCCCATTGTATGAAACCACATCTTCTTTATCCGTTCAACTATCATTGGACACTTGGGCTCCTTACATAATTTGGCTATTGTAAATGAAAGCCTTGGTTTTAATATGTCCAGCAGCGTTTCTAAAAGAGACAAGGGTTATCACTGGTCAGCTTTCAGATCTGGTCCCATTCTAAATGAACCCTCTTTCCCTGCTCACCTATCTTACACACTGATAGACCAGACCGCCAGGGATCTTGGAAGAACAAAGTAGAGGTTTAAGTACTACTAGCTTATTTAAATATAAATGTTCATAACAAATATTTCTGAAATGCAAATATTAATGTATTGTTATGTTAAAAACAACAACAACAACAATTCATTTAGAATGAAAATTCCAGTACAAATTGTAAACCACGTAGGATGCTGGAACAATTAACTTAAATTTGTACCGGACAAACTGGAGTGTTATCAAACTATTCATGTCACCCCAAAACCAAAAACTTTAAGAATCTGAAAATGTGCTCGTGAGGTTAAAATAACAAGGTATTTTTTTAGTTGGTTTTTAGTCATGGTTGTAGCTTAGGATTTTTTTCAATTTTGAAATGCAATTTCTCTTGGTTGATGAGGCCATAAGTCAAAGATCTGCTTCGATAAGAGGATAAAATTAGCTGTAATAACCCCTGGATCATGAAGGATAGAAACATAATTACATTTCCTTTAAAAATGGCTTCCTGAGGGCACAATAAACAGCAGCCATTATAATGTCATATATATAACTGTCCATAAGCGCCAGAAGGATAAAACCTATTATTACAATTTGCAATCTGTTAAACACATTAACTATAAAGTTAAGGGCTGATTAAAAAAGAAAAAAAAAAAAACACCTTGAAGGTTATCTTTTTTTAAAAGAGCCAAGTTACTCAGGGGAAAAAAAATGTTTGTTTAATAAGTTGCTTTTCTTAAGAAATTAATGCAGTTACACAACAATTCAAATACATTTACAAACCGTATGAAACTTTAATGCTCTCTAAATACTCTGCGTAAACTAGGAATGAACATCACACATATTTGATTTGATAATTTTGAAAATGCAATGATCTATCCTAAAATTTAAAAAATTGTATAATTGTATACTGAAAAGGCAGAATTCAGCAATCATTGTTCATTAAAAATATAAATGAATGGAGACAATCAAATAGAACAACTCTTTACCAAAAAACAAAAATAAACATTGTCTAAAAGAGGCACTAAATTAAAATATTTTTAATTAAAGTCAAGAACTAGATAGGAACACTTTCTACTACTATTATTATCCTTGAAAGGTTTTTTTTTTAAGGTTTTTTTTTGAGAGAGAGAGAGTGAGAGCGAGCAGGGAAGGGGAAGAGAGAGAGAGACCGAGGATCTAAGAGGCTCGAGCTCAGAGCCCGGTGTGGGCCTCTAACTCACGAGCCTTGAGATCATGACCTGAGCTGAAGTCCGATGCTTAGCCAACTGAACCACCCAGGTGCCTCTACCCTTGAAGGTTTTAGTATATATGATTAAGGTGTAAAGTAATTTTATTTTTATTTTTTTAACATTTATTTATTATTGAGAGAGAGAGAGAGAGAGCACGAGCATGGGAGGGGCAGACAATCTGAAGCAGGCTCCACGCTCTGAGCTGTCAGCACAGAGCCCGATGCCGGGCTCGAACTCACAAACTGTAAGATCATGACCTGAGCTGAAGTCGGACGCCCAACTGACTGAGCCACCCGGGCGCCCCAAGGTATAAAGTAATTTTAAATGCATTGAAAAAGAAAGGATCAAATCTTCTCATTGTTGGTGATATTATTTTATACCTAGAAAAGCCAAGTGATTCTTGCTGAAAAGAAACTTCAAGAATTTGCATATATATATATCTGACAAACAGTTTTTAAATAAATTGTCTCTACTTTAGCAATTAAGTGGAAGTGGGAATGTGAAAAGAAATTAACATCATTTGAAAAGCTATAAAATTTTCAGGAAACCCATATATGAAGGTCACTATAAAATCTTATTTAAAAACAAAAACAAAGCATTTGATCCAAGCCCACTCTCTTCCCACCGCACCCTGTCCCTTCCTTCTTCTCTCTCATCTTGGTAAATGTCACCTCCACCTATCCAGCTCCTTAGGCCGAAAATCCAGAAGCCACACCTAGTGTCATCCCTCCATCCCTCCAGCTCTACATCTCCTCCCTACGTGAACCGCCTCATGTGGACACAGGAAGTCCTCACCTGTGGTCACAGCAATAGGTACACGCCCCATTCTGACCTGGGAGATGAGCAGAGGGATCCTGGCTTCTATCTTGGAGCATCCATGCGTGCCCTCCACCTTTTCCTCATCCCTGCGTCCAAGTCCGCAGCAAACTTTGTTGACTTTAACTACTTGCCGAATACAACTACCTCTTACGACCTCCAATGTCAAACCTTAACTCCAACCATTTTGGACTCTGTCCGTGATCATGGCAACCAACCACTCCCGAACCGGGGCCCTTGCTGACACTTTTGCCCTTCTGCAGCGCGTTTCCATCTAGCACCCAGGGTAACCTGCAGCTCAAATCTGATCCCCGATAAACACATCCCAATTGCTTCTCTCTTCAGTTAGAACTCCAGCTTCTTATCTCAGCCTGCGCGATGTGGTCCCTGCCTACCTCCTTGACATCATCTCCCACGATTCTCCCCCTCAGGCCACGTGGTGCAGCAGCACCTTCTTGCTGTCCCTCCACCAGGCTGAGCTCATGTCTGTGTCGGGGCTTTCCAGCGGCAGCAGCTAATTTAGCACTCACTCCGCAATTACTTTGTGTTTTCTTCCTGAAGACTCAACAACTGTCTGAAATGATCTTGTTTACCTGTGCTTCAGTAAAATACCTGTCATGAACACTGGAGGGGGAAGCGCCCTGAGAAGCATCTGTCTTGTCCCCTGCTTTCCCCCATGTCGAGAGCAACTGTGCCACTTACTGGACTTTCGATACATTCCAACTGCGAAACTGAAAGAATGAATAAAAGGAAATGGAAACATTCCCCATTTACAGACTGGAGACTCGAGGCTTGGGAAGACATGTAAATTGCCCATGATTAAAGAGCCGACATTTGGATAGATTCAGACTCAGCATCAGTCTGATTCCTGCACATTTTCCCACGTGCGTGCTACCTTCTCGCCCTACCCCGCTGTCATCGACAGCTGGATTTTTGGGGATCCTGTCCCTGGAGGGTAGAAAGAGCAGGCCTGTATATCTTGTTTTGTAGTGAACGCAGCCTCCCGTGATGTTAGGATAGATGGTCGCAATTGTGCTTTGAATCTTCAAATCAAATGTATGTCATGCCGACTCCTGGTTTACTCTGCATGGTCTCAGAGCTCGTGAAGTTTGATATGGCTGTGAATTTTCTACAATTGCATTGATTTCCTGAGAAAAGCAATCTTATTAAAACAAAATGAAGAAGATTAGGCCCTGTCAAAACTGATCAGTCATATTGTAACAGAAACAAACGAATGAATGGCGTCTTGGGGGAAAGAATATTGTTTGTTATTGTGGCAGTCTTGAACACACATATATATATTTTTTGTAAAGAAACTCTAGGGGCGCCTGGGTGGTGCAGTCGGTTAAGCGTCCGACTTCAGCCAGGTCACGATCTCGTGGTCCGTGAGTTCGAGCCCCGCGTCGGGCTCTGGGCTGATGGCTCAGAGCCTGGAGCCTGTTTCTGATTCTGTGTCTCCCTCTCTCTCTGCCCCTCCCCCGTTCGTGCTCTGTCTCTCTCTGTCCCCCCAAAAATAAATAAACGTTGAAAAAAAAAACTCTAAACACTGAGAATGATGAAACTGTCTACAAAAGTAGCAATATGGTATTCATAAACAACTAGGATTAACCTTAGGTTTCTCATTGATCTTTTCTAACAAACACTATGCTCAGGACCGTGTGGCACTTTCTTTTCTTGCCCAGCTCTCAAACTGCAGAACACCAAAGAGAATAAAATACCCAATTTTTTACCTGATAGGTTAGGGGCAAATAGACCTTGTTCAGATAAGGTCCGATAAGGGTAACAGGCGTAGGATAGTTTCCCTCATTCTGTGATACCAAACAAAAGATCTGGCAAGTGCTATCTATGGTAAGCAGAGGCATGACAAAAATGGGATTGTAGCTGTACATGTGGAGCCCTGAGAAGGAGGAGGCTGTGGGGGAGGACAGGGAGGAGGCTAGGAGGAAGAGGAGAAAAGAGAGGAGATGAAGAAGAGGGAAATAAAAGAAGAAGAGACGAATTCAGTAAGCATAAGTCTGAGGGGCGCCTGGGCGGCTTAGTTGGTTGGGCATCCGGCTTTGGCTCAGGTCATGATCTCACAGTTTGTGAATTTGAGCCCCACATCAGGCTCTGTGCTGACAGCTCAGAGCCTGCTTCGGATCCTCTGTCCCCTCTCTCTGCCCCTCCCCTGCTTGTTCTTTCTCTCTCCCAAAAATAAATAAACATTAAAAAAAATTTTTTTAAGTAAAATTTAAATGATGTTCCAGTAAGCACCATAGAGGGACCATAGAAGGACTTTATAATGTAACTTCGGTAAAACAAAGTTTAGATGCTCAAATAACAAAAGTATGAAATAAAAAGGGAGATAAGGAAATGAAGAAACAAAATAATAACTTTTGAAGAACAGTACATGGGAGACAGCAATACATAGATAATGGTAGTGAGAGTATACGAAAAGAGATTAAAGCAAGAGAGAAGGTATTAGATTTGGAGACTGGGCAACAGTGATCCAGATACACAGCATTTGAGAAAAAAGAAACCCAACATTTCTTTGTGTAAGAGTTTGCTACTAAGGAACGTTCTCTGAAACTTGGAGCAGAAACTGTATACCAGGAGAAATACATACAGAACAATTGATCCCCAAATATATTCTTTTAAAATGATTTAGCATCAGGCATGAAAAAAGAATTGTCAGACATCCGGACAGACTAAAAAAGGAAGTCATCTACAAGTGGCAAAACACTGAGGCTGGCCACAGACTTCTTCAGAAGTCAGGCAGAATAGAACAAATTAATTCTTCTAAAAACAAACAAACCCAACAACTTTTGACTGTGTTATCTGGCCAAATATGTTACTAACCAAAGCCAAAAGGTCAGGAGTAGAAAAGCAATGGTAAGGATGAGTGGAAGGATGATTTTTTTTCTTAATATCACACTAAAGCTAAAATATTGTGGGAATTTTGGTTACAGAATTGAAGGTGTTATCGTCTTGGCAAAATAATTTTGACACTACAACCAAAAAACCAGCAAGTAGGGAAAGGACAGAGGAAGGGAGTATAACATTGTTAATTTCCTTAATCTTTCACATGGTTGAGTTCGCCAATAATAATATTATTCACCAATAATATTATTGACGCCCAATACATTTATAACATTTAGTCTTTTATGAAGTCAGTGTAATTCCTGGAATGCTCATATAATAGAGAATGCTCGTATAATAGAGAATCTCTAGATAGTTTTCTTATTTTATTGACATAATGCTTTCCCAGTCCTTGGAAGTAATTATTACATATTTTATACATATAAATATAAACTAATATATACAATACATAATAAATATATTGAGTATGTTATATTCAATATATAATGATCATAGACTTATATATAATACTTTGAGTGGTAAAGTTTTACCATGCTTCTGATTTTCCTACAGAAAAAGTCAGGTGTAGTACTGAAAAATTTGATATATCAAATCTGCCATGTGTTCTCAATGTGTGTATCAGCTCTTCCACACCTGTCCTGGAATAACCTTGGGAATGATACCAATAGGAAGAAAAAGAAGAAAAGGATCAAAATGGTCAAGTAAAGTTGCTTGAAAAGAAGGTGGCAATGTTTAGCAAAACTGAACTTACGGATAATCCTTATTCTTTAAAGCTATTAACACTGAAGCCAGAAATAAGTAATTCTTGTTTGAAGCCTTCCGACGGGGTGTTGGGGATGGGCAAAATGCTGTTGTGTTAGCTACAACTGCGAGGGAGGTGAGGTCCACTCTCGCCCATTCACATTCCTGCCTGCAACAGAAGACACAGCCCCCCAGGGCACCTGTTACCTTGGCTCATGCTGCTGAATAAAGCATTTCAGGGAGGGCCAGGCCCCGATTGAAGGCCTAGCTCCGAGTGCTGTAGTGTTTAGGGCCACCCCCTGTTGCTCGGGGGCTAAGTTTTACCCTGGATCACTTCCATTCTCACAGACCCCATTCAGTTTATGGGATCCATTGCCAATCATAGTTCAAAAAGTTAGCATTTCATAGTTTACTTTTCAGGATCTCCTTAGGCCTCTATGTTGCCATATATAAACACAAATAAAAAAGAACTAACCAGTTATTTTTGTGGCTCTTCATCATGCTCTTCAAAATGTTTGGGACAGAATAAACTATATAATGTAGAAGTGAACTTGAACACTTGGCTCTTTGTTTAAGATTTCTCTAGAATATCCTTGGCATCTCTGTAGAGAAAAAAGTAGTGCGATGAATGCCAAATCGTGCTTCACACACACCCACTCCATTTTCCATTACACTCGTTGGGGATATCTTTTTAGAGAAAAAGAATTTGGTCTTATTTGTACAAGTTTTCATAAGGTAAATGATGCTTGATTTTAAAACGTTCTATTTTAACATATAGGTACCAAAAGGCACCTTTCTCGGCTTGTTTTTCCTATTGAAAAGCTCTGAGGAAACCCATGGCATTAAATGTTCCTTCTCTTATGCGTTCCTGTGCTCCTTGGTAATAAACCAGGTGACAAGTTGGGAGATACAGGTATTTATAAGCAAATATGGTGTGTTACAAGTGAACCCAGCAGGTCCGTGGGCAAAGAAGGAAAACTAAACTAAGAAATAAGTTAGGCTGATTAATGACTTGTTCCCTGACTATAATATCTGGAGAATTGTAAATCTCCTGCGAGAAACTATTTTGAAAAAAAAAAAAAAATTGTGAGGTGGGCTTCAAAAAGGCCAGGGCGCTTTAGGCTGTATTAAGAGATGTTGACTATCAATGCCGCGTGTCTGGATCTGCTCGGCCATCTACTGCTCAGGCCAAATCTGAGATATGGGATTCGGTGTAGGGAAGCCTACACTGAAAGGGATTTGGAACATCTGTAACAAAAAAAGAGAAACGGCATGATGAGATGACCAGGGCTTATGAGGCATGAAGGGTGAGTGAGGAGATCTGGGTCATTTAGCCTGGAGGATGCTCTCTGTGGCCAGAGGAACATCACCATCGTCTTCAAATATTCAGCAAGCTGCACTTGGAAGAGAGTTACATACTGTTGGGTGTGCTCCATATCGTGTAGCTTACACCCAATGGTTGGAAACTGCAGAGGAAGCCATTTCGACTCTGAGAGGAAGAACCTTCAGCTGGTCTGAAGATAGAACCGGCTGCCTGAGAGGTGAATGCGGGCTTTGTGGGCACATTTGAGTTGCGTTAGCAAAGCTGGACAGCCATCCGGTGGGAAGCAGAGGAAGCCATTCAAGGAAGGAACGAGGGGATGGGGTTCATGTAACAAAGCGTGGTTGTTGAGTGAGAGTGTAGATGTGCTCACTTCCATGTGTACTCACAGTTCAAGGGATGTAGGAAAAAAATACATTTCCTTCTGTTAGCAAAACGCTCTCTGGGCTGAGTAGAAGAGATGGTGCTCTGTGTACTGAGGAAGTCTTCGAGCAAGCAGAATTCCAGTGTTTGAAGAAACATGTTTCCCTCTTTTATACGGTACCAAGACTGGTATAAAGATTTCGTTGTTTAAAGGGTTGAAAAACCACTGCTTAATTAAGAACCGCAATGTGGCTTCAGGAAGGGGAAATCAAGTTAGAGGCTATCCCACCCCGTGGTCTTTATTATTTGAGAGTCCGACGCTGTAAACTTATACCATGCAGGACGCAGGTTTATGGACTAGAGGCTTTGTGGTCTGTTAAATATATTTTTCTTGCCAGTGATTGGAAATATGTTTTTTTTAAATATATTTTAGAAAATGGGCTACTGTAACCTAGGTAAAACAAGTTAGTATCCTCACACAGAGAACCATAACTGAGCAAGATTTTGGAAAGCTTGAGGACTGGTATTATCCTCCAGGAACACGCTCTTCGGTTATTTTTATTATTGTTATTAGCATCATCTCGTATTTTCTGGAGGGTGACCAAGAAGAAGAGGCTGCTGTCCTTCTTCATAACACATAATCCAATTACATGTCTGTAATCGTATTCCTCAAAGATTTCATCCTTACGTTGTGGTCAGGGTAAAAATAGTGGCCCTTTTGCTTTTTGTTTTATTAAGTTATCATGACTGAATTACATAGTGTAGATACACATACACATTGAGTTGTTACGCATTTCCATTACAGTTCTGACGAGCACAAACCGTAGGAGACCTGCCATTCTCGATTTTTGTCTATTGGCATCTAACATATTGCTTGTCCTAATTTATTCGGAATTCTCACTGCATTTATTATACACCACGAAGTGTTTGTGCTTGGCTAGCCGTGGTTCCCAACGATATAGCCAAGCATGAATTCCCAGAGCCTGTGCATGTCCCCTTATTCGGAAAAACGGGTCTTTGCAGATTATCCTGGATTATCTGGGTGGGCTCTAAATGCAATCACAGGTATCCTTATAAGAGGGAGGCCGAGGGAGATGTGACATAGACATAGAGAGGAGCAGGGGACCTGAAAACAGAGGCAGAGACTGGAGTGCTCACAGCCACCAGAAGCTGTAGAAGGGAATAGATTCTCCATTCGAGCCTCTAGGGGGAGCGGGGCCCTGCTGACACCTTGATTTTGGACATCTGGCCTCCCAAACTCAGAGAATCAATTTCTTTCAAGTTGCTTTAAGTCACCCAGTTTGCGGTAATTTGTTAAGCGACCCCAAGAAAACGAATCGTGTTCTTCACCTCTAGAGTGGGCTTTGCTGCCTTTCCCTGACTCCTCAAAATTGCTCACACAATGTTCTGGAATTCCGTTCCCTGTACAGCAAAATCCTGCCGATGCTTCAAGGCTTCCCTTTACACAGCACGAGGGGAGCAGCCCCCATCTCCAATCCAGCCGCCACGAGGGGGTCACTCAACTCCACCACCCAACACTCAATGCTGAGAAAAGTCGCTAAACCCTTGAGTGTTTACTCTCTCATCTGAAGAGCCTGTCATGACTGCCCGTAGACTGCGTGAGATACATTTAAAATATCTAGCACAGTGCCCAGCTTGACCGACCCACCTGTCTTCTGAAGTGTCAGTGCCCCGTGCGTGTTTCTTGCACGGCACATGTCAGAGCATGTCGCACACTGTCACTAGTGTGAGAAGCCTGAGGCTGGGTAGGCTTCTTCAACTACCCAATGCTACTTCTGCCCCCAGTGCTTCGGCTTTCTGTCCTACCTTTTCTGTTTTATCTTAGAGGCAGAAGTGGTTCTCTGTTGTTCGAACTCCCCAGCTTCAGCTCTGCCTCCCCTGAGAAACTTGCTCCAGCCATTTTCCCCTTTCGGAAAACATTCAAAATCTATCCGTCTCTGTCTGCATCTGATACGAAAAACATGCTAAGGTCCGTCGATGTTAACATACAGAAAATGCGAGTAGAGCCGCCCTACTTAACTTTTCCCCGCCGTCTTTTTCTCCCCCCAAAGATCACTTCTACTGTCTCATCATTGCCTCATTCTAAATCATGTCAAATCTGCCTTTCAGATTTACTATCTGCTAGTCTTTTAATTTTTTTTAATGTTTATTTTTGACAGAGAGAGAGAGAGAGAGAGAGAGAGAGCGCATGAGTAGGGGAGGGGAAGAGAGAGAGGGAGACACAGAATCCGAAGCAGGCTCCAGGCTCCCAGCTGTCAGCACAGAGCCCGACGCGGGGCTCGAACTCACGGACCGTGAGCTCATGACCTGAGCTGAAGTCAAATGCTTAAATTCACTAGTGACTTCATAGTTACAAAGTATCTGGCCAGCTATTGCCTAGACCTAATGAAGTGGCTGGTATTGAATTTGCTAAGGATACCAGATGTGGAGGAGCAGGGATAAAGGGATGATCACACATGGACCAGGGGAAAGTACTATGATCTCCACGTTGTGCCCTAGCAGAGAACAATGGAGAGGTAGGCCCCGTTATACTCAGAAAATGGGCTCTTCTGCAGGCCTGTACTAGTACGGGCCGAGTGGTGTCCCCCCCACCCCCCAAACTCCTGTGGTGAAGCCATAACCCCTAAAGTGATGGTACTTAGAGATGGGGCCTTTGGGAGGTAAGTAGGGCTAGATCAGGTTATGAGAGTAGGACACTCATGATGGAGTTCACTGACAAGCGAAGATAAGAGGAGAGAGAGTTCTCTGCTCTCCCCCTCCCCCATCCCCATATGTATACACCAACAAAGGCCGCGTGAGGGAACATCGAGAAGGCAGCAAGGAAGAGAGCTTTCCCCAGGAACCAAATTGGCCAGAACCTTGATCTTGGACTACTAGCCTCCAGGATGACGAGACATAAATTTCTGTTGTTTAAGCCACCACATTGATGATATTTTGTTAGGGCAGCCTGAGCAGACTAATGCATATACTAAAGGGACAAGTGTTGTAACGGGGCTTGCTATAAGGTCCTGACAGCTGCACTCTTGGGTCTGGTTGGAGCAGGACGGACAGGTAGAAATGACAGCACCCACTGTCACAGTAAGGGTGAGGCCACAGGGACTGATTGCTGGTGCTGGAATAACACCCACTAAAAGGGCTTGAGTTCGGGAGTGCCCAGGTGGCTCAGTCAGTTAAGCATCTGACGCTTGTTTTTGGCTCGGGTCACAACCTCACAGTTCATGAATTTGAGCCCCTCTGAGCTGTCAGCACAGAGCCTGCTTGGGATTCTCTCTCTCTCTTCCTCTCTCTCTCTCTCTGCCCCTCCCATGTTTCTCTTTCTCTCTGTTTCTCTCTCTCTCTCTCTCAAAATAAAGAAATAAACTTTTAAAAAAACCCAAAAGGGCTTGGGTTCATAAAACTCCTTCGTTCTCTGTGATACTGAGGGTTCTGGGCCCCAGTACCTCATTCATGGATGTTGGGAAAGTGTGATGGGCACCACCATCGCAATATGCATATTTTAAGAGTAAAAATAGTGTGGGAACATATTAAAGAAAAAGTATGAAAAAGAACAGAGCAAAAGGATCAAACGCAGAAGAAAATGTTGGCAGGAGGTGTTGGGGAAAAGTGGGAGTAAAACCTGTCAAGTGTTTTGTGGCCCCCAGCATAGTCACATAACATTAAAATTAGATTTTGACTAATTTTCCAACATATTACTTGGCTTCAGAAGTAAGAAATATAAAGAGATAGTCATTTCTGATGTTGGAAGTCTTCAAAAATAAAAATAACTTTGAAAATTTCAGTGTATATTCCCAGTTCCACAGACATAGTCTCCAGCTTCTTTTAAGAATGGTCTTAACCTAGAGCATTTCGGTCCATAACAATGAAATCATATATTACGCTGAAGACTTGACCAAGGGCATCACAAGCACACAGATGTCTTATCTACAAAGCTCCAATTTTCCCCTTAAATTGTTTGCCTGTCAGGACCAATATCTCTCTGGGGTCTGCTTTTGGGGCGCAGCCAATCACCTCCATTGTGCTGACACAGCCCAGTTTAGGCCAAATTGAGCTGTTGCCTCGGTCCCCATTAAGGGAACAAAGCACACAATCATCCCAGACATTGCCCCCCATTGCTACGACAAACATCACTGTGACTTGAAAATCACAGACTGCCAGAGAATGGAGGGGGCCTGGAGACAGCCCCATCCCAGCCCAGCATTTTCCTGGAGGGGAGACAGAAGGGGAACAATCACCAGTCAGCTAGTGACAGAGCCTGGACCCAGCCTTGCCTTCTGATTCCCAGGCTGGTTCTATTGATACACTGCCCAGTATTGCCACAACATCGGTTTCTGAAGTTCCCCTTCACCGAATCACATTGCTTTACACACTTCCCTTAATTTCAGACTTGACGTTCCATGGTGATAGCCGTTCCATCTGCCGTTCCATGGTGATAGCACCATGTCAGTCAGGACCCCTCGGAATCCGGTTCCAATGCATGGCTGCTTTCTTGCTCAGCGTTCGGGACACAATGTCTGTGGTGCCCACCAGTACTCTGACTCTGATGGGCTGACACAAGGCAGTTGAGAAGGAAGGACAGGGTTCTTCTCTGAGAAATTGACCTTAACAGTAAGAAACTTGAATGATAGTGACTTTAGCACACGGTAGCATTGATCATTTTTTTTGAGATTAACAAAATAAAATTTTGAAATTTTCCTTTCAAAAATATTATTAGTGGAAAAATTGGATTACAGATTTATAGCACAAACCTTTACCTGTATTATAATCAACCAGAGACAATAGTCAATAAGGACTGATTAAAAGAGTATACTCGAAAGATGGGGTTTGAAATCCCAGTGAATGGATATGGCCATGATAATTCATCTCTAAAGAAGGATCAAATGATCATTCGCCAGAAAATAGCTTTGGATTGGTCAAAAGATTCCAATGGGTTTATGCATAAGGAAATGCACTTAAAGAAAACGAGTAACGTTATGCATTGTTGGGTTCTGAATTCGAGGCAAACTCAGAGAAAAGATTTAGACATGTTTGCTGCTCTTAGTTTATTTAGCGGATGTCAAAATAAGCAGGCTGTCAGATTTAAAGAGTAGTAGTAGTTAACGACGGTCGCATTAACACCCTCCCACAGAGCAAGGATTGTATCTTGAAGTAGCTTTCATAGCAAGAACAGGCTGTACTGGGGTTGACCTCCGTGGGACTGGGAATGCAGACCAGGAAAAAGGAAATGCCGGTGGTAATGTGTTCTCATTTAATCATGGACGCTAACATCAAAAGTTGATTTTGAAGGCAAAGGGAAAGTTCTAACAACGGTAGAAGAATGGAGCTTTAGACCTCTCAAACAATTGCAAGAATGAGGGCAACTCTAAAAATGGAAGGATACCAGAGAAATAAATATTTGAGAGATTATTTATACTGAGCTTAACTAGAGCCTTACTATGCTGATAAGGCAAAACTTCGAAAAGTGGAATTTTCCTGAGCTCTCTTCTTTTGGAATCGTAAGTGAAATTTAACGCGGAGGACGCTGTTTCCGGCGAGAGGTACTGAGACCTCACAGGATAGAATGCTTTAAACAGCCAATCAGTGGGTTTTGACATCGGGGAATTGTGTGGAATTGCTCCTTATTTCGATTTACTGCTCTTTTTCTAAACGCAGAGCTACTGTGTGATGAAAGGGAATGATTGATAAGGGGTGTCCTGTGACCCCCGTTAGGTGTTCTCTGTACCCTTTTCTTAGGCACGTGTGTCTGCAGCACGCCCGCTAACAAAGAGCCTTATCTTCTGCAAATGCTGCCGTCACAGGGCCCTTATTTGAAGGATAACTTCACTGGGAAGTAGTAACCGCATGTTGACGAATTTCACCCGGTGGTTCCCAGCTGTCCAAGGATACCTGTCCTCCATTACAATAGTCACACATGGAGAAAAAAAAAAGTTACCACATGTCAGTTGTTAGTGTGTATTACTGAGCCACTGGAAAAATAGCAAACATGAATGTTGAAGGCTGGAAGGGCTGTGTCCCAGGACCTGCTACAGGTAGCCATGCGTAAAGTCATGGAACACGTACGGGTGTGAGTTCAAGGTAAGACATGAGAAAGGTCAAGATCTAAAGGGTTTGACAGTTCTGAAGCAGAGGTGAACATTGTACAGAAACATGGTGACTATTATACCGTGACTTTTGATATAGAAATAGGCTTTGCGTCTTTAATGAATATTTTCTTTTTAAAAATTTTTTTAATGTTTATTTTTGAGGGGGGGAGGGGCAGAGAGAAAGGGAGACCCGGAATCCGAAGCAGTCTCCAGACTCTGAGCTGTCAGCGCAGAGCATGAACGGTGAGAGCCGAAGTTGGATGCTTAACCGACTGAGCCACCCTGCCACCCTATGAATATTTTCTTATTAAATCCCATTCATGCATGAAGGTAGAACAAAGGTCACAGGACAGGATTTCGATACTATTTCTATTTATGTGACACCCACAGAAATGCATTCGTATCCTAAGCCATTGAAAGTTTTAAGATTTATATTGTAAATAGATAATTCTAGCAACTAAACAGTGGGAAATGAAAAGGGAACAATATAAGAAGACAGATTAGAAAGGAAAATATTTCAATAGTCTGTGTCAAAGATAAGAGAGGCCTGAACCTAGTTCTCTGTCTATGAGGAAAGAGAACAGGGAGAGTTTTGGGTTGTTTTTTGTTGTTGTTGTTTTTAAATGTAGGAGTTGGGGTGCCTGGGTGGCTCATTCGGTTGAGCGGCCGACTTCGGCCGTGAGGCGTGATCTCACAGATCGTGAGTTCGAGCCCCGCGTCAGGGTCTGTGCTGACAGCTCGGAGCCTGGAGCCTGCTTCGGATTCTGTGCCTCCCTCTCTCTCTGCCCCAACCCACTCACATGCTGTCTCTGCCTCTCACAAAAATAAATAAACATTAAAAAATAATAAATAAATGTAGGAGTTAAATCCATCACATTCAGTGATTCACTGTATGATAGGGGCAGAGAGAAGAATGCAAATATTAACAATAATTTCTGGGCATTTTAGGTGCAGTATTACTTGGGGTTAGTCAGTAAACGGGTGGCAAAATAAATATAAAACAAAGTCTACAAAAACAAAGATTTAACTTGTGACAACATTGATCTACATTCAGTCCTGTTGCCTTGTCTTTATCTCTAGAAAAAAAAAATCAAAGATTCAGTAGGAATAAAATGAAGAACGACATTAACAAGCTGTCAGTTGAGCATGGGGTGTTACCCAAAATCTTCAGGCAAAGCAAAGAGAATATTATTTAGAGGCTGTGAACCTCACTATACAGCCTAAGGCATTGTGTAATTTAATAAAGGTGCTTTGAGCATAAGTCTAAGTAACAATTATGCTCGTAACTCTGTACAGCGTTGTGGATGGTGTGATCAAATAGTAATATCCCAAGCCACTCTTGCCTAGGGGATGTTTAGTAGAGCTACACAAAATGTATCCTGCTTTGGTTCGATGAAGGATTCCTTTTAGCTCACTTTTCAAGCAAGTAGATGCTTTTGTAGCTAAAGGGGCCTAACATCTTTCCCATCATCATGGTGCACGGAAAGGATGCTAGTTTCCAGAGAAGCCTGCTGCAGAACACAAGAGACAGACGCCAGTGTGGCTCTGACACAGAGCGCTCACATTGGAAAACGATGGTGTGATGTTGTACAACCAACCCCGCAATTCACAAGGCCCGCCCATAAGAGGCAGCTCTTCTGGTGTAGAGATTATTTGGGACACGCCAAAGGTGATCCAAGCTGAGCCAGGGCAGAAACTGTTCCTCAGTCACACGGGTAAGGGTTAGCAGTGGTTCTCAGGTAAGAATAATCGGTTGTCGTTTTCAGGACCCACTTTATCTTGTGTAACATTCACCGTGTTTGAAGCGTGCACGGTGATTGGGATGTATTTTTCATTTCAGGGTGTAGATTTAGTCATGCTTGATTGTCTTTTTTGTGAGCACTGCCTTTAGAACCTATCTGGTAATCAGCCAGCCAACCGATCAACCAATACCCCTGGGAATTCCCAGAGGTAAAACCATCTAGTAGAGTCATGAGTTCAACGTTTAGAGTTGGAAAAAAAAAGATGAGGTTAAAAAAAATGAACAAATTCTGTCTGAACAAGTAGATCTGTGCATGCATGAGCTAAATGTCATATTAGAGTCTGTAAGTACTGCACCCTGAAGGTTTGACACAGTATTTATAACTGAGGAATTTATTCGGTCATTCCATAAGCATTCCTCAAATGCTTACTATGCTGGACAGTATGGAAGACTTGCTAAAAGGGGGGGGGGGCTGAAAATAGGGGAACTAGTTAAGCTACTGCCACAGTGTAGAGGAAAAGAGATGAGGTCGTTCTAAGGGAGAAGCAGTGGCATTAGAAGGGAGGAGACAGACACAAGAGAAATTTAGACACAGTAGTTCATAAGTTAAAAAAAAAAGCATAGTACATAGAAAAAAATAATTACTACACAGAAGAGTAAATGATTAAATTGAATAGGTCCTAACTTGTGACAAATTAATAGACTGGCCCCTTACATAGTGAGACCCCAACAGATAACCACACAGCCTCTACATCAACAATGGGAGTTTCTCTAGCCAAGTGCCAATCTCAGTTTTCTCACCAAATAGGATTCAACCTGGACTTATGTGGAGGTCAAGGGAGTCAGTTCTGTAAGTCTTACCTGAAAACCATTCTGGCCATAAAATGATTAAGGGTTCTAGTCTACAGAGATGATTACCTACAAAGTGACAGAAACCTCATTTCCCAACACTTCTGAAAGAATTTAGGACAAAAATGAGAGCAGATGAAGACAGATCACAGATAGGAATAAAATACATAGGAATAAAATTCAGTAAGGCGGTGATACCAGAATAGGTGTGCATTATATACTCAATACTTTTACGTTTGCAAGATGTGTGATTAGATGAGTTGGAAGACAGAAATTTCCGCAGTTGGCTGCAATATTCTGGATATATATGTGATTGTGTGTGTGTGTGTGTGTGTGTGTGCGTGTGTGTGTTGAGAGAGGGGGGTGGGTGGAGAGAGGAGAAATATTGCAACAGTTCAGACCACAAATCTGATCCAGTAACTAAAAGCAAGAACTAAATTTACCCTAGAGCCTGAGGATAAGTCCAATGAATGCAGTGCAGTTCCAAGTCATCTAAGATGCCATTTATGGACGCTTGTCTTTTTCTGGGTCAAGGCTGACCTCACTTGGTGCAAATCCAACATTTGCAATCTCAACTAACCGAAACAAGGTAGATAAATTAGGTTGCATTTTTTTTTTTAGTTTCTTAAAGAATTAGCTCTGGAATCCCCTTAGTCAGGATGAAAGGATGATGCCATTTATAAAATTTAATTATATCCATCGTTCCAGAATACATATACTGTGAAAAATGTGGTTCCCAACGTAGATTTTCCCCTTGCCTAACCCAAAATTTTGAAGAGAAAAATGTACAATAAAATAACATATGGCAGAAATGTTTTGAAAATGTTAAGGGACTGGGGCACGTGGGTGGCTCAGTTGGTTAAGCATCCGACTCTTGATTTCGGTTCAGGTGATGATCTCAGGGTTTGTGAAGTTGAGCCCAGCATCAGACTCTGTGCTGGCAACGCAGAGCCTGCTTGGGATTCTCTTTCCCTCTCTCTCTCTCTGCCCCTTCCTGGCTAGTGCATGCTCTCTCTCTCTCTCTCTCCCTCTCTCAATAAATAAATAAATTAATTAATTAATTAATTAATTAAAAAAATAAAATGTCAAGGGGCTAGTTTGGGATTAATACAGATTCCTACTAATCACTCAAATCTTCACCTGCAGAATTTTTAACAATTAGGATTTCTAACAATGATTACAGGTCTTGGCAATGATTGCAGATAATGGCAATTATTACATGAATCTTTTGACCGCTTATCTTCTTGGGAAGACTAACGTCAATGATCATAGAGAGGATAATAGGAAAAACTTACCTGGGGAATTCTAAGCTCTTTGTGTGTGAGGGAGAGGTTAGAGATATGAATGGTATGTTTGAAATATATATATACATATATATATATATATATATATGGCATCATTCATGTTCAATCCTGATTGCCTTCTATATCCTGCTAAGGATGCTATTATATCTCTTAAGTTGTCAATTCTGTATATTACTTCAATTCACCTCTGTTGAGAGGTGTTTGGGCTTAGTACAACGTTCCCAACTGACATATTAATTCTGTGGCAAAGTAATTAAAAACTCATGCTCTGACGTCATAATTGTGGAGTCGGAATCAGGCTTTGCCATTAACTAGTTGCATGCCTTTAGAGAAGTTACTGACCCTCTCTAAACCTCGGGTTCCTCATCTGTGAATTAAGAATGACAATAGCACTGATTCCGTGGGGCTGTTGCAAGTATTAGATCCATGGAAAGTTCTCAGTGTGGTCACTACCTAGTACATAACACGCAGGCACTAAATATCAGCCACCATTATTACTATTAATTAAAAACTAAAAGGAATGTCATACAACTTGATTTTGTGTGGTGATCTTTTTTGGGGTATGCTCAATGAAATAATTTGGTATCTCTTGATCCTGAATTAAAAACCCATAATCCTCAGAGAAAAAACTTTGGCTCTTTAAGATGACTGTGACGTTCAGAGATGATGAGTGTGAAGTATGTCACATAGTGTCAGATCCTCAGGAAGTGGTAGATGTGCTATTACTCCTGTTATCATCATTATTTCATCGATTTATTTCTTGTCCATTTTGGCCCGACCCATGAATGAAGACAATGGGCAGAAGTCATTGCCTGTCGGGACTATTACGAAAACTAAGTTTGTAGTTATGTGCACCCTTCTTTAAATTCCTTTTCCCCTCAAAAGGAGATACCCTTAGGTACCAGCAGGCCTAGACCATTTCCCTTTATTTCTGCCAATACATTTTTTTTAAATATGATTTATTGTCACGTTAGCTAACATATAGTGTATCCAGCGTGCTCTTGGTTTTGGGGGTAGATTCCCATGATTCATTGCTTACATACAACACCCAGTGCTCATCCCAACAAGTGTCCTTCTCAATGCCCATCACCCGTTTTCCCCCCTCCTCCCCACCCTGCTTTTTTAGAAAAGCATTTGTTGGATAGCTTAAATAATTGAGCTTTTATCTTCTTTTCCGGCTAAGGTTTTGCATGTTGACACATAATTCATTAAACCAAGATAACGATGGAAGAGCCTGCATGAGCAGTAGTAACTACCTTGTGAAAATATTTCTCAGGGCCTCTCAAAGTGCACTATAACCTTGAAACTTACAAAGTGGCTCTGGTTATAAAGGAATCACGTTCAAGGGCATTGTTCAATGGAAGGTATCAAAGTATTAAAACCAATAAGGCATGCAGAGAACTCTAGGATAATGGCGATGCTGTACTGGTAAGATCGTGCTTGATTTAGGAAACTACTGGCCCCTATAATTTTGTCTTATTTGCCATCAAATATTTTTGCTTCTAGAACAAAAATACCTCATTCTTCTGGAAACCGACTTCCTTGGCAACAGTATAATGTATTTCTCAAAAGTCTAAAAACCATCATGTATTTATTTTAAACTACTTTGAATTTTCTTTACCTGAGAACTATGGCCTCCTCTTGTGACCCTAATTTTCTAAATTTAATTTACGAGCATAAAACCTCAGATGAACGTGACTTCTGAGGGAGGAAGACCTGCCCAAAATAGCCACCACCCACACGATGTAAGGGCAGCAGGATCTTGGTCTACATACCAGAAGGAATGCAACTGGATTGGAAGATGCTACTTTTGTGCTTTAGAAATGGTGGCAGGGAATGAGAGGAATGTGGAAATTCATTAAAGAAAGCCTATCCCACTTCACTCCAGAGGCACTGGTTAGACTCCAGAGCTAGAGAAAGAAGAGGCTTCTTTAGCGACTGGGGCCTCTTCAGCCTCAGGACTTTGGAGAGACACTGTGTCTCTGGGAGAAAGGAAGGAGCCTCCCCTTGTGTGACGCTCTGTCTGTAGGTGATACCTCAGAGGCAGGCAGGAAGAAAGAACATTCCTCTGACTTGGTATTTCTCTACAATTGCTCATGAAATAGATGACATTGCAGGCAACCCAAAGGAGAAGCAGCCTGTAAACATCAAATATTATGTGAGGCCACCTGGAATCTGATTTTGCACCTGATGTAGCAAGAAAAGGAGAACGTGCAAAAAAAGTGGTTTCCCAGGGACTGTGACAAGGCTCAGGACTTCTGACTAGATGAGAAGTGCAGCCCCCTCCAAGGGGCGAAGCGGTAATGCCAGCCTGCTGGGCCATCTGACGGGAGCTATGCAACCCCAGGAAATCAGCTGTCCCCAACCTGTGGGCTTCACGGCACTGCGAAAAAGCGTAATTTCAAGGAGTCCATAAAACTGTACCTAAACGGGACTTGTTTGCAGATGACTTTATGTGTATGTACATATTTATGCACAATGCACATATATGTACTATGTATATAAAACAATATTTTAAAAAGTTTGTTTGTGTATTTATTTATTTATTTATTTAGAGAGAAAGAGCACAAGTGGGGGAAGGGCAATAAGAGGGAGGGAGAGAATCCCAGCAGGTTCCGCGCTGTCAGTCACATGGGCCTCGAACTCATGAACCATGAGATCACGACCGGAGCCGAAATCAAGAGTCAGACACTTAACTGACTGAGGCACCCATGTGCCCCTAAAGTAATATTTTTAATCTATGTAGAAGCTACTTAAATATGCTATTGACTTTAGTATTTATTCTCAATCGAGAGATCCTACGCGTTATATTACTTTTATTATAGAGGTCTGCAAAATATTTTAGCTCTGAAAAATGACTCTCTTGTGAGTATATTGGACTCCAGAGCCAAACAGTATTCCATTTCTCAAACATAACAGTATTCCCTTTCTAAAGTATAATGATATACCCATTAAAATAGTTGACGTTCGCATTTTAATTAGGTTTTAACTTGTTCTGTCTTTTTCTATGTATATGTGTGTTGTAAGTAATGACCCTATATTAATTTCCAGGTCAAAGACCACAAGTGCAAGACAAATAGTGTTAGTCAGGGCCTTTCAAACAAAAATAAAAATGAGGGTTTTTCATTAGTCTGTGCTGACATAGGGATAAACACAAACATTGCCTCTTCAGGGCCCGGCAGAGAGGCAATGGCTGTCTGCCTCTTTCCCATATTGTGTCTGAGCCCAAGGTATTACAGGGCAGTGCTGATTTGGGACAAGTCACATTGTCCTCTCCACTCCCAGTTTTACTCAGGGGGAAAACAGAGCAAAGTAAATATCAAAGTTATTCTAGAAAAAAAAAAAAAACCTAGGAGAAGTGATTAAAAATGCTTGACTATTTCTAGGTAAGGAAGGTGTGTGGAAAGGGGGTGTGGAACTCTGTTCTCTGCCATGGTGATAGCCGAGTTGTGGACTGCGGGCATTATCTCCAAGAAAATTCTATGGAGGAAGAGGGCACTAAAGGCAGGTATGAGAAATCCCACTTGGTTTCTGTATAGTGTTCACAGGTAGAGTATACAAGCTGTGTAAGCTAAATTGATGCTAGAAATTGTTACTTCTGTTCACTTTTGGAAGCATGGCTTGCTTTATACATCTCCAGATTTAATATGCCACTTCATCCAAAAAGGAAACAATCCTTGTTATGTACTTATGAATTGTTTACTTCAAGCAAACCCTTTACAGACATTGGGAAGTTTACTACTGATATTTGTGGAGATCCCTGAGTCCCAACCAGAAAATTTAAAATTATTGTTAGCAGGATTGCATATTGGTATAAAATGAATGCATATGGAAGTGACTTGAAATTTGTCGCCCATAAATCATGGCTTAAGAAGATGCCTAATGTAGCACTCTGTAAAGAAATAATCATTATGGGGGCACCTGGGTGGCTCAGTCAGTTAAGCGTCTTACTCTTGATTTTGGCTCAGGTCCTGATCTCACAGTTCATGAGTTTGAGCCCTGTGTTGAGCTCTGTGCTGACAGCTCAGAGCCTGGAGCCTGCTTTGGATTCTGTGTCCCCCTCTCTCTGTGCCCCTCCCCGCTCATACTCTGTCTCTAAAAAATAAATAAACGTTAAAAGAATTTTTTTCAAAGAAAGAACCATTATGAAAAACGAATGAAATTTTCCCATTCTTCATACATTTTTATATGGATCTTAGACTCTATGCATGAATCTGACCCACACCGATATGATACTATGGTATCTATAGCTATAAAAAGGCAACGGTCTTTCTTCTAATAAATGATATTTGCTCCTTGCACCCCAGATACCCACTTGAGAGAAATAACATTTATGAGACATTGTTGGGAAGATTTGTGTTTATCTATTTCTTTAGATGCTTGCTTGTTATTGTTGGTTGAAGTCAGACCATGGGATGGTGAAGGTTCAGACCAAATTTCCTTAGTAGTCTGTTTTCCCACCTTAAATGTTTTCCCTGAGTTGCTTTTTGATGTTATAATGTTAGCTTTTATGGGGAGAAGCTATAGGCAGTAGTCATCTCAAGTCATATATGAATAGGTGGATATATAGGCTATTGTATCTGTATATTATATACAATCTCCCCCAGCATATACCAACAGCAGTGTATGCCTACGCTCTCGTAAATTCCACATAAGACATGTATTCTACAGCTATCAAGTAGAAAAAGTTTAGGTTCTCCTGTGGAGTTGGTATTTAGAGTCTTTGGGATGGATTTGCCAGGCTTTCATTTTCACTTTGGTCATGAGGAAACAAATGTTGTGGCCTGCGTGTTGCGGTTATTGTTTTTCTAGTAATTTTGTTTTTTGTCTGTTATTTTATGTTTTGATAGTTGATATTTTATGTAAAATGATGTACTGTCTGTCCATAGTATTTGCTTTTGTTGGTTTATTAAGCTACCTTAGTTCTTTCTTTATGTTTTTTGAAAATTTTTTTAATCTTTATTTTTGAGAGAGAGAGAGAGAGAGAGACAGACCATGCGTGGGGGAGGGGCAGAGAGAGAGGGAGACACAGAATCGGAAGCAGGCTCCAGGCTCTGAGCTGTCAGCACAGAGCCCGACGCGGGGCTCGAACTCACAGACCACGAGATCATGACCTGAGCCGAAGTCGGACGCTTAACCGACTGAGCCACCCAAGGTGCCCCGTAAGCTACCTTAGTTCTTGAGTAGAAAAATGCAGGGGATATAGATGAAAACATAGTACAGATATAGTTGTAGGTGTAGACGATAGCTAACCTCTCTTTCTCCCCCTCTCTGCATGTATTTAAATTGTACAATTTAGTTTAACTCATTTCAAATCCCTTCCTTATATAAAGGTGCTTTAGTTTTCAAAGTCATTAGACCTATACTCCCTCTTGGTGAAACATAACCATATACATACAATTGCTTGCCTTTAAGAGATTGAAACCATCTTAGAACTCTGTTTTCGACATAGCTAATTATAAAATTTAATTAAATATTGAAGGAAATTTGAGAGGTAACTGTGGAAAACTGCCTTAAGAGGTCATCGGGCGGGGAACTATTTAGCTCTTTACGCATTTCCATGCCCATTCTCCTGAAACAAATACATCCAAAAGGATACTTCTTTCCTTTCCCTTTTTTTTTAAGCTGCTAAATTCTAAAACTTAGAAAGGACTTGCTGGAAAATGAGTCTGTCTGCTAAGTAAACCCAGAGAAGCAATCAAGAGGATGGTGTAGCAATCGTTTTCAAGGTGTATTGTTTTGTCTTTGCCTCAGGAGGCAACTGTTTATACCTCTGACTAATGACTCCTTAATTAAATGGGTTTTGGTGAAAATTTCTAAAAACTAGTAAAAACTTGGAGTGAAGTGAGTTGAGCCTAGGAGAGTAAAATATAGGAGCCCTACTTTGGACACAGTGGCACAATCTCATTTTATCAGGATGAAAGCTAGAAATGGTGGGCAATGAAATACTGAGGCACGAGGCTCTGAAATATCCTTAAGCAAATATAAAAAAGGGGTGCCTGGGTGGCTCAGTGGGTTCAGCGTCTGGCTTTGGCTTAGATCATAATCTGGCGGTTCATGGGTTTGAGCTCCGCGTCGGGCTCTGTGCTGACAGCTCGGAGCCTGGAGCCTGCTTCAGAGTCTCCCTCTCTCTCTGCCCCTTCCCAACTCGCACATGTGCTCAGGCTCTCTCTCTCTTTCCCAAAAGTAAACATTAAAGGGGCGCCTGGGTGGCTCAGTCGGTTAAGCGTCCGACTTCGGCTCAGGTCACGATCTCACGGTCCGTGAGTTTGAGCCCCGCGTCGGGCTCTGGGCTGATGGCTCAGAGCCTGGAGCCTGCTTCCGATTCTGTGTCTCCCTCTCTCTCTGCCCCTCCCCCGTTCATGCTCTGTCTCTCTCTGTCTCAAAAATAAATAAATGTTAAAAAAAAATGAAAAAAATAAACATTAAAAAATTATAAAAAATATATATATAAATATATAATTTCCTACTTTCCTACTTCCTCTACTGTCCTTCCCCCTTTATATATAGAAATTTAAGTCAAGTTAATATATTAAAAATCTTTGAAGCAGGGATTTATCATCTCATAACTATAGCCAAAGATTTTGAGGAACTAGGAGGGCTTGTGGTGAGATGCTGTTTCAATGCCACTTGGTTTAATAAATTGAGCTTATAAAAACGTTAATCTTGATCTCTACACATAGAGAAACATGCAAAAAAGTGTTAGCTTGCAACCATACTTTGCCAGTTGGTTTTTCTTCTGCATTTCTGTTTCCGTCAGTCAACGTTCATTGATTCAACACCATGCCTGGCTGTGTGACTAACACTGTTGAAGATATAATGACAGGAAATTTCAAGACACACACCTGATTTATGTCTCAGCCCGAATTCCCACTAGAACAGTTTGTCTCTATAACCATGCTCTTCCCCACCAGTGACCCTTTCTTCTGCAATATGGGCAACATGTCAAATCATAGAGGAAGATGATTTTGGAAATCATGGAAATCAGGTATTGCTAAAATACTGGATACTAATGGAAAATAAGGGCCTGGCCACACCCTACCCCATTTTCGCTGTTTCCTGCATTTTCTATCTCTCACTGGGAAGAAATGCTAGAGAAGCTTAGTCAATCCTTAGAGGACTCTTTTGCAAAATTTCTCACTCCATTTGGTAATCTCCAGTCCCATTAATACTGCAAATTCTGGAGTCTTTTATTACCTTTCTCATTCCTCTACTCTCCTTCCACCTTTGTTCTTCCCTCCCTCTCCTTCCCTTAGGTTCTGGAACACAGATAGAGCTTTAAAATCATGGCTTCTGGTGTGGAAGTTTCATCATGTAACTTAAATCCTGTGGGGTGTGTGTGTGTGTGTGTGTGTGTGTGTGTATAAAAATATAGATATAAATCAATATCACAGAAAAAATTATATAATTAATGAAAAATAAAATATTTGTTAACAATTCCTCAACTTCAGGGCTCCTGGGTGGCTCAGTTGGTTAAGCGTCCAACTTTTGATTTCTGCCCAGGTCATGACCTCACGGTTTGGGGTTCGAGCCCCACATCAGGCTCTTCACTGACCGTGTGGAGCCTGATTAAGATTCTCTCTCGCTTTTTCTCTGCCCCTCCCTTGCTCACGCTCTGTCTCTCTCTCTCAAAATAAATAAATAAACTTTAAAAGATAAAATGGAAACCATTGCTCAACTTCGATAAATCATAATTTAACATTATCCAAATTTTCTTCCAGTCTTTTTTCATTTGCATGGTTTCACTTAGGAAGACTCATTTCTTACATAAAAGGTAATGTTGGATTTTTTTAAATGTTCCATGAAGAATATACTAAAACTATTACACACTAAATCATTTAATATTCAGAACTGCTTCACAAAGAAGGCATTAATACTTTCCATTTTAGCTGTTCAAAAATAAAGACTCCAGACAGATTAGTTAAGTAGCTCATCCAAGTTTACAAGTGCTAAGTTGCAAGGGATTCAAACTCAAGTTTATGATATTTCTATTAAGCTTCATTTCCTCTCTGTCTCCTAACAGAAGCTTATGTCGTATCTCCGGCAAAAGCTGCCTAACACACTACAGGGTTGTGATTGTTTTCACCTACAGGTGGTAACACACTACAGGTTGTGATTGTTTTCAGTCTACAAATTTTCTTCTCGGTGGATACGTTTAACCGTATCATAACGGTTCTAAGATGCACATTTAAAAAACAACGTAACATCTCTTAGACGAAGATATATCTCACGGTCAAGGGCAACTGATGCTCACGATTGGTCTAGTAGCAGCAGTGACAGCTGCCATTGCCCCACAGCAGTAAACACGGTTACATTCCCGTGACACAACCGGATAACTCTAACTCCTTGATGGTGGGTCTACACGCAACATAAGAGCCACTGGAGGAGAGAATGAGAGTCCTAGCTCTGAAAACCTTTTGGTGCCACCTTCTTGTGAGACCAAGAAACCGTTAGCCTCAGGATTGGCCATGGTAGGTATGTGCATCTTGGAAGAAAATCCCAGAGGCCACTGCAGAGCTCTAACAGGAAATGCCGTATCACTCCTGTTCTCGGCGGCAGGAAGCATTATGGAAGATTTATGGAAAAACATGGACTTTGATGACTCAGAATTGAGAAGTAACTCAGAAGAAGTGGATTCTGTATGAGAGAAATTTTAAGGATAATTTAATTACTTCCCTTACATTTTTCACTTTATGTGGGCACAAAATACACAAAAATACATATGATAAAATTTAGGTTGAAATACCCTAAAAAGATCTTTCCGTGTGTGTTATTATTTAATTAGTAGTGCTTCTTTCTTTTCGCAGTGGTGTGTTTTGTAATAGATGGCATCTTAGAAGTAACAAAATATGGGTAATTTATTTAGAGTATCTTTTATTATTGGGCGATCCTGTCATTTCCAGATGGTTGTTACTAAAGATAAGTGCTTCAATAAACTTCCTTATGTATTTATATTTTCTCTTATACTGTATTCATGGAGCAAATATACAGAGGGAGGATTATAAGATAAGAAGAAATGAGTATTTTTATAGTTTTTTTGTTAATAAAATCAAATTACACTGCCACCAGCACAGTATTCTAGTTTTCCAACCAAATTTACATGTTATTAACACTTTAAAATATGTTTAATATAAAGGATTAGAACACATAATTATTTAACTTTTTTAAATATTTATATATTTTTGAGAGAGAGAGAGAGCAGGGGAGGAACAGAGAAAGGGAGACACAGAATCCAAAGCAGGCTCCAGGGTCCTAGCTGTCAGCACAGAGCCCAACACGGGGCTTGAACTCACGAACCGCGAGGTCATGATCTGAGCCGAAGTCAGGCGCTTAACTGACTGAGCCACCCAGGCACCCCGGAACACATAATTATTTTAATCAACATTTCTCTGATGACTAAAATAGAGATGTTTACTTTCCTACAAGCTTGTTTGCCAATCACATTTTCTCTTGTTAAATGTCTTGTTTCTCCTTAACAGATGAACACAGGGGAAGGGAAAGAAAAATAAGATAAAAACAGAGAGGGAGGCAAACCATAAGAGACCCTTAAATACAGAGAACAAACTGAGGGTTGGTGGGGATGGCTAGACGGGGGATGGGCATTGGGGAGGACACCTGTTGGGGTGAGTGCTATATGTAAGTGTTATATGTAAGAGATGAATCACTGGGCTCTACTCCTGAAGCCAAGACTATACTTATGTTAACTAACTTGAGAATTAAAAAAAAAAAAAGACTTGTTTCTCTTCCTCATTTACTAATCTAAAGGCTATGAAGAGCTACACTGGCAATTTGTATATATTTTTGAGAGAAATCTTTTGTCTATCTTATTTCTATAAATATTATACAGTCTATTTTACTATGTTTGTTTATATTCCCATGTTGCAGAAGTTACCAAGTTTTAGATAAATGTCTTTGTTATTTCTTCCATTTTTGCCAAGTTTGATAAACACTCAGTTTTGTTTTTAAGACTTATCCATTTGAGACTTGCTGTAGACCAGAAATATAAATCTGGGTGATTTGCTTTTCAAGTAGCTGCTTTTGTATCCTATGTATTAAACAGTCCTTTTGTTAAGTCATTTTTCTCTTCCTAATTGTTTTGAGATACTATCTATACATACATTTTTCTTGTATGTGTCGTACGTTATTGCTTGCTTGTATTCTGTTCCCAAGGCCCTTTTTATTTATTACAAAATACGCCATGCCTTTCTCCATAGACGATTTCATGCATTAGAAATATGACAAAATAGCATGAAACTGAAATAGGTTTCAGGAAGGGGAAATGATAACAAATAAGCAAAAAAATCAACAAACGAGCCAAGGGTGAGATTCAAATGGAGCCCTGAATGAAGCTAGACCTGTATAGCAGAGTTTTCTCATGGGTGCTGTGGGCAGGTTCCACACTTGGCTCAGCTTTCTAGTGACCAGGGCAGAGAAGAGATCCTTATCAGTCACACAATTTCCAGCGTCCTGGAAGCCATGCAGGGAGACCCTGTGCTGAGCTGAGGGGCTATTTGTGCTTGGGCGCCACATAATGAAGGTAGTCTAGGATGTAACGGATAAGTTACTGGACAGAGAGCCTTACAATTGATGGCAGAACGATTGCGTGAGGCTCGATAGAAGCTCATGGCTCTGAGAAAAATAAAGAGAAAAGATCCAGGGAGATGCTTTCAGGCAATCTTAGTTATCCAGTTCACTGTGGCACCCTCACTGCTTGGCACAGCCTTGGGACAGAGTAGGTGCTTAGTGAATATTTACCGAATGAATGCAAGAGTGCGACACGGAGTGGCACCACCCACAGATTTTACTTCCCATGCAGTGGGTGCGGTGTGGCCCTACAGCACGGCTCGTTCCACGTCGTCCCTGTGTCTCAACTGCGTTGATCTGGGAACGAGTTGGAACAGCCGTTAGTGGAAGCTGGGGACCACTGGGTACCTACCAGCATACCGTTTAATTTATTGTCGCTCTGCAATGTGTTTTCCAACCTGGTCGGGCTAATCCTTCCATTCTCTTTTCTCAGAACACTTTTTTTCCTCTTATGTAATCTCATCCTTTAAGTTCCATCAGCCTGAAGTGGTCTTTTCTGTTGTTTTCTCCAGGTGTCATAACCTCAAGCCCTGCTTGTCCAGGGCACCGTTCTAGCATATTATTTCGTTCTCGTGGGTGTCCATATTTGGATGACAGATTAAGTGGTTATCCCGCTCACGTATTTCTCAATTCTGTCCCTTTTATCCATTCTCACCCCTATCACCATAGTCGGAACGCGTTCCCCTGCCTGCTGGCCATTCTTCTGTCCTGCTTTCATTCTTGCTCTGCCCCAACTCATTCTCTACCTTGCAGCCCTAATGGACGCCCCTTTTGGGCTGTAAGTATTTAAAAAACATGTATCCTGAGTGAACTAATTCGTCAGTTCTCATGCATTTTCCCCCAACGTGTTTTCTATTTATTTTGTCAGATTTAAGAAAAAAACTTCTTTGAGATTTTTGCTTAATCGGTCTGGATTTTAGTAGACTTAGTATACCGTTCTCAATCATTTAATGATTCTTACTGTATTTAATGAAGAATGGCTTCCCTTTTCCCCCAAACTTAACCTTTCAATTTTATGCAGGATTCAGAAACCAGTACACTAAGCCCGTAGTGAGAGCGATGTCGTTTGTGAACTTTATTGTAAGGATACGTTAATAAGAGCCTTGGTTTTCAGCCTTCAATCCTAGATCAAAAGATCACTCACTGTGGCAAATTGTTGGTGTGCTTCTTATATACTTTATGGTAGAGCATAGTCTAATACTTTTATTCTTAAAAGCCTTCTACCTAAATTCATATTTTCCTTCTTACAGCATGTTTACTGGGCAGGTATTTTGTCCTGAAAAAAACACAAAAACACTTGAGCAAAAGGAAGAGAGTGTGGGTACCGGTCAAACAATAAACGTATAATAGAAGTGAATATAGAACATTGTCTCAATTCCTAGTCCCATTCACATAATTTCTTTGCAACACAGAACAAATTAATAAGGAAGTAAAATTTAAAGTTATCAATTTAAAGTCATTATTAACATTAGGTTGATATTACAATTATTAACAATTTAACCATTTAAAGTTTATTAACAGTTAAAAGTTATTAGCAATTTAAAGTTATCTTCCTAATTCTTAAAAAAAATCTGTCATTTTTGGGAAGAACTGGTTTTGTTTTTACTTGGAGAATAAGTGTATCAATGTAGGAAATTTGGTAGTCAGTAACATGGATACGAAAATGTTTTGTATACTTTCTCTTTTCTCAATTGGGGTAAGGAAGAAGGTAATTTAAGTAGGGCAAATTCTCTAGGTTATGCTAAAATATAAGTGCCATTCATACATCCTAATGGTCAGGAAGGACATTATGTCCTGTTATAGAACAGAAGTATTCTGCAAAGCACTTTAGTTGATTTACTCTAGATATTCAGAGATGGGTACTTTCCATCCCTAGGAGTTTCTATTTGGTCAGAATAGAAAAGAAAGGAGAGTATCCAAAATGAGAAGCTGAACCTAGACGGGAAAAACACGATTGCCCCTGGGATCCTGGCAACTGATTTTTTTTAAAGTCCTCTATTTCACCATGCTGACTATAAAGAAAAATACATGTACGGTTTTTGCTCTGGAGAATATCAAGAAAAAAATTTGACCTGCTGTCTAAGCCCTCAATCGCACGAACAATTTGCAATGTTAGACAACAAATAGAAGCATTAAGTGCTAACCTTTTAGTATTGAATGTTGCTAAGTAAACAGCCGGATACTGCTAACATTAACACCTATTATTGTGCTGCATTAGTTTTATGGATACAATAAACCCTCCTGGATGATGAACATTTTGTAATTCAAAGAATGACTCATGGAAAATATAGTTTTCATTTGCTAAAGTGCTGTAGGATTGAATTTAGAAATGTCTTGCTGTGTTGAAATTGATTCAATTTGGACGGCAATCCAAGAGCTACAATAAACTTTAAAAATGTACAAGTCTGTTTTGCTTCTTTCATATATTTGGGAAAACAGAAGCAAACAAATATAATGTTCCTGGGAGCCATTGCACCGTTATATCCTATTACATAAACTAGCATTATATAAAACAGAGTCATGATTATCACATCTATTTATGGAACAAATAAACATAAACCCAATAAAGCCAGTTTTGAAAAGACGTGAGATGGCATTCAACAAAACATTACAATTGAGGTGCATTCTGCCTAAAATTGTTTTTGAATGTCGGTGTACCTTGATTTAGATTGACCTGATAAGCCAACATTTGGAGTTTTCAAAAGTATATGCTAAAGGCATGCTAAAAAGATTCACCGGGTGACTCCTTTAAGACAAGTCTGAACCGATACAGTTAAGATGGGATCCAATTTAAATTTGTAATCCATACCCGGCTTTTCTCTTATCTCAATTATTGTGCCAAAAGCCTTAAGCAGTTACCTGCCACTAATATTTTTCTTATTTCTTCTTGAGGATTTAATTAGATGAGACTCTGGTGAGCATGGGGACTCAGTCATTCTAGCAAGATAGCAGTTAGAGGAAGTAATTTCTTAACAGCAAGAAATGTCTTTCTCTGGGATCTTAAAACTAGAGTAGGTTCTCATCATTCTGGGTTTTAGGACGTATGAATGACTTTTCAAAGACCCATTCATTACAATGACTTAGTTTGAATGTTTTCCCAGAAAACTAAAATTTTTTGAGCTTTGAAGATTCAATTTAAAGAAAAGTTCCTGTAGAGGACATAACTTAATCTTTATAATATCCCCCGTGGGACTCAGTTAACTCTAGGTCACGCTGAATTTAATTGCAGCAGCTCCTCGTAAAACCATACACCTTTCTTAAGGTTTTCGGCACATACACCTTTGGACACATACAAATGTTAGACACATACATTTAAAAAAGAAAGAGAAAGAAAACTCGGGGAACCAAAGTAGGCATGTCTTAAAGTATTCCCTTTCCAGTTTGAAATTCCACAGTACTATAACCGACTTACTTGTTTCTAATGCAGACAATAGCAAGCTTAGTGTGGCTTTGCCAAAGTTGCAAGACCCAGCTGTAAACAAGCAAACGCACAAAACAAAGATGAAACACACTCGAGCGTCCAGTTTTCTCCCGGCAGTTTAGAAATGAGTGCATTTTCCCTCCTTTTAACTTCTGAAAATGAAAAGTGATCTTGTCTAATTACACCGATTGTTGTTTCAGTAAGTCTCAGGTGAAAAATTTGTGACAGTCTCATTTCCACACTCCAGCATCATTTCTGTGCACACGATGTTTCACTCTTTTGCCCTTTCTTAAAAATATGCTTTTATGATCTGGTCCACAGAGTTGCCATTCTACCCCGTCACCTTAGAAAAGCCACTCAATAGCCTTGTTTCATAACAAGTTATATAGGCGCAGAGGGGAATGTTGTGCACCAGCTGGTCCAGAAGTTGATAGTTTATAACCGTGCAAATATCTGAGATGTAGGATGAAAGGTGCTATTATGTTATTACCGTGAATGTACAATTACTGTAAATACTCTGGTAACCGACGCCTGAAAGAATCTATTAAGTTAACATTATGCATTCTTTGGGTTTTGAGGTTTCTGAAACTCATCCATCCTTCAGTGCCAATGGCATTTATAAATACCACGAAGCTTGATGGTCAGGCGGCTTTGTTTCATTTCTCTGCCTCTCCCCTTCCCTCTTCCTTTCACACCACCTTTATGCAACCTCTGTAACCAATCTCAGCTTGTTTATAATCATTTGGAAACCAGTGGTGAAGGGTTCCTACACAATCAATTTGTAATTAATAGGAAATGACTTTACGGGACTGTCTGATCCCTGCTGGTAGGAGAAAGCCTGAGCTATGTCTAATGGATTTTTTCCATCTCTTCGGTGGCAACGTGCGGCAAAACGATTGTAAATGCAGATGGACTGTGTAATGAATTGGGGCACTCAAGACTGATGCGAAGGGCAGCTGGCGAAAACAAGAGGCTTTCATCCGAAAGGATGTTCTGGGGGACAGGGTCACTGATAACACTTTTTCAGTTTTTCATATTATTTAAAAAATATGTCTTTGGCCTTCGTACTGCTTCCCACAGCTTTTTTTTTTTTTTTAATTTTTTAATGTTTGTTTACTTTTGAGAAAGAGAGACAGAGAGACAGAGCATGAGTTGAAGAGGGGTAGAGAGAGAGGGGGGGAGACAAGAATCTGAAGCAGGCTCCAGGCTCTGAGATGTCAGCACAGAGCCCGACTCGGGGTTCGAACTCACAAACCGTGAGATCTCCACCTGAGCCGAAGTCGGAGGCTTAACCGACTGAGCCACCCAGGCGCCCCAGGTTCCGACAGCTTTTTAATGTCAGCAAATGAGCCAAGTGAATGATGGCTTTACGAGAGAGATCTGAACAGATCTGAACGGAGCATTTGTTTCTGAAGCAACTCTTGCTGTGTTCTGTTTCGTCTCACGCGAGTCTTCTTCTGAGGGTGTTACCATAGACTCATGAGTGTTTTATCTAACACCTTGCAAAGCATTTTCTTAAAATGCAAGGCTTGGGAGCATTTTGCCTATTGGCTAGAAGCCTAAGTGATAATCAACTCAAAAGATCATAATGATGGCATGAAAAAAATGATGGTGCATTGGGGAAAGAAAGCCATCTATTAAGATAGACTATGTAGCACCAGGAGGGTAAAGACAAGCCAGTTGTACTGGAGTCACGTGCTGACATGTGACATCTAATGCTTTTCTCTATTTCTCCCCCTTTCCCTCCCTGCCTCCCTCCATCTCTTTGCCTCTTCTTCTTTTCTTCTAGAAAGATTTATTAAGGCTTTCCTATGTGCTAGACTTGTACCAGTGAGAAGACAATTAACCAGCCCTAACCCCACGTCTTTGGATCTAATGGTGGAGGGACAAGCGATTGCTTGCCAAGCAAGATCCGTGCTCTGAATGAAAGGGACACCTCTCTGATAAGAGGGTTAAGCAGCAAACCCGACACTGATAATTTGGAGCGTTCGACACCTCACAGTCAGGAAAGCTTGTAGGTGAAGCAGCAATGGAGCTGGAATTTGAGGAACTGGAGTTGACCACACGGAAGGAGGGTGGAGGACAAAGCAGCTCCTACAAATGCTCAGTGGTGAAGGTCTACATGGACTCGGGCGGCAAGGAAGCAGAGGGGAAAATGTTGGTAATTTTAATGAGGTTATATAAGGCACATGAGAAAGAGAAATACAGATCCAACCACGAGGGGCTATCACCTTATGCCTGTGAGGATGACTGTGATAAAAGAAAAAAAGAAAGAGATAAATGTTGGCAAGAAAGTAGAAAAGCTGGAACACCTGTGCCCTGTTAGTGGGACTGAAAAACAGTGCAGACCTTTTAGAGAACCAGCCAGGAGGTTCCTCACAAAATTAAAAATAGGACTACTGTATGATCCAGCAATCCCACTTCTGGGTGGGTATCCAAAATAATTAGAATCAAGATCTCAAGTAGATGTCTGAACACCCATGGTCACCGAAGTACTAGTCACAACAGCCAAAGTATGAAAACAACCTAAGTGTCTATTGATGGATTAAAGGATAAAGAAAATGTGTTATGTACGTACAAATGGAATCCTTTTCAGTCTTAAGAAAGAAAGAAAGAAAGAAAGAAAGAAAGAAAGAAAGAAAGAAAGAAAGAAAGAAAGGAAATCCGACCATTTGCAACAGCATGGATGGTCCTAGAGGACATCTTGGTAAGTGAAAAAAGCCAGTCACAGAAAGACAATTATCGCATCATTCCAATTATCTTAGATACGGCATTTTTTGCAGAAATTAAATTTGTGATTAATTTTCCAAAGTTGACATGCAATTTGATTCTGTTAGCAGATAATGCAATTTATGTCATAACACATTGTGAAGAATAAAGTGATTTTATCATCTTAACTTTTAATAATTTCGGTTTAAATTCTGCCTATAAGTAATTTCTTTTAGATTTATGTCCTGGATATCTTCTGCTTCCCCTTCCGGACACACTCTCCACCCTTTACCTATGCCCAAATTATCTTTGTGGACTATGTCAACAGGTGCACTTGACCTCTGGCTTTGACTTGGGTTGATTAATTAGAGGGTGAGAGAAGAAAGTAAGGTGGGTGTCATTATTCTCTCAGCTCTTCCCTGAGAGGTCACCACAGCCTGGTGGTGTTTACCACAGCACATATCAGACAGCCCTTTGTACAGCTCCGTCTGTCTTCACTCACCTCTTTCAGCCTAGAGTTGGAAACAGAGCCCTCAGACATTACGTATGTCTTGTATTTTCCCTACACAATGGTCACGCCATTGAAACTAGTCTCACTGTTAAACTCTCATCTTGGGATCCTAATTTGATTGCGCTATTTTCTGTTGATATCCTGATTACTACAGCTTACATTATTATGGTTTAAATGTTCATGAAGATTTATGAAGATTCCCTAAAAGTCCACATAAAGTATCTTGCAATCAACACACAAAGAACTGGGGCGCCTGGGTGGCGCAGTCGGTTAAGCGTCCGACTTCAGCTAGGTCACGATCTCGTGGTCCGTGAGTTGGAGCCCCGCGTTGGGCTCTGGGCTGATGGCTCAGAGCCTGGAGCCTGTTTCCGATTCTGTGTCTCCCTCTCTCTCTGCCCCTCCCCCGTTCGTGCTCTGTCTCTCTCTGTCCCAAAAATAAATAAACGTTGAAAAAAAAAGAATATATATATTATATATATGTATATAATATATCCATGTAAGTTAGAATAAGGCCATAGATACTAACTAGAATCAGAATAAGCTCAGGACTCTAAACAAAATCAAACCATAGGCTGGAAGATAACTTTTATAACTCCTTGGCTGATTCCAGGTGTCACCACAGCATTTGCATAGGCCTCAGAACAAGGGACACTGGAGGAATGATGAATTAGAATTCTTTCATGAACTTTTTTTTTTTTTTTGAGAGAGAGACAGAGACAGAGAGACAGAGAGAGAAAGTAGAGAGAAAGTAGGGAGAGAGAAAATTTTGAGCATGCTCCACACTCAGATCCACTCATGCTCCATGACTGCAAGATCATGACCTGAGCCGAAATCAAGAATCGGGCACCTAAGCAACTGAGCCACCCAGGCGCCCCTCTTGAACTTCTTTAGTGCAGTCAAGTCTCTTCTCTAATGACCAACATAGTCAGCCCGTCTCCCAACACATAGGTTTATGATCCTTTAGTTCAATCTCCAGCTTCCTTGGGGTTTGAAAAGTACCTCTCAGATACTTTATTACATAAGCATTCTGCCTAGCAATCTGGCTCAAGTCTTACTCTCTCTAGTGTCATAGGATGTGCTGCCGAAGGCAGATGGTGTTGGTCGTTGTGGGCAACTCTGTAAGTTGAGATGGACACAGACTCCACATCCAGACAAACTTTGGTTCACATCTCAGCTCAGCTGATTCTCAGATCTGTGGTTATGACACGCTCCCTAACCTTTTTGAGCCTTGGTTCATGATCTGTGCATGGAGGTTAGTATGATCTCTTTGTTAAGGATTTGGTAATAATTAAATGAGATAATGTAAAGTGCATAGACCAATGCTTGTTTATAGAGTTTTTTTTTAATATAGTCTAATGTCTGGTATGGAAAATAGTCCAAATAAGAGAAGGTAAGCACATACCATACAAGAAGCAATTTGGCACATAGGCTTTTCAGCCACTTCCCAGAGGCACGTTATTAGATTGAAATAGCTAGAAATGGTGGCGACAGTGGTCTTGCTCCACTCTTTACTCCTAGTCTTCTCTTTATCTTCCTTTTCATTTAGAAATGAAAGTAGCATCTTATTCTTTGCATTCATCTTTCCATGGGAAATGGGGAGGCCAAGCCCAAGGGGGCACATACCTGATGCCCAATAACATATGGCAAATTACGTAGGTGAGGTGTCGGGCTTTGTTTTTCCCACGTCTTACATTTATTTCTTATATGGTTCCGATGACATCTCCTACTTACATCGCAATGTTTCCAGGGGCACCTCAAACACTGTTGACATACTATAATTCCCCATTCAGCTTCATTTTAACTCAGGGAAAATAGGGTGATTGATTTCTGATAGTAGAACCCTATATTTCAGACTCTACGACCGTGCAAGAAAAAACACAAAAAGAACAAAAACTCTGCAAAAAAATCAAAAAAGTGGACGGCTATTCTGAAGTATCATACGAAAAAGTGAATTAGCTTCAGGATGCCCCCTTCCTCATTCACCTTCCTTAATAATACTAACAGTCTTAGTATTTCCATGTGAGGATAATACAGACTGTGTGCCATTCACATTGGGGGAAAAAAAAAGTAATTCTAAGAGAAAATATTAGGAAATCGGTTAAATAGAGTGATAAGCAAGTTAGATATTTATGTCAACCTGATTTAAATATTAAGGCAGCATAATCTTAGAGTCATAGCTCTGAATTCGGGATATTGAAATGGCCTTCATGCTTTCTACAAAGGAGGACTTTTAAATTCAGTCTTTTAAAAGATCTTGAATGGCCAGATAAAAATCAGAAAGCAAGCTAATTCCCACCATGTCTGATGTGAGCTCCCATTTTGTGCCCTGGATGACTTAATGGAAGCCCGGGGCAGATCACCTTACTGTAGCACAAGGTGTCTCTGTCCTGGGGTTTGTGTGCCAGCATTCGTAGCAAGTCTAGTCGTATATTACACACCTACTTTGGCTGTAACTGGAGACAGCTGATGTACAATAGTGCCGAAAGAAGCGTACTTTTTCAGCCAGGGAACTTGTAACAGATCCCGCTTCATCTACTGTTGCCACACAAAGTACCCCCATTCCATCCTTCCTAAAAGTGCTCGAGCGATGGAAGGTAAAAAAGTAGAACAGAATAGAATGTGTATGTCTGAGAGTCTAGCCACTCAACATTCCAAACGTGATGTAACCTAAACCTTGAAGGTTTTTATTTATTTATTTTTTAAATTGGAAACTTGAATGAAATTTATATTAAAAAAAAAAAAAAACAACAACCCTGCGTTTGTGAATTTTCACTGGTTTCTTTTCCTGAAGAACCTGGGATGTTTCAGACTCAATGCATTAAATCTTAGAATTTAATAAAATTCATCTTGCTGGTAAAAAGAAAAGAGAGAACGAACAAGAGAGGACGTTACTCTTCTCTCTTTTACTAATAAAATCACAACGCAAGTCACCTGCACAAGTTCGTGGGCTATGACAACTGCAAAGATGGGTTGTGGGGATGCTTCTTCAGGGATCAGTTCGATGAGACACACGGTCGTGAAGGTCTGAATATTAAATATGCCAGACGGCCACCCTTGACGGGAGCGACTCGGCCCAGGGAGGCGGAGGGCTGGGAAAATGCTGCTGCCCTCCTTGGCAATTAGCAGCCTGACTTCCTCTCCACAAAGGTGCAGAAGATCAGGGAGGGGACAGGAGGCAAAGCAGATAGCTCTTGGCTTAAGCGGCATTTCGGTATGATTTGTGGGCTTCAATTTTCCATGGTTCTCCTTCTCAAAGACATTAGATAGCTACTCTTTAATCTTTTCTGGGGCAGCTTTAATCTCGCCCCACTTAGCCATTTCTAAATTGGGGATAATAGCAATGCCATGAGGATTAGCTGAGCATATTTGTAGGTACTTGACAATCACTGTAGGCTCGTCTTTTCTTTTTTTACGTTACTTCAAAACTGAATCTCATCTTTTACGGGTCTGTTCAAATTAACTGCCTCCTAATCGTGAGTTGTTTACGGAGAGAGGAAGAACGACCCAAATGCTTTGGAATAGTGGCTTTGGAAAAGCATTTTATTAAATGATTGCCTAGTGTCTTGAAAGAATATGTCTCACAGCGAAGTTTGGAGAGAGAGAGAGAGAGGAAAAAGGAGTGGGGGTATATTTTAATCGGTATACTAAGAAGTAGAGAGTATGTCGACGAGAAGACGGATTTATAAAGATCCTGAGCTCCTAGGCTACCACAAAGGACTGACATTTGTGCTTCCATGATATGGGCTATCAGCGTACCACCAAGTTAGATGCTATTTTTAGCTGATTTCTTTATGCAAGATGTTTGCAAGCCTGTTAGGATCTCACAGAGGTGCTTTGGGTCGTCAGCCCATTTGAACATTCTTACTGGCCCGTCAGCCAGTATGAACGTTCTTGAGAGCCTCATTCCCAGAGATTAGCTTCCTGAGGCTGCTCTAATATTTGATCTACCTGTTTCAGGAACATCACCGATTGTCTTCTTAAGGCAGTGAGTTGCTCCAAACACTAGTTAACATTGGGAAAATGGGAGCTGGTCACTTCGTAAGAAGCATTCTTCATCTTACGAACAGATTCGGTTTCTCACATAGTCCCTTGATCCGTGAGCTCTTGATGGCAGTTACCAGGTGCCACAGCCCTGATCGGACACATGAAGGCTACCTGAAGTGAAGTTCACCACACTGGGGGGTTAGGAACTTAGTGTTAAAGATTATGTTGCCACTACTGTGTGGTCATTCTTTATTCTAAATACAGTTTCTAAGACCTCAGTTTCATTTCTTTTTCAGGCAGGTTGTTGATAGCAGTGGCTTTTGCCCATCTCCAGCCCCTACCGCAGCCCATTGCTTAAAGTGACTTGTAGAATACTGATGGCTGGGGGACCACACGGGGTCCTGACTCTGCCTCTGGCTCTGAGCAAGGCCCCCAGCTCCCCTGGTGCTGCTTCCCCCAGGAAAGATTCCTTCCAGCTCTTACATCTTGCATTCATAGCCACGAATCCTGGAATTGGGTCCCGGGAATGGATCATATTGTGGTGGTTTTCTTACTGTTTCTGGAGCCTGTCACAACCTGTTTTTTACTATGAGTGACATACCACTTCTGCTCTCCTTCTTGTTTTATCACTCGTAATTAATGACAGCGATGGGCCCTACCTTTCCTCCACAAATATAGCTGATTATCATTTCTTCTCCATTTTTTCCAGAAAATTTTATTTTAAATTTCCTATATTTCCTAGAGTACTGTATGGATTAGAAAGTGATTTCACACAGCTTTTCCTTTAAAAATTGATATCCTGGTATGAAATAGGTATTACTATTCTCATTTATAGATCAGGAAAGAAGGACCTATGAGGTAAACTGCTTAGAGTCTCAAGCTAGTCAATTGAGGGACCTGGAACTTTAAGTTCCTATTAGCTGACTCCTAACACAAGGGGTTAGGACTTTGAAGTTAGATCCCTTGGCTGAAGTTTCTGACTAAGGACAAGAGGGATCTGGGAAAGCTATGCAGTCTGTCTGAGCTTCAGTTTTCCCCTATGTAAAATGGTACAATAATAGCTAACTCTCCATGAGGTTGTGAAGGTTAAAGAAAATACCCTTTAGGTTGGGGTCCTTAACCGAACCCAGCAGATACTGAGTATGTACTCAATAAAGTCAAGTGTCTTCTCCTATATCCTTCTGTCTTCTTGGTTGGCTCTATTCTGGCCAACCTTGGATCCCCGTGGCTCATGGAGTTAGTACAGTACGTCTTGTGTCCTTTCCTGAGTAGCTTGTTCTCAGAGATCCGTCATAATACTTTTTATATAAACCTTCTTATAAAACATTTATGAAACTTCAGTTGAGATCTGAGGGGCAATGAATACTTATTTCCATGGTGATGATTACTGTGGAATGTAGGCTTAACAACACATTATATTTATCAATAAAAAAGGCACAAAAGGAGAGAGAAAAATCTCTCCTACCTTTTTCCTTAGATTTGTTATTAGGGTTCTAAACTTAGCTTCTTAAATTAATAAAAAAATGAAATTTTATTTTAAAAAGCCAAGTAAGAAAAAAAATGTCTCTTATTTTCTTAGATATTTCCCTAAATCCTTAAAGCAGTTGATGCTCAGGACAAGAATTTCAACCAGCAGCTCAAGCAGGAAACTACCGTATATTAATTCATTCTTTTGTACTGTGTATTGTCCGTCTAGAATGGAACCGGCATGAAAGAAGGGGCCTGGTCTGTGTCGTTCCTTATCTCCAGAGCCTGGAGCACAGCCTTGAATCTAGTAAGTCTCAATAAATGTTTGTGAAGTGAAGGATTGAATGGAATGAGTATGTGAATGGGTTGAGCACTTTATGCCTTGAGGATAGATATACGGAGGGATAGAAGATATTCTCCTGTTCTCAAACGGAGGTATAGAAGATGTTCTCCTGTTCTGCTTGGCTTTATGATACTCTAATTGTCTTATCATTAGTTTAATTTTCAGGGATGCTGTGTGATTTGCTGAGGCCCCTTTGGACTTTTCTCCAAAAGCAGTAATTCTGCTTTCTGAGAATTAGCACATCTTCTAATGTCACTGGTCCTTTAATAGGGTAAAGGTACAGTTGGGTTTGACATTGATAAACACAATGTCTTGAAGCTGTAGCCCCAGATATAGTGCAGCATATAGTGGGTGGTCAGAGT
Organism: Acinonyx jubatus; assembly: GCF_027475565.1. NCBI lineage: Eukaryota > Metazoa > Chordata > Mammalia > Carnivora > Felidae > Acinonyx > Acinonyx jubatus. Next base: position 16,171,877 of record NC_069382.1, read on the forward strand.
TCAGATTAGTACAAGAGAGAGGGACACACTTTAAAAAATAGAACGCTGTTGCTAATTTTAAAGATGAAAGTAGTCAATGGACCATTGGAAAGCAGAACTATATTTATGTATGTATTTATTATTTAAAGTTTATTGATATAAGTAATCTCTACACCCAACGTGGGGCTTGAACTCATGACTGCGGAATTGAGAGTTACATGCTCCTCAGACTGAGCCAGCCGGGCACCGTCAGAAATATATATTTTTAAGTGCGTGACACCACTCAGAGATTACCATTATAATATAATAACTTTTGCTATGTTCTTAAAATCATAGTCATGTATTCAAAATATGTATAAAATACACATATTTGTTAATGCATATTTGAAAAAATACATTTTGTCAATATATTATGACAAATGTTTAAAGTCAAACATTATCTATCCATTTTACACATTTTATTGCGTGACCTTTGTCAGGCTCTGTACTGTAGCTGTAGGCACAGGGTAGAGAGTTGGGGTAGAAAGCACATTTGATCCCATCCTCACAGGGTTAAGATCTAAAGGATGAAGCAGATCTTAAGCTCCATTGGTATTTTATTTACCAAATTTACAAACACTCTGAGTCCAAATGCAGGGTACTAGAAGAAAGGACCAATTGAAGACCGAATCCCCCTCCCAGTATCACAAACACAGAAGCTTCGTCTGACAAATCAGGAGTTAAGCTGGAAAGTCAAGAGTGAGAAGCCAGTTCCTTGGTAGAAAGGAGGAGTGTGGCATATGGGAGGGAAGGATCCAGGCACACGGGGCAACATACATGAAGATTTTGAGAGAGTACTGCCGAGACGTGCCGGAGTGCGGAGAGTAAGATGGAGAGCAGTGCGGAATGGGATTGGAGAACCAGGCAAGGACTGCACCACACAGGACCGTATGCCTCGTGGGGGATTTTGTGTGAGGTACACGGAGGATGGCGGACGGCTTTAAGCACAGGAGTGGGTGTGATCTGATTGACATTTTTAAAATGATTATCCTGGCTACGATGTCAAGAGAGTGTTGGTAAGAGGCCACATCATAGTTTCCAGGGAAGAAGTTACCGTGCCTGACGCTAGGGTGGTGGCGGTGGAGTTGGAGAAAAGTGGATGAATTCAGGATAGGTCTTGGAGGCGGGGCCTTGGGATTTGCTGCCGTACTGGGTGTGGGAGATGACCACTAAGGGAGGGAGAGTGTTAAAGGACAGTTTTTTAGGTTTCTGGCATGATCATTTCGAGGGTGGTGGAAACGTTGATTCATTTGCAGATTGGTTGGAAAGAATTTAGCTTTGGACATGTTGAGTCTGAAATGTCTCCATGACATTTTTTTTATAACCACATAGATTTCTGTTATATGAGTCAAGTTTTTCAAATGCGTCTGCTAATTTTAGAGCAGAGTTTGTTTCTGTTTTATATTACTTCAGTGTAAGTATCTGGTGACCCTCCTTATAGATTTATTTACCTCTGCCAATATCTCTGGGTGTTTCCTTAGGAAACATGCTAGCTTAGCTGGCACGTTTAAAAGCTTTCTGATGTATCACAAGGATTTTTCTTTATTTCTAAGTGAGTAACTTTTACAGTCACCTTTGAGTACGACATGGGCTGTCCTTACAGAGGCACCCATTGCTGACCTTGACATTGACTGTGTCAGTGAAACCTAATCACAAATAAGTAATTCTCAATCAGCAGAGAAAATTTGGGAGAGTCCCATGCAAGCCCAAAAGCCAAGGGAAAGTCTAATAGAAATGGTTATATAGTTTCTTTGCTTCTTTTATTGAACTTGTCATCCTGTTTTAAAATCATGTTAATTTATGTTCATTATATGTATATATATGTATACATATATGTATATATACATGTACATATATGTATACACATATGTATATATGTACATGTACATATATGTATACATATATGTATATATGTACATATATACACATATATACATATATATATAGTTATTTGTTTAGTTTTCTTAACTTATTAAAAAAAATTTTTTTTTCAACGTTTATTTATTTTTGGGACAGAGAGAGACAGAGCATGAACGGGGGAGGGGCAGAGAGAGAGGGAGACACAGAATCGGAAACAGGCTCCAGGCTCTGAGCCATCAGCCCAGAGCCTGATGCGGGGCTCGAACTCACGGACCGCGAGATCGTGACCTGGCCGAAGTCGGACGCTTAACCGACTGCGCCACCCAGGCGCCCCTCTTAACTTATTTTAAGGACATTTTTCAGCACTCAGTACTTAACTAACAGCTCCTAATTAAGTACGAAAACATTCATGAAAATTCCATTAGGTCTTAATTTCAAAACTATACATATTAGAAAATGAAAGCTTGATTACTTGCGATTACCCTTATTGATTGAATAAAGTTAAGGTGATGTGTCGTTTTTATTATTTTTTTCTTTTAGATTGGATTAATTCATTGGATGGCTAATCTTTTCCCCTAAATGTGTCTTGATTAATTTTAACCTAGCTCTTCTTTTCAAAACCATTGTACGTTTTGTACTACTCTGGACACTGAAGGGATTCGTAATTCCTAGAACTCTTATCACCAAATGACACTTAAGTCTGAGCCATTTAAGTTGATATGCTGTTTTCTGAGCCTAAATATAAATTTAAAGAAAAAAGTTGTACTGTTTATTTTTGAGAGAGAGAGAGAGAGAGCGAGCAAATGGGGGTGGGGCAGAGAGAGAGGGAGACACAGTATGTGGAGCCAGCTCCAGGCTCCAAGCTGTCAGCACAGAGTCCAACGTGGGACTCAAACCTCAAACCCACAAACTGTGAGATCATGACCTGAGCCAAAGTCAGATGCTTAACTGACTGATAAAATATAAATTTTTAATTTATAACAAAATATAAATTTTAATTTATAACAAAATATAAATTTTGTTTCTCCTTCCCTAGTTTCTGAAAAATATTCATATTTCTAATTTATTCATTTTCATTCTTTCCCTTGTCCTTTTTCGAAAAGAGTTGGGCTCTCAAATGACATATGAGGATGCCCTTTGGTTCATTTATTGAGGGTAAGATGAAATGAAGAAAAAAGATTCCTTTCTTCTCTAATCCCATGACCAAAGAGAAAAAACTATGTAGATAAGTCAAGAGCATTTGGGGACAGTCAGGAACACGGGGTCTGAGAAAGTACACCATTTATCCCAGTATCACATGGATCCCATGTAAAAGAATGTTCTTCTTTCCAGCTGTCTTCAGGGATCAGCCTAGTGTTTTACAAGGGCAACAGTGCTAGGAAGTCATGGGCAGCATAGTTAAGTAGGGGGTCTGTGCCCTTTGTGCAGGCGTTTATACCCTCTTTAAGAAAAACACCAAAGTGCTGACCACACTGAAAACTGCTGCCATTCAGGCCACTAGTTTGTAACTCCAAGGTTTATCCAAATTACAGTGATTTTCTTTTAAACGTAAACATTTAAATGAAATCTTTTCCTGCCTGTAAAAGGAAAGAAATCATGCTTAAAACAGTAGTTTTGCAACTTTAGTTTCCATAAGAGTCCTATGGGGAGCTTGTTACAAAGGTGGGTTTCTGAACACCATCTTGTAAGATTTCTGATTCTGTGGATCTAAAGATAAGGCCTCCGAGGGAGGTGGCTCAGGTTTCCATAAGCACCTCCCGGATCACTGGGGATCCATTTGGTCCAACTCGATTCACACTCCGACCTCTAAGTCATTGTCCCTCCTGCTTCCAAAGTCTCTTGTAATCGAGTTTGTAGTGTCCAAACACCTCATCTCTTTAAAAAATTTAAGATACAGTTGACACACAATGTGACATTAGTTTTAGGCATACCGCTCAGCGATTCATCCATTCTGAATGTTATGCTGGGCTGACCACAAGGGTAGCTACCATCTGTCATCGTACCACCCTACTACAGTACCACTGACTGTGTTTCCTATGCTGTGCCTTTCATCCCCGTGAATTACTCATTCCATTACTGGAAGCCTCTGTCTCCCACTCCCCTTCACCCATTTTGCCCATCCCCCACACCCCCCACTCTGGCAACCATCAATTTGTTCTCTGTATTCATGGGTCTATTTCTTTCGTGAGTCTTTTTTTTTTTTTATGTTTATTCATTTTTGAAAGAGAGAGAGCACAAGCAGGGGAGGGGTGGAGAGAAAGGGGGACACAGAATCTGAAGCAGGCCCCAGGCTCAGAGCTGTCAGCACCAGAGCCCCACGCGGGGCTCAAACTCACGAACCGTGAGATCGTGACGAGCCGAAGTCGGACGCTCAACCGACTGAGCCCCCCAGGCGCCCCTTCACGGGTCTATTTCTGCTTGTATGTTTGTTCGTTTGTTTCAGATTCCACAGAGAAGTGAAATCATATGGTATGTGTCTTTCTCGGTCTGATTTATTTCACTTAGTATAATGCCCTCTAGGCAAGATCTCATTATTTTCATTTCCATTGTGTATAAACATACACCACATCCTTATTCATCTACCGATGGACACTTGGGTTGCTTCAGTGTCTTCACTATTATAAACAATGCTGCAACAAACATAGGCGTGCATATATATATTTTTTTTTTGAATTACTCCTTTTGTTTTTGTTTTTGTTTCATTTTTGGTTTTGTCTTTTAGGTAAGTACCAGCCGTGGAATTAGTAGATCATATGGTATTTCTATTTTTCATTTTTTGAGGAAACCGCACGCTGTTTTTCACCGTGGCTGCACCAATTTACATTCCCTCCAACAGCGGGACTCTTTCTTCCCATCCTCCTCAACGTTTGTTATTTCTCATCTTTCTGAATCTTTCTGATTCTAGCCATCCTGAGAGGTGTGAGGTGATACCCCGTGGTGGTTGGGATTTGCGTTTCCCTGATTATGAGTGATGTTGAGTATCTGTTCGTGTCAAACACCACCTCTTTAGGTTCTATTGACGTCAACTTTGTTTTTTCTTAAATAGCAAAGAGTTTTTTTTTTTTTAAAGCCTGACTTTTGGTGTTAGGAAAGCTGGCATTTGAGTTTCATATTCTGCTGTTTAAAGGAGGCTGAACTGAGATAACTTACCTTACCTCCGGGCTTCGTTCTTGCCATCTGTACAATGGAGATGATAAGAGAGCTGACCTCATGAAGAGTAAATGAGATAATCTGTGCAAAGTGCTTAACCCTCCAACTGCCACACAGCGTGCAGAATGAATGCTTATTGCTGTGATTGTCATTATTTTTTTTATAAGAATCTATGCCTTATGCTGAAAACTTATGAAACTAATAAGACTGCACTGATTTACTAGGATGGTTTACAGACCCACCTCCCCATCCTCCAAACATAACAAAGTAACACAAAGTTGTAGTGTTTGTTATTTCATGTCAGTGGGCGGAAAAAGTCTCTCTCCACTGTAACACCAGGATGTAGTTTTAAATTGGGAGATTTCAAATCTCTTGAGCTTTCTCTGTTTTCTATTTTTTTCCTATCATTGTCATACATTATTCTGAGTGCACAACTCATAAAATAGGATCTTCTCCCTTAATTGCTATCCATTTGTTTCCAAACAATGTGAAAAACCATAGTTTCTACATTGTTCCTATAAAATAAAGAGGCAGAGTTCTGTAATGGGCAAAGTAGCAATGATGGGTATAAGAACTTCTGTGAATTTCTGCCTCTCCCTTTATTAATGAATGCATGGGTGCAGCATATGTTCATAAAAGTCCAAGTGCCTGTGAAATGTTAAGAATCTCTAAAATCTCAACACATGAATATGCACACCCAATTGAAACAGACAATTTCATCGATAGTTAAGTTGGAGACGTACTGATTGAATGACTGTATCTGAATTGAAAAAACGTATTCACTTTTATGACCTACGTGAACATTTCTGTGCCAAATTACATACATTATGATCATGTTAAAGAACTTACTATGATCATATTTCATTCTTATTCAAAATAAAGGAGGAAGTGAGAGGAAGGGGAATGATGGGAAAGTGGGGGAAAGCGGGAATGGAGAAAAGCAAAATCTATCAACAAATGTTTGTGGAGCAACTCCCGTACCCAGTACTGTTTCAGGAGCTAGGGAGAAAATTTTTGTCCAGGTAACGCTTATAGTCTGATTACAAGAAAAATACTAACACAAAAAAAAAAACAAAGAAAAGAAAGAAAGAAAAGGAGCGAGGGACAGAGACAGATAGATGCAGACAGAGACAGAGAGGGAGAAGAAATTAACGACAATATGCAATGAAATGGTGTGGCCTCTAGGTTTGCAGGCATTTAGAGTGAGCGAGTAAAAGTGAGTGAAAAAACTTCCTGTGTGAGCTTGCCCCAGTGTGCCTCTTAAGGAGGAAACGTTCTTTGTACATTAACAAACAAATATCTAGTAAACCAGTTGGAGGGTTGGGTCCCAAGCTCACGAGGAAGTAAGATTACTTAGAGGTACTGCACAACTCTGCTTCCGGGATGAGGAGGATTTTGTCAGAGGGAGAGCAGAGAAGAAGGCAGTAGATAAAGGAAGAAAAGGGGATTGATCCCCTAAGAATCTGGAGGACTCATGTAAAGACATTAAAGAGTTTAGAAGAGGGAGCTAAGTCATCTTTTAATAACCCACACATAGTTTTAACAAGGTCGGCTGTCTCTGCCAGCAAGTAGGAAGATTGTGATTCTCTGCTCCTCTTAATACAAGGCAAGGATGATGATGTGTACTGTGGCCAGTGGCTGCTGTCGCCATGAAAAAAAAAATCCTCACGCATTAAGTATAAGGCTGGCTAAAAATAGACCTACAAACTTGTACCAAATCAACATCATTAAGGATTGAAGCCAACTGCATGGCCTCTTCTCTCTATCCAGAGACAAAATTTTGTTAGAAAATGTGAAGAGAACAGAGAGTCACCTGAAAGTAACGTTCCCCACATTGCAAGGCTGCATTCCTTGGCAAGCATCGGAGCCTAGCATCTGCGTAAACTGCCTACAGCAGAGGGGGCCACCCGCGCTCGGTCCTCTTGGCCAGCCATCTATGACGTATCCCCAGAAGGGAACACCTTTTTCTACCAACTCATACAGAAAGCTTCTTGAGACTTTTATCATCCGTATGCAGATATTTAAACACCACAAAGTGATCCTTAAATTAATTATCCTTCTATGAGATATTCAAGTCTCTAGTCAACACCTTGGCACTCATAAGGAAAACAGAATTCTTCTTATGCCTTCTGCTTCTAAATGCTTCTCCTAAAAATGTCTTCTTCTGCTAATTAAGTGTTTTTTAAATCATTACAACATGGATAAAACATGTAGATCCCATGCACCCAGCCCTACGATGAGTATGTTTAGCCTCTCAGAAATACAAAGTTGATTAAGTATCACCGTGACTCCTAATGGCCAGTTTCCTCAAGGAAGGTCTGAATCACTCACACCAGCAGCGTCTTCAAAGGCACTACAGTGGTCATGGTTAATTATATTTTCATGTCTTGATAAAAACACTATCCACCCAATGATCTTATGTCTACTTTAAAGTTACAACGCTTCAACAGTATCATTTTGGAATTATCATAACTGCTAAATAACTGTGGTATTCAGCAGTAGCCATTAAAGCATTAGAGCAGTGATTGAATGCTTTCTGCGGACCTATTAGCTTCACAGGGCTGCTGTAATAAAATACCGCAAATTGGGTGACTTAAACAACAGAAATCTATTACCTCACGGTTCTGGAAGCTAGAGGTCTGGAAGCTCAAGGTGTCCATGGGGTTAGTTGTGGTTGGTTCCTTCTGAGGATTGTGAGGAAGAATCTGTTCCCTGGCTCTCCTCCATCTTCTAGTGGTTTGCTGGCCATCTTTGGCATTCGTTGGCTTGTAGATGCATGTGCAATCAATCTCTGTATCTTCACGTTGTGTTTTCCATATTCATGCGTGTCTGCATCCAAATTTCCCCTTATTATAAGGACACCAGTCACATTGGACCAAGTGCCCATCATAACCTCCCCTCAACTAATTACCTTGCCAACAACCTATTTCCAAGTAAGGTCACACTCTGGAGGGTTGGGGAGTGGGAACTCAAAAATATGAATTTTAGAGGACACAATTTAAGTCATGGAGGTATTACGGTGAAAGTAGGCCACCTGAAATTAGAATCTTTCTTGAAAAGACTGTAAAGCTTAGGGGTAGACATTGACCTCTGACTGGCTCTTAACTGTCTCTATATCTAGCCTGCTATGCTGCATGCTTTCCAGAAATTCTAGTTTTGTTCTAAATCAAGTTTCATCTTCAAAGCATTTTTTTACCCATAGGAAAAAATAAAATCTTTAGGGAAGACACATTCTCAAACTTTTCCTGGGAGGTTTCATTACAAGCATCCCCCCTAGCTGGCAATTTTGCTGACTGATCGACTGATCTACCTCTCAGTCTTTGTGTTGTCTTTCTCCTGCCCTCAGTGGATGGTATAGCAACTCAAAAACTATTTGAGTGAGGGTCTAAACGGTAAGAGGATTCTCCTTATTTCCCTCATTTATTCATTCCAGAAATAGTTTTGAGTACCACTCCTGATGGCACTGTAGGCCCTTAAGGATAAAAGCATGAAAAAGTCATGGTCCTCAATATCCAAGAGCTTCTACTCTAGTGGTAAAGCCAAATAAAGACATCCTTCTTGAATCAAGGTATCCAATTTGCTTTAATTTAGAAAGTTCTTACCTTTTATAAAGCAATGTGAGTTTCACATATTAAAAAAATAATAGGAGAGAAAGCCAGGCAGTTGTTAACATTCAAATCTGACTAGATAGTCAAGATTTTAGTCAGATTTTCCTGAAAATCATTCCACGGTCCCCTACGTGCATCCCTAGGGTCCTCTAAATATAAGGTACTTGCTCATGATTCTTGCAGACAGTTTGTTACAGGGTCAAGTGGCTGTTGCTTTATTTGCATTTTAGATATTTTGGTGGCACCTTTTATGTACCAAATATATTGTATATTTCTATCTCGGATCACATAGTTAAAGATACCAAAATAAACCAGCAACCAAAGGCTATTGTTCTTTCTCTCATTCTTGAGAAAACACAAAGAAACACAGTTTATATCCACAAACCAATGGGCAAAGTGCCAATTGCCCAATGAGCTGTGTAATGAAACTCAAGCCAAATTCAATAATTGAGAAGCTTCTCTGATCTTAAAGGTGCAAGGGGTTTAATGCATTGTATCTAGTATTTCCATGTACCTCTGTCCCACTATATAGACCTGAGTCTTGACTGTCAATACAAAATTTCTCATTTGTTTCATTCTTCAATACTGCTTGTCTATAGTGATAAAGTCAAATAAAATCTATGGAAGGCTACATGTTTAAGAGAGTCCTTGACTTCTGAATCAGTTTGCTTTGCCCTCAGATGAAAAGGGCAAAGTTGAAAAGTGTAGAGAACAAAATAATTGGAGACACATAAATGGAATTCACTGTATAATAGGACCATTCCAAGTACTTTGCCAATATTAAGATATTTAATAATCAGAACAGATGTCAACAAAAAAGGATAGCATTTTCACCGCTGAGGAGCCATGGTCAGCACCCACGAATGAGCTCTTGAGACATTCTAACTTTAACTCGGTATTGATAGGTTTAATTATCACCGGTTTGAAACTATCCAGTTAACTCGTGAAGTGAGCTGATCCTGACATGTGTGTGTGGGTGTTACTTTCTATGGAGGTACCAACAATCAACTTGAAATATAATAGGCAATTAATGCAAAGCATTATGGGATAACATGGCAAGGAGACATAGATTTTGTCTGACAATTAAGTGGGAGGGTAGTGCATAGGTAAGTTTTCAGTGAGGGGACGTGTGCTATTCAAATAGTCCCAGTTTTAGGTGCACCCAAAGGGTAAGCCTGAAGCTTTCATGGGAAAAGTTGCAAGGCCTGCAGTTTATTGTGGCTGTGGTTGGCTTCAGTTTCACTCATCCTCTATACCTTCAGCAAACATTTCTGAGGGCCTACTAGGAGTGGGTACTCTACGAGGCACCAGGATTATGAAGTCTTAATGAAGAGTTCAGCATAGGCAACAGAAAATATAAAAACTCTATTCGATGATACAAAGCCACTAAATGTATACCCGGCAGGGATGGGAACTCAGGAAGGGGAAGTTTAGTACAAGTTGGTGGTCGGCGTTCAAGATAGCATTAAATGTTCACAAGTGTGACATATTCACAAATTAATTTTCAGTTAAATCTCAGATCTGACCTAAATTGTAAGCCTGAGTTTTCCAAGTTGACTCCTTCTACCATTGCTAATAATATGATAACTATAAACCCATATTTCTGTGATAGGCCTACTTTTGAATGGTCTTGTCTTTTTGTCAGGCCACATGTCCCAGTTTTCAGGTCAGGAAATATGGCCACGATGGTGGCTACAGATGTAGATTACAGCGGATTTCCCTTGCTCTGCAGGGCCCAGAATGTGCAAGAACCTCCTTTTCTTTCCCTGCTCCCTATTTTCTGCTCTAGGATAGTTATCAATGTCACTGAAGGTGGAAAGACCTCAGGAATGTGTAATCAGAATGCTTTAAAAAGCAAATTCCACTTCTTAGAGACTGATAGAACTACATTCTAAATAATTCTAGATGATAATTTTTATTCTGAGTTGAATTGAAGCTCTGCTCACGATTGTCTTCTTGAATGATGACTTATTATTTACTGACATGGCATTTCATTGATTTTAATGATGCTAGTTTACTCTCTGCTTGTTACGTTAATCCAATTTTCAGGAACATTCACTAGTCTTGTAATGGTGCGGGCGTGAGTGCTTTAAGAGAATTAGATGCAAGTACTTCTTCAACTTCTGAGAATCGCATTCCCTGTCCACCGCAGTGCCTTTTCATGAAGCATATGATGTCCCGTAATTTACTAGCTGTCTAATCATGAGCCGGTTAATGTCTCTCAGTTTCTCATCACTTGGCTGATACAATTTATTAACAGAGCTACTGTGAGGATTAAGTGAAATGGCTGCCTCACCTTTTCCCGAATCCAAACCTTTTGCTCCTTAGTGACACCGTAATGCCTTAATCTCAAGGGCGACTGGCCTTCTGTGATTACCTTCAGAAGCTGGAACCCTGGGTGTCCTGAGCAAAAGAACAAACACGCAAAATCTTTTGCTGAAAGTACTTCTAGGTCTGTCCTCCTGCGCCCAAAGTGGTGAGAGGTTCACTGAGTGAAACTCTGCGTCTTTGGTCAAGTCCTCGTACCGGAGGATTCAACTGATTGAATCGGGGTTCAAGAGCTCATGAAGTGATACGTCATTAAAACCATGAAGCACAAACCGCTACTTTACTTTAATAAGAAAAGGAAGGGAAGGGGGAAATGGGGAGAGAAGAGGCGCTGAGTGCAATACGGTGTGAGACAGGGATGCTGCCTCAGGTTAACACTGGCCTTCAGTCCCAGAGGTGGTGTTCTGTGCACCTGACCCTTTCTGTGCAATGTCAGTGGAGAATTCTTCGCTCCTCCTTACTTAGAACAGCTCCTCTTTTCTCGGCCCCTTCAAACACCATCTCGCTTTTCTAAATAGCATGTTCATTATACACTCCTACCCAGATACTTCCAGTGACTGCTCACTTCCTAGATTCTAGAGTGGTTCCTAATATTGTGTATTCAGATGATCTTTTGATAATCTGGGAGAATTGGGGATCGTCTCACACAGGAGATAGTACACACACCGTACGCACACTTTTATTCGAGCTCAGCGCTCGAAAGCCTGTCCACGAGCTCCATGTTAAACCACTTTTCTCTTGAGCCCAAACGTCTTGTCCTGAAAGTCACAATTCTCTACCATCCTACCCTTCGTCTTCAATGGCTCGACCAATTTTGGAATCTATTGTAAGCCTCCACTCTGATAATCATCTCTTATCGTTTTAGACGACGATTCTACTGCTTCCACTCTGAGAATCGTTTATGTCCCTCAGAATTCCAGGGCTCTGGTCCTAAGTTCTTACGACCCTTAGGCTCTATTCTGCCATGCGCTGCTTTTCCTATCCAGCTGCGTGGATGCCACTACCCATTCCATTTGTACGTCACCCCCTGTATTCTTCCTTAATTCCCTCGCCTCTCATTCTCCCTTTGTATACGTATCCAGTGATACACCAGTCACGTTACAATCTCCAGCTACTTGATGTCAGTTTCAAAGCATGACTGCGGCCAACGCAAAGCATAGAAACATGCTGACAGGTCTTGCTTTAAATATATGACTACACATTTCAAAGAGTTAATTTAATATTGCCCGGCGTTTCTAACCAATATTGGTCCACATAAATCCTCTAGTTCACTCTCCTGAAGGACTACTTGACACCTTTTTATTTTCTTTTCAACCCTTCAACCTGCGTTCTCCGGCCACACTCGATGAGCTGATGAGCTTGCCTTCCACTTTGTCCAGAAAATAGAAATTGTCTGACGAGGATTATCTCATTTTCTATGCCAGTTACACCCCTCCGCCTGAATTTCTCTTCTCTCTCATTTTTATGGAACTGTCCCTCCCTCTCTCGGTGTAAGACAAACCATTCCATTGTGCATTCGAGGTTTTACCTCTTACCCTACTCAGTAGATTCTCTCATGCAATTGTTTCTAATGCCTCTCAGGACCAGCAATTTCTTTCTCTTCGCTGGAATAATTCCGTCGACACTCGAATACGTTGCAGGGTTTCCCATTTTAACAAGAAGGTAGTGTTCCCCTTGCCCACATCACTCCAAGCCTACTCCTCCATCCATCCATTCCCCGTCCCAGCAGAAGTGCCCAAGCTTCTCTCTCAGCTTTCTTATCACTCACCCCTCTATAATATGCTCCAGAGAACTTTTCATCCCCACCGTGACAATGAGACCATCCTTGTCACATTCAATGGCTTTCTCCACCTTGTCAACTGAATGCAAATTCAAAGCCCTCTTCTTAGTTGACCTTAGCAACATTTGACTGAGAGCTCATTCTCCTTCCTTCTTCTTCTTTTTTTTTTTAATGTTTATTTATTTTTGAGAGAGACAGAGACAGAGTGCGAGTGGGTTAGGGGCAGAGAGGGAGGGAGACACAGAATCGAAGCAGGCTCCAGGCTCTGAGCTGTCAGCACAGAGCCCGACGTGGGGCCTGAACTCACAGAACTGTGAGATCATGATTTAAGCTGAAGTCAGACGCTTAACCAACTGAGCCACCCAGGTGCCCCGCCATTCTCCTTCTTGAAGCTTTTCTCTTCTTATCTTCCAGGACACCACCCAAACATATATCTCCAGCCCCAGCCTCTTCCTTCATCTCTAGACTAGTCTAGCCAACAGCCCAGCTACTGCCTGGCTGACTACTGGGAGCTCAAACTTTACAAGGCCTAGTCAGAATCATGGAAAACTCCTTTTGTACCAACTTGCCTCTCCCCCATTTACCCTTTATTCCTCATACACTTACCCCATCCTATAAGTTCTTCTCCCGAAATATATTAGAATCTGATTACATCTCTTCATCTCCACCCCACTTCATCTCCACCGTTAGCTCCCCCTGTGCAAGCCCCTTATCTCTGACTGGACTATGTATTCGTCACCTCACTGGTCTCCCTGCTTCCGTATCTGCCCTTCAGCAGTCTGAGAGTAAACTTACAAAACTTACAAAACAGAAACTGACTCACACCATCACGCTTAAAATTCTCTAATGTCTTCTCAGCACATAAAGAATAAAATCCACATTTATTACTACAAGACTGTGGTATTACTACTAGACTGTAGTAATAAATTGTCTGCTATTCCCTGACCCAACCTACTTCTCTGATGGTGTCTTTACCCCTCTCCGGCCACGCTGGCCACACCAACTTGTTCCTGCCTCAAGGCCTTTATCCTGGTGAAGTGTGCTACCAGCGCGCTCTCTTCTGGTTTTTTCCATGACTTTTTTCTCCCCCCATCATTCAGGGCTCTGTTCTTTTTTCTCTTCGAAGAGCTCTTCTTCCTATACCACCCTATCTAAAAACACTGCGCCCGTTTATTCTCTACCTCAGTGGCTCCCAATCGGGGGCGATTTTGCTTCCCTGGCAACATTGAACACCGTCTAGAAAATTTGGGGTTGTCACTACTGGACGGGATGCTACTGGCATCTAATGGGCAGAAACCTGGAAGGCTGCTAAACTTCCACAATGCCCAGGAAGGTCCCCCACAACAAAGAATTATCTGGCCCAAAGGTTAATAATGCTGATGCTTAAAAACCACACTACTACTCTACTTTACTATCATCACAGCACTTACCAGTATAATAATAATAGCTAACATTTATTTATTTCAAATCTACCATGTGTCAGACATTGTACCATAAATACAGTCAAACTCTAAAATATATTTTCCTTATAGATCCCCGCACCGACCCAACGAGATAGGTACCATTGTTACCTTCACTATACAGGTGAGGCACTGAGGCATGGGAAGCTTCAATATCTTTCTTGAGGTCAAGTTGAGGAGGTGGGATATGAATCCAGACTGGCTCCAAAGCCTGTCCTTTTAAACTTTATTATAGGGCTGTGAGATTGCTTATTATTATTGTTTGATTGAGATTTATTATTATTATTATTATTATTTTTATTTTTATTACTTGTCTGTTATCTGTCTTCTCCCACCAGTATGCCATTTCCATGAGGACAGGGGCTTTGTCTGTCTTACTTATCCCTGGATCCTCTCTGTCTAGACACATAGCAGGCCCTCCAAAATCTTGAATAAATGAAGAGCCCTACATGCCTTTCCAGCATTACTTTGCATGATTTTCTTAAACAAAGCCTGCTTCCCAGGCAGAATGAGGCATTCTGCTTTCTGCCTTTGCGTCTCACTTAGCCCACACTCTATTGGGTCTGGTTGTCCTCTTTTCTCTTTCCTCATACTTGCACAAATTGTACCCATTTCTCCAGCCTCACCTCAAATCTTAGCATACATCAGGCCCATGGATCCCTCTAGTTGTTCTGGTGGAAAGAACAGTGGAGATCATAAACTTCAGATTACTTATTTTACATATGAGAAAAATAGAACTCAAAGAAACTCAGCTCGATACTGACAAAATGTCCTCTTTCTTCTCCTTGGAATTTGCATATAACTTTGAAATGCTGGTAGGAGGAGGGAATTAATGGAAGCTTCGCCCCCAATTGGGACGGCAGCCCCCACAGCTTAGCAAAGCACTCTTTCTCTTTCTCAGGTCAAATACTGCATGTATTTAAATGACTACGTTACCCCAGGTTTATATTTTCTTTACTCCTAACCCTCAGGACAATGTGTTCTCATGTTCTCACCTAGAATAATTTCCACCCGTGCCCCTTCTTTTATTCCAAAACAATCAGAATTCTAGTTCTTGTCCTTAGTGAGTTTATAATATAGAGAAAGAGACAATGTGTGCCTTCATTTCAGATCTTCCTTTACAGTTCATAGTGGTTCATATTCTGAGGGAATGGCCAGAGTAAGAGGTCATGGATCCCAAAATGTTCTAATTATTTCTGGGAATGTAACAGAAGAGATATGTGTTTAATGCCTAGGTGATGAACAGACAGTGGCATATTTAATTGTTAGGACAAGAGAAAAGAAATTCCACGGTTATCCGGTATGACATCATCTATATTTTCTGTAACGTAGACCATTTAATTCAACAATAATTTTTAAGAGGCTTTTGACATTTCTTCTGATGGAATATACTTGTATTAATGGTATTTCTAGTGAAAAGAATTCCTTTCATAAATCACAACTTGAACACATTCAGGCAAGATACAACCAGGAGAGCTCTTCGGTTGTTTAAGGCCATTTCAATATGGACAGATTTAGCAGTTATTTGGGAGACAAGCTATTCCACATAGTGACAAATTACCAGCCTTCAGATCACCTAATGATTGTAAAGAGGAAAACCTTTCTTTGTAATGGGGCGATCTGTCAATCACCACCTTAATCAAAAAATCAAATGTAGCATTGCCGAAGTTTGGCCTCATGGAAATGAACATATGCTTTACAGATGTGATGCCATATGAAACATCATTTAAGACACAATCTTGCCCAAAACATATAAACAATATCTATGCAAGCTGTAAGAATTTTCCATTTCTAGGAGACAAAGGGAAAGAGAAACAAGGTAAACATCATCACAATGAAAGAACCACGTGAGTTCTAATTGTGGGACATTTTACAAGATAACTACTTCGTTCTCCTCAAAAAGTCAATGTCACGGGGAAGAATAGTTGGGAGGAATATAGTTAGATTAATAGAGACTAGATGCATGAGCCTCAAATATAACCTGATTGAAGAACAAAAAAATAAAATCGTTTTAAAAAGGGGGCACTTGGGTGGCTCAGTCAGTTAAGTGGCGAGTCTTGGCTTTGGCTCAGGTCATGATTTCACAGTTGTGAGTTCAAGCCCTGCATCAGGCTCTGTGCTGACAGGGCGGAGCCTGCTTGGAATTCTCTCTCTCTCTCTCTCTCTCCCTCTCTCTCTCTCTCTTTCTCTCTTTCTCTCTCTCTGTCCATCCAACCCCTCCCCTCAGATATACTTAAAAAAATTTAAAAGGAACAATTAAAGGAGTTTCAAAATGAAATAGGCATTAGATAATATTGAAAGACCATTAATTTTCTTAGCTGTGTTGTGGAATGAAGCCTGTGTAAAAGAATGTCCTATATGTTGGGATATCTAATATCTAGGAGTGAAATCATGATGTCTGCAACTTAATTTCCAGTGCTTCTTCAAAATGCACATGTCTGGGCTTGTAGCAATATGGCAAAAAGTTGACAATTAAATCTAGGTAGTGGATATTTGATGTACCATTCTTTCAACCGTTCTGTTGACTGTTTGCATATTAAATGGAAAAATGTCAAAACAAAGCTAATGATGGTGTTCTAGAAAATTACCCATCAAAGCTATGTCCCACTTACATTTGTCATTCTGCACTCTTTATTAGGAGCCATTTTATGAAAATTCCCTATCCTGTAACACTACCCAAACAACTATCTATTCACCTTTCCCGAATCTGTTGCAAATTCTAAAGAATGACTGGCATGAAATGTATTGGAGGGCCCCAAGCAGGGATATTAGGTACAAAATTAAAGCCATTGTGTAGATACTGGCTTGGGAGTTTAAAGACCAGGGTTCCAACACTTACATTTCTGTGACTGGGTATATGATGTTGGCCAAGCCACTTAAATGCCTACATAGACTGAATCTCGGTTTCATTTCATTTCAAGAGATCTGGATCGCATGATCTTCCATTTGCAACAAATGAGTCCAGGCTAGGAATTTGTATAATAGAGTAAAATACCGTAAAGACGTAGCATAAATAAATATAATGAAATACAATAAAGATAGAGCACATCTAAAATTTGGATCTGCAATGCAGAGTGCAGAAATCACATAGCGCTTTTGATGCATTTACACTTTGCACACTATAGAAAAACTGAAATGTGGAACAAAGTCATAAATATTTAGCAAGCAAATGCTGGCATGCAAAAGAGTTCTGCAACACGTGTGTGTGAAGCTTCATTGAAAGCAGTCATTAGACAGACAGATCAAGTGACTTTATGTCCTGGAAGACGAAGATAAGTATAAAGAAGTGTGATTCTGTGAATTTCATGAAAGTTGTTTGTAGGCCAATAAATATTATGGGAAAGCCAGCAACCATGAAACAGTGTGTTTTCCCTTGAATCCTACGGCACAGTTAAGTGTGGGATCGATACCACCGTCCGAGAATGGCGTCTAACATCTGCTACAAATCACCCTCTTATTGAATTCCTCAAAGGCAGCAACTAACAATCCCTCGGGCAAAGAGCCCTGATTCCAAGGCTTTCAAAGATGCTTCAACTGTAAGATCATTAGTGCTCTGGGGAACCTTTCGAGCTTGTGAATCACAGTAAACAAAGTGGTCATATATGCCAGTGCTCCCCACATTGTACTTAAAAGTCCGTGTTGATTTGGAAAGGAGTCCTGAACATTAAATAGAATGTTGATGTTCAGCGATTAAGATAAATACTATACCAGCACCGTGACTGCTTGGAGACTTCATCTACCTATTTGCTTCTGTCAGCGAGGGACTATTGCAATGAGAAGCTGACCACTTTGAGGAGTTTCTGAACCCATCAATTTTCTTTCTAACAGAATGTTAGATAAACGAGGAAGCCAAACCAAATGTATAGCCAAGCTTATCAACACTTAAAAGGTATACTATATTAATTAGCACGTTTTTTTATCTCTGTCTTCAAAATTGTGACTCAGGTTAGGTCAGAGGGACTTAATTTAATGGGCAGTGTTTTACAGTAAGAATGAAAAATGATGACAGTTCAAATCCCAAGTTATTTCCTGATCATTGCACAGTTCCGGAAAATCTTTAAAAGTATATTCGATTTTGGGGTCCCTGGGTAAGCTCAGTTGGCTAAGCATCCAACTCCTGATTTTGGCTCAGGTCATGATCTCATGGTTCATGAGATCAAGCCCTACATCAGGCTCCGCACTAACAGCACGGAGCCTGCTTGGGATTCTCTCTCTTCCGCTCTCTCTCCCCCTACCCTGCCAACACACTTGCTCGCTCTCTCTCTCTCTCTCTCTCTCTCTCAAAATCAATAAATAAACTTAAAAAAATTAAAAGCATATTGGATTTGATCTATAGATCCTCTTACAGTGTTTCATTTGTTATGTTTTTATAGAAAATATTTTTTCTTTTTAAAAATATTTATTTTTGAGAGAGAGATAGAGTGCATTCGAGAGGGAGGGACAGAGGGAGATGGAGACAAGATCCAAAGCAGGCTCTGTGTGGACAGCAGAGAGCCTGATGTGGGCTGGAACTCACTCCCGGACCATGAGATCATGACCTCAACTGAAGTCAGATGCTTAACAAACTGAGCCACCCAGGCGCCCCTGGAAAAAAATTTTTTTTTCTTTTCCACTTTTCATTTTAGAGGATTCTTGCTTTTCTCATTGTTCATTCGTACATTCATTTGTTCATTCATTCAACAAGTCTTCATTGAGAACCAGGCAAACATAAATAAACCATGGCCCATACATTAAAAATAGGAATCGGGTGCTGAGATTAGAGGAAGGATGTCTAATCAGTGCTGGGTAAGTATGTGAGCAGTGGAAAGAATGAGCGGGGCATTGCTACAACAGGTGACACACCAAGATGGAGGTGTTGGGGGTCAAAGTCATCAAGTCGCAGCATGGAGGTGTGGAGAACACGCTCCAGGTGGGAAGTGTTGGCAATCAGAAAGGCTTGGGGTGGGGGTGGGGGTGCGAAATAACAAGATATGTTTGGCAACCTATGAGTGGTTCAAAATGTATGGAATAGAAGGGTGGGTGCAGAGGTAATTAGGAGAAAATCTCACAGGTTGAGAGATGATTAGGACTTTGTAACCCATGGGGGAAGTTGGACTTTATCCCAAGAACAAAGAGCTATTCCAAAAAAGTTGAAGTTACCAACATGAGTAAATCTGCATTTGAGAAAGAGAATGCTGGCTTTTAGGCAGAGGTTGAGGGGGATAGGCCCAGAGACCTGGCAATACAAGGTATTGCCATCATCTGAACAACAACAACAAAAAAAATTGAGAGAGAATTGAGAAGGTGGCTGAGAATGGAGAAAGAAGGGATGGGCTGAAAAGAGCAATAAACCCACAAACACATTTTTAAGTTTCTCTGAAAGATTCCGAAAATGCATGAGGCATAAAACTCGTGAGGAGGGTTAGATAGAGATGTGAATGAACTGCAGAAAAATCAATGTATGGCATTCATCAAGCAGTTATATTTCAAAATATTTTCCCTTGGTAGATAGTGTTCCAATCAAAATGTCAGCCAAGGGAAGACAAACCAAAGCAAACAAACTGAAAAGCAAAACAAACTTCCATCTCTTCCTCGACCTTATTCCCCTCTTCCCGAAATAATGGATTCATTCTTTCAAAAATATTATCACCGGGAGAAATTTAACACTTAATGAACATCTGAACCTCATTTTGTCAAAAAGGACATATTTTACAGCATACTTCTTTAAAATGTGGCATGTAAAGTGCTGAATAAGGTAATAAAACCTTCCCCAAAATGTCAGGTAGCTTTTTATTTTATCAAACAGATAAAACATATGTCATTCAATGATATGAAATGCAAAATTACGGCCTGTTGGATTGCTCCCTGACTCCAGAAATTGTCCTTCATCAATGACTGTCTGTGTTGAGGGATAAAATCAACCACCTCTCCTCGGGCAGCAACTTAACGTGTGGGTCCCTGGGCTGTAATTTGGTGCTGCCTCTCCCCCAGTTTCTACCCCATTCTCTAGCAGTCACACATGCATGGTAAAAATGGGGTCAAAGGAGCACGGATTTTTGCCTCCGACGTTCATGGTCCTGGCATTCGTAGTTTTCCCCCTTTCAGTTTTCTTGAGTTCCCTTGCTGTCCTCTCACTGCTCCCTCATCTGGAGGGATACAACCCTCCGGTGTCTCCAGTATTCCCAGGAATGGGACTTTTAGGGGATACACTCTGTAGGTAGAGAAATCCCATAGTCTTCGATGAGTCCAACATGGAATGGAAGACTGTCTCCCCCAGTATCTCCGTTCCTTTCGCTTTCAATTTCTCAATTTTCCTCACGTTCCAAACTTTGGGGATGATGCCACGTTTTTTCTCCCAAAGTAATTCATCTTTTCACTAGCCTGAGCCATCTCCCACAGTCTACCAGAAGAGCAGAGTAATAAAGGGTCTAAGCACTGGACTTTGGTAAACTTGGGTTCAAACCCAACTTTCCAATTTCCAGCTCTGTAGTCTCAGACAAGCCTGGCAACCCTCTGTTGCCTTATCTATAAAATGAGAATGACAGAATCCCTCTTCTCTTGGGATTTGAAAAGTTTAAATAAGTCATTTCATGCAATATGTTTAGCATATGGCCTAGCACTACGGAAGTGCTGATCAGAATACATTACTATTAATTCCAGAAGTGATTGCTTCTTTTTCTATCTAGACTTGTCTGGCTAGTTTCTTTGGAAACTGAAATCCACACTTAATGCAGTCCTCGACTCTTTTTTCAGGAGCTTCCTGATTTAGCTTCTCTCTTCTTATTTTTTATGTTTCCCATCAGACCAACTGTACTTGTACTTATCTCTTCAATCCCCACCGTCCATTCTGGTTTAAGTTTGTTTTGCTTGTTTTTGTTTATTTATTTACGCAGCATCTTCTCTAAAATTCCTGGGCTTCATTACAACTTTCTCTCTAAAATACCGGGCCCGTTTCAGGGACTGGTTTTATATCTCCTATTACACATGAATCCTCCCTGTCTTCTTCCACCCATCTGTCTTGCCCTTCATTCATTCATTCATTCATTCGAGCTACGATCATCACATTTTTCTACACTCGAGTGGTTCAAAACGTAGTAGGGAAGACAAACCAACTATTGTGATGAGTAGAGTGATGAATTTCAGCATCAACTTAGATAACGTGGCACCTGGCACCTGGGTAAATGAGAGCACCTGGCAGAGAGAAAGGATCATCAAATGTTAATATCTTATGATAAGGTCTTAAGAATATCAATGAGCAGAAGCATATGATTCTTGAGTTATATGTTTAATGGTGAACGGGAGATTTGTGAGAACGTGAGCAGGGAGAAGGCCTGCATGCCATGTCCAGGAAACAACACCGTGCGTAAAGGCACCCGTAGAGATATGCAGACGGACACAGCTTATATTGTTTGAGAATCCAAGTACTGCTAGAGAGTTAGGTTGGAGAAGGAGGCAGTGGATTGGTAGGGGCAGGAGGTAAGGCCACTGAGGTAGGCGTGTGGCAGAGAGCGGAAGTCCCCTCGATGCCACGCCAAGAATTGCATTTGGACTTGACTCTGGGACAGAAAGAATTGTTTCCAAATTATTACATGCCTGCTCGTCAACAGACAGCATCAGAGATACTTGGCATTTATTGTCCTATTTAAACTTCAAATGAAATACACGGTAGATAGAATCAGTCCCGTTTCATTGATACTAAAATCAAAGGGCCCACTAGACGCCTGGTACAGTCACAATCTGAAGGAAGGTCCGCTTGATTGCAAAGTTCATATTCTGTTTTACCACATTTGGGGAGGGGTTGGACTAAGTTAGTGAGGAGTGGCATTCTGCCATGTCATATGCAAAGGAATAATGTGGACAGATTTGTTTTTGAACATCATAACTGCAGCAGTATGGAGAGTAGGTTGAAGAAAGAAAGCCCATTAGAATCAGAAAAGCCCATCAAAATCTAATGAGAGATGTAAGAGTCTAAGCAAAGCTAACGGAAAGCAATCTAAAGAAATCGGTGGGTCGAGAGCTATCTGGGACATGGGCATTCTCAAAACGCTTGTTGGCATTTTGTCACATCAACTCAAGGAGGGTCCCCCCACCCCCCCCCCCCCCCGCCGTCTCACCATAAGGACTGAAGGGCAAGAAGAAAAGAGGATGAGAACAAAGAATTTTTGCTACAACTGGTAATGGGTGCTATTGAGAATGAGTTTTGCAAAGTAACCTCAAGCTACAGACAAAAACTTGCCCCGTCTTTGATAACGAATTAGGGAAGCAATCCCCGGGCTGAAGAATAAAATGAAATCAGAAGCAGGTAACGTATAAATTCTCAGAAGGACAGTAGTCAAGGGAGAAAGCTACGGTTTGCCACAGTTGGTCGAAGGAGAGACCAGGGTGGGTTATGGAAGTTGTATGTTAATGGCACAGGCTGAGAGTTTGGTGATAGTTTTTATTAGTTACCTCACAGAGATTCTCAACTCAAATATTCACCTAGAGTGCCTTGTGTGCCCAATAATGTGGCCCAGCAGTGAAAAGTGCCCCTTCTAGTACCCCAGTAATGACTTTTTTAAATGCCTACTCGGAGCCTTAAGAAAGGCTGAGCTGGGAATAATGTTTTTAATTTTTAATACACATGCTGACTTACTAGCAGTCTGTTTTTTATTAGTGTTGCCTGATTTTCCTTTAAAAACAGGCTGAATATGCTTTAGAGAGACAAGTTAGAAACTGTACAGTCACATGCACGATACGGGTTGTTCTCATGGTATTGCGGGGAGGGAGCTTGAATGTCTCAGTGAGCAAAATACGAGTGGAGTAGAGAGTCCCCAGATGGTTCCAGACGAAGCTTAACGTCCCCTGAATGAACATACATATGTTGTATGTGTCCGCCGGCAGGAAAAAGTCTCATGGTAGGGTTCAAAGGGGCTGGGAAGGATGGCATCTTAGATGGATTCATTCACACGCCGATCATAAACCCAGACACGACCTTCAAATGATCCCTTCATGACATCATAGGAAAACAAAACAAGACAGCTTTTTGGTAGCATTCCAACAGAATAACTCCACTGTTTTCCACCACCTGCCTTACAGAGATTTTATAATGACACAGTCTTTGGTCATTAGCAGGCAGGTACCACCACAACCACTTCGGACATATGAAGGAAAACATGCACTTGGCCTCCCTTCTCAGTCCATGACACGGATTGCAGAGAGGCCTAAGAAAGGTTCGCAAAACTGATGAAAGAAGACTGCTCTGTACGGTGTCTAAAGAGCAGGTTCACGTGTTCTCTGGTGGCTAGAAGGGGGCTGCTCTCTCTGGCTCATTCTAGAGGTCCGTCATCGGGCTCCAGCCACTCAGCTACCTGCCTGGTTCCTGCTGCTGCTCTGTCCACCCTGCCCTTCGTCCCTCTTAGAAGCCAACCCCCACCTCCCAGCAGGGGGCAGCCCCTTCCGGTGTCCCTTTGCATCGTGACAGCCCTCCCTGACACTCCCAAGCACATTCTGGCCATGGCACCTATGCTAATAAGAGCGAGCTAATCCTTTATCAGTGTGGACGTATTGGATTTGCTCGGGCATGAACACAGGTCCCTGGAACCGGCCGTACGCCCAGGGTGCCAGGATACATTGACCGGAGGCTGCTGGGAGACGTTAAACAACAAAAGTAAATTTCCCCTGGTTTACAGATTTTATTGCAAGGTCAAATTGAGGCTATTAGTTGGACCACTTGATCCTCAGTGTAACCCAGGTAGCTTAGTAGTACAATGCACGTACATCCACGAGCTCCTTGGGAAATGAACTGTGTTAATAAGTTGAGCAAATATTGACGTAATATTTTCTATGTGACAGGCCTTTTGCTAGGTAATGGTGAAATGTGAAGTCACAGTCTGTCCTTTTCCTGAAAGGACTCCAACCTGGCGAAGGATACACGAACGAACATCGCCAAAACTATAAGAAGGCGGCAGAATGTTAAAAGTGAAAATTAGAATATGAAAGGTGAAAACTAGAGTACTAAAAGAGGAAAGTCAGAGTAGCTTTGCATAGTGTTACTTTTTCCAGAAGTGTTTACATTCCAGTGACGTGAAAGGTACAGTCAAGATACCAGCGAACAACGGAGCCGACATCAGGACCCTCCCATTCACCACACCCTCCGGGCAGCATCCTCAGTATTGAGTTTCCAGGAGCAAGCAGTCTCCTCTAGAATGAGTCACTCGTAAACAGGTGGGAGCATGGCTGCGAGTGGGAGTCATTTCAAGTTTGAGAACATCAAGGAGGTGCCCGTTGAGTTGCCTTGACGGGGGGGGGGGGGGGGGGGGGGGTTGGAAGACTTACACAGATACGAAGAGCAACGCCCCCGACTCCCCCTGCCCCGCTTAGAGGCTATGTCGATGCTCTTTCCATACATCTAAGTTGAGCTTGGTTTTCAACATTCTTCACATGATCTCCTCACATGCACCCTTTGTGCCATAAAAGTAAAACTTTGCTCTGTCCCTTAGATTTCATTTCCTTTTCCCTTGTTTATCCCCCTTCAAGCCAGTAAATAAGCCCTTCCTCTGAACAGCACGAAGTCACTACTGGCACAAACAACCTCACAAGTGACCAGGAGAAACAATTTGTCTGCCTGATATCTTTCACCAAGCTGGCCGCCTAGGCTTTCTACTTGATTTCGGACCCACAGCCTAATTTTATGTTCCTGGTTGACCTGGTCTCTCTGTAGGCGTTTATTACGTTATTGTGGAGCGATAGCATATGTTTCCCAGCCTCTGGAATCTTCAAGGAGCTCTTCCTCTCTCAATAGCATCCCTTTCGCCTGGAACTAGCACCCCCTTCGCGCCCCTCCCGCCCTCCCCACACCGTTTAAAAATCCCTCTCCTACTCGGCATTCCCTATCAGCGTCTGCTCTCAGGGCCTGCTACAAGACCAAGGTGTAATACTACCTCGAAGTGTCCTGGCCAAGACTATTTGCATTTAAATAAGTTTCAAAGCATCCCACTGAAGGCAGTGCTCTCCAGAGATACAAGTGTAGACATCACTAAGGAGATGGAAGAGAATGGACGGTGTGGGAGACAGCGATGAACTAACATGGCCTTTCTCCCGCTTCTAGTCCCCTTTCTAACTGGAAGGAAGGAATGATCCCATCTTCACCCCACCATTGTGGTCAGAACGCCCCAATGAGGTCAGAACCGACTTTGATGTCGTATCCTTTTAATTACATCCTTCTCGTGTTTATACAAACCACTTATGAGTATGGAGCCTCCTAACTCACAAGCCAGCCAGGTGGGGCTAATCCACCTATGTCATGCAGGGAGTTGGTGGTAGTAGGCCTGGGGTTTAAGCCAGGGCTGTCTAGGGCCAAAGTCTAATCTCAGTCCATTATTTTCGACCTACACTGCCTCAGAGGAGAGGCCCCTTCTTTTGCTTTAATTCATTCCTTGTAACCAGTATCTTGCTGTCCCAATACGCCTTATTGACCTTATTTTCTAAGATTACATTTTGCCCGTTCTTTTTATTCTTCTTTAGTAGAAATAAATTTTACATCATCCCAGGTATAAAAATGCTTCTTATAGTCGAAGCATGAGATATGCTTCTGTGTTCTCTTTTGCAAAATAATATTAATTCTGATATTCCCATTACCATCCATCAAAGTTGCAAACGAATTCCCTACAGTCATCCAATTAATTGGTTAATTTTACCGTCTCCAAGGCAATCTGTGTTTAAACATAGATAGAAGGTAATAATTACACATATATGAAAAACATCTTTTTTTATTTTATAGTTGATTTTTAAATTTTAAAGCTAAGATTTTAATTTTTCTATTACCTTATTATAATGACTTATATTACATATAGCGAAACAGTGACTTTCCAAGTTTAAATAGTGATTTTCAAATATTACTATCAAATGCTATATGCATTACTTTTACTTGCCTTACATGATATTGCATAAATAAAATCATGCACCTTGTACATACATATTGAAAGAAACTGAAAATCACAAAGCGTACGGTAATATAAATTGATGATGTCACAGAGGCAAAGTGTATTGAGCCCCACAGGCCATAATCAATAAATAAATGAATAAAAATGAGAATAAAAAATACCGCTGACCTGGCAATTCAGAAACTATAATCAATGTTTTAAAATTTCCCTTCTTTGAAAAAATAACTTCATGAAGAATCTGTATTACTGGGGAGAGCTTTCCAGAGATGTAATATGAAAAAGTTAGCCTTGATAAATCGCCGTGAAGATTAGAATCATAATGGGCCCTGCCTTTGAGACAGAGCTGGAAAACCAAACAGAACACTCCTTGAAATAATTTCTGCTCCCTGGGACAACAGTTTCCTTGACTTCATTCAGGCCACCATTGACAGCCCACCGAAGCGCGATTTCAAATGTCCCGTGGGGGATAATGCACAGCTTAACCAGCAAAACCTTTCTTATGACCAGCAATTTAATGTCAGACGTAACTGAAATCTTGCCTGATGTATAGAATAAATAATGATCGTTAGTCTAAATATGTGGTACCTGATGGAAGTCCTTGTTTTTTCCATTCCTTCTAATGGCTAATCAATCCAGACAGAGGGGAAACAAAAGAAGGGACTCACTCTAAAAAATACATGCTCCACAAAGCAATCTCATGCCTCACCTAATGCAATATGTTTCTCATGAGTCTTTTGTTACTCTGTAACATATTAAATTATCCTTTCAATTACCTTGGCAACTAAAACAAGGGCTCCTGATATGCTGATGACTGTTGGACAATTACACCAGCTGTCAGTAATAAATGATAATTAAGGCATTTTAATTATTAAGCAGGAGGAGAATGTGCAAAGTGTTCGTTTTCTGTAAAACTTGTGTCTTAAGCATACAGGGATCCTCATACTGACAAAATTCTTTTCCTCTACCTTCGATCAGCAATTGTGGGGCCCTTTCTCTCTCTGAGGCCGGTAGATGGCTAGATAAATTGCAGCAACCTTTAAGATATGCAGCCCCCTATACCCTCCCCCTCCCCCCAGTTCTTTCCCTGGGTCTCTTTAGTTATATATGTAGCAGAATGTGACAATTTGAAGCTGCATTTTTAGCCGGCTTACCTTCAGAACAATAGCAACAATAACAAAGAGTCTGTCCTTGATAAAGGGTCTGTGCACCATGAGCTTAAGCAATGTAAAGTGTTCCTTTATTCTGCTTATTCCTGGCTCCCCCAGAGGTTAAGCATCTCAAAAGGCTGGCATTTCGACTGAGAACAGGAACAAAGCATTGCTAGAAAGCGGAGAGATCTTTCTCCAGCACCAGCATCTCTGCTGTCCGTAATTCTTAAGAAATATAGCAACTCAATGAAAAAGAACCGATACCTTTGAATGCGAACATTCCAGCACAGGAATATCGTTGTCTTGTCAGCCGCTGTGCAGAATGAGTTGCTTGGGCATGCATCCCACTCTTCTTAGCTACGGGGTCTGCTTGGTGGCTGCGGCCAACACAGGGACCATTTACGACATGTGTGTGGTGCTCTTCTGCGATAAAAGGAGACTAACCAGCTCAGCTTGGTGCTGCTTGCCCGGAGGCATCAGATCTTTAGACCCTCGCCATCTGATTGGCTGCTTCCTGTCTCACTGTACTCCTCTGCCTTAACCTCCGGCTGTTCAATATATTTTCCCTGGGGACGCAGTCAGAGAATTGCCACTTAGGGCATTGATGGCAGGTTACATTGAACTGCTTTTAAAAAGCCTGTTCTATGAACATGTCTAATGCTTGATTTTCCCAAGTCCTACACAATCTACCCAGGAGGAACCTAATAAAACAGATATAATTTAACAATAGCAGTTTTATGTTTCCTCTCTGAAAGTACCTTGAGTCTAATGCACACATAACACAGTACTGATGTGATCAGGTGGCTTCCCCCAGCACAGCATGTCTGTATGATCAACATTAAATCAAAACAGATGGGGGTGACAGGATGTATTAAGAGGGGTATTAAAAATGCTGGGAGATGGGGTGCCTGGGTGGCTCAGTCGGTTAAGCAGCCGGCTTCGGCTCAGGTCATGATCTCGCGGTCCGTGAGTTCGAGCCCCACGTCGGGCTCTGTGCTGACAGCTCAGAGCCTGGAGCCTGCTTCCGATTCTGTGTCTCCCTCTCTCTCTGCCCCTCCCCCGTTCATGCTCTGTCTCTCTCTGTCCCCAAAATAAATAAACGTTAAAAAAATTAAAAAAATAAAATAAAATGAGAGGCTTCAAATGAAGGGTAAGTTGACGACATCTATTTAACCTTCTCTCCCTCGTAAAACCTCACAGGAACTGAAATGACAAGAAAGTTTTTAAGAACCATACACCCACGAGGACAAAGAAACGGAAAAATTGCAACCAAATTTGGAAAACTAGAAAGTAGACAGATAGGTGATAAGTAAACAGGAAAAGCTGAACCCTAGACTAGCATCCGGGGAAAGTCCTAAAAGTTGACACAATTTACGCAGGCCCGCCCCAAGAAGCTCTGGAATTGGTGACGTAATGGACCTTTGGAAGTCTATGGGAGGTGGGGGACTAATAACAGCAGGTGGCCTGACTGCCCACCCTTTACCTTAGGAGAACACCTGAGGGTTTTCTCTGGAGAGACTGAACCAAGAATGTCCCTGGGTTGGCATGGTTAAGAATAAAGGCACTTAAATGAAAATATGGGAGAAAACAGAAAACAGGCCTTCTTGACCACACCAAACTTTTAGGAGACAGGTAGCAAGGTGTATACTCTTCAGAAAGGACATTTGAAGAGTGTTCTCTTGTGATTCTGACCATCCCAAAAGATAAGACTTAAACACATTAAAATTGGCTACTCTCTAAGAAATGGCCTGGCCAGATCACCCAGCAGTGAAAGCCACGTTAATAAGTTCTGCAGCATCCAGTCTTATGTACCAGCAGATCAAACAAGGCTCTAAAATCAAAGCAGAGAACAGAACAAATGAAATAGAAATGGGAAAATAACAGACAAACCAACATGGAAAAAAAAAATTGGAGGAAACACTGAGTGTAGAGGGAAAGCAGTTTAATGTTTGTTTATTTATTTTGAGACAGAAAGAGAGAGGATGAGCAGGGCAGGGGCAGAGAGTCAGGGAGGCAGAGAGAATCCCAAGCAGCCTCCACGCTGTGGTTGCAGGGTCCCCCATGGGGCTGGATCCCACAAACAGTGCGATCATGACCCAGGCAGAAACAAAGAGTCAGACCCTTAACTGACCAAGCCACCCAGGCACCGCAAAGTAGTTTCAATACGATTTTTATTTCCCTTGTTCAGTTAAGGGATGCACAGGCAGTTCTTGCTTTGCATGGTTCTAACACTCATGAATATGAGTTACACAGTTTAGTTTATAGTACCATTCTCCTGGTAACACGGTTCCAATTGTGGTTACCACAACGTATTAACTGTGGATAATTGCATAGAACACAAGCTTCCCTGTTAGCTCTTCTGCCCACAGTCATTAATAATAGATACACATCGTCATCAGTAGCCTATCACATCATTCCCTTCAAAGTCTGTCGGTGATTGGTCACTGGGCATCTGTTAGTTCATGCATACACAGCAAAGTCTGGAGTTGTGTGACCTCTTTGTCTCCCAATGATAAACCCATGCACCATTTTCCAGGATGGATAATGAAAAGAAGGAATTGGAGATCCCAAGATCCCAAGATCCCAAGATCTAAGGCAGCAAATGAAATGAAACATGATAAGACAGAAAGTGAAATTGGATATAAGAAAATGGTGATGGCAAAAGAAGCTAGGAAGGGTCTCTTGGAACCATACTGAGAAAGCCTAATGAATATAAAAAGTCGGGTAAAGTTGTTTCAACGTCTTTTAGTTTAAATTGCACCAGGAGCAGAAAGATGCCTATGGTTGAACTGAAGACTGTAATAAAAAAACAATAATTAGTTTGGCTAGCATTCGGGTTAGTGTTGATGTTGTTGCCATATTTTTTTTAGAAAAGGTAATTACAAGGGAATGGAAGAATACACTTTCATTGCCAGTAAATGCGAGTTTGATTGTTTCCAAAGCTGGCATGAGTTGATTAATGTTATGCTATCTTGTGAGGTTGATAGAGCAGAAAAGGATGCCGTCATAAAATTTGCATCTGGATTCCAAGGATTGGTTAAGGCAACTAGATATGATAATTAGCAGATATTTTATATAAATGTAAGTGTTTGTTATGAAAAGGATGAAGATATCTGAAAGGAAGTGATAGCAGCAAAATAATCACTTTAAAGGGCTCTTGGAGATATTTCATGACACTAAAATGGTTGGAAGCTGATCCAAACTTGGAAAGGAGTACAACAATTCACCAAGACATGGAAAAGATATTCACTTAGTATTGTGGGTTATACCCTGAAAATATGGCAAACATTGCTTCCAGAACAAAAACACTTCAATATTCCATGTTTTTAATGCTTTAAATCACAGTATCCTAAGAAAGTATATGTTTGATTGTTTTTTATTTCCCTGCACATTTAAAACTTATAGTAAGAGTTTTAATGTTTTGAAAAAGTTGTTTAAGTTTGCAGAACAGTTGTCATTTCCCCCACTAATAAGATTACAGTTTTATCTGTAATCTTTTTTTATAAGATCATTTTTATGGTCTGGTCATTTTTATAATCCTGTACTACCATGCAAAATAAAGACTGATTATATAGTATCTGAGAAACAAGAACAGGTAACTACAAGAAAGAAATACATGAAACATAAAAAAGCTCTTGGAAAACTCAGTAGAAGGATTGGAAGATAAAGTTGAGGAAATGTTCTTGAAAAGTGAGCCAAAAGGCAAAAAGAAAGAGAAACATTATGTTAAAAAGATAAGAAAATTAGCAGTATAGTCTAGGAATCCAGCATCTGAAAAACAGGAAATCTAGCAAGAGAGAATGAAGAAGACGCCAGGAAGAAAACCATCAAAAAATTTAAGAAAAATTCCCATGAGTTTCCAGAATGCACATATGTCATTAAGGCACATGATTGCCTCATGATTGTAGAATTTCAGAAAATAGGCAAAGAAGACTCTATAAACTTTTAGAAAGAAACCATGAATTTCATGAAAAGGATCAAGAATTAGGATGCTATTATTCTTCTCAACAGCAACACTAGAAGCTGAAAAACAATGGAAAACTGTCTTTAAAGCTCAGAGGAAAAGTAATTTCCAATCCCAAATTCCACATCTAGCCAAATTATCTCGAAGAGTTCAAATAGAATAAGACATATGTTTTGGATATGAGAGGTCTTTAAATTTTCCATCTTGAGAACCTTTTCTCAGGAGTTTATTGGAGAATGCACCCCACCAAAATAAGAGAATAAAAAAAAAAACCTGGGACCCAACACAATAAAAAGGTAAAGGAGCTCTCCCTCCTAGAATGGTGTTGAAGTAAGATTTCAAAATACATAATATGTAACCAAACCAGGGAACAACCTGTCCCAAATGGAGCAGGCCAGAAGGTTCCAGGAGAGATGTTTTAGGAAGATAAATTGATAAAATATATATTTGATGTTTTGAGAGAAGATTCATACATTTGGCGGGATTGCCTTGGGTTGTATTAATTGTAAGTACAAGAACATTTGGTGACCAAGAAAGACGACTTTATTTTATAGGAAAAGTAACCATAGTATACGCTTCATAGTTCAGACTTGAGGATTGTTTACTTAGCCGTAGTAATAAGAACACTGAATACGGGTATAAGCAAAAGTAAGATATTTGACGGAGAGCTGATGATAAGTGTAGAGGTGTGGCAGGTGCGGGATGTATGGTTGAAAGAGCAATAAATACTATCTTCCAAAGGGAAAAGTCAATATATCATGCCTAAAAATGAAATATCAAGTAGTAGAAATATAAACATGGTATTTAGAGATAAGCAAATAAATACTAGAATTAACTTAGAATTTTTTTTTATTATTTTTATTTTTTTTTAAATGTTTATTTATTTTTGAGAGAGACAGAGACAGAATGTGAGTGGGTTAGGGGCAGAGAGAGAGGGAGACACAGAAGCAGAAGCAGGCTCAGGCTCTGGGCTGTCAGCACAGAGCCCGACACGGGGCTCGAACTCACGAGCTGTGAGATCATGACCTGAGCCGAAGTCGGATGCTCAACCGACTGAGCCACCCAGGCGCCCCAACTTAGAATTTTTAATGTGACTGCCTCTGGCGAACAAGAAATGGCAAAACTTGCTGTTTCTGCAGTCACTGAATTTGCCTCTGTGCACATGTGTAACTTTAATGGAAATAAAAATTACAGCAGAATATTGAAAAGAGATAAACTTGTAACTCCTCACTCACTGATGGTTTAAGTGGGAAAATGCAAGATTGATAACAACGTGAAAAGAAGGAATGGTGTTTAAAAAAGGAAGTATTAATACCTTTCAGAAAGATGCATAAGGGACTAATCCATTGAATATGGTTGCTGCTGGAGAGCAAATCTAGAGGGTCCAGGGTGGGGAGGGGAAACGTGTCTTCCCTATATATTTTCTATACTGTTAAAAAATGGATCATAAAATTTTCAACAAAATTAAATAATTTTTAAATGATGAAACACCTAAGAGAAAGAAATACACTTTTGCCACGTAAGTACTTGTACTTCTATAGTAACCTGTTAATTTGGTCTTCATATTGAATTTGTGTTAAAAAACATAAAAAAAAAAAAAAAAACTAAGACTTTGATAGGAATGAAAATGAGAGTAACACACCATGCTAAATAAGCAGGTACAATGTGACCTGTATAATGTCACAAACACAACGTATTTCAAAAGCATATGTAAACATTGTCCATCAAATTTCCTTGTGTAATGGGTAAGAAATTCCTTGAAAACGCTCCATAACAGAACTTGTTGGTTGTTAGTCTGTGGGGATAGAACAAGACAGAGTTGCTAGTGAGATATCAACTTCTCGCAATATCCTCAATGAAGTTTCTAAACGGATGTAATACTTTCTGGGAACAGAATTTTCATGGAGGTTAGGTTTCTTGTCATGGGAAGACTAGAAGCAGGTCGTATTGGTAGGCAATCTTGGAGGCAGAGAAAAGGAGTTACAGGGAGTTAGAGAAATAACATGGAATGCTTTTTGATGGTCACTGGTGGTGAAATTATTGTTGTGGTTAAGGGCTGCCTGGCTCATGCATAGAAGCAATGGACGTGGTATAATTTGGCATCCCAGAATCTTAATTCTTAAAAAATAATTTTAATGTGTTATTTATTTTTGAGAGAGACAGAGATGGAGTGCAAGCAGGGGAGGGGCAGAGAGAGAGGGAGACACAGAATCCAAAGCAGGCTCCAGGTTCTGAGCCGTCAGCACAGAACCTGACGTGGGGCTTGAACCCACAGACTGTGAGATCATGACCTGAGCTGAAGGTAGCCCCTTAACCAACTGAGCCACCCAGGCGTCCCCCAGAATCTTAATTCTAATGCTTGTTTCACCATCTATCAGCTGAGTAACCTTGGATAAGTCATGTAAACATTCAGAATCTCAACCGTCTTCAATTTGCCTACCCCACTCACTACCCACATTATAATAATCAAATGTCTGTAGATCCTTAAAAACTTTTAGTGCTAAACGAATCTAAGATAATCTTATGATATAGCAGAGCTCTTTACGAAATACAAAAACTATATAATTCCCCCACTTCTCCAGTGGTAGTTTTCTCATGTATTTCTTTTTCAATCCCATATAAGTGTGATAATTTATTCTATAATATCTGTTTTTGTAGGATACTTTGCTTGATATTGAGGGTTATGGAAAGTAATAAAAGTCCCCAATATTTAAGCATTTTATTACTGAGTTCCAGCTTAATTCTCAAGATCATCTCTGGCTTCCATGGCAAAAATTTTGAATTCTACCTGGAATTCTCCCCTGCATATAATATGCTCGTTGGCATTTTCTTTCAGGCTGATCAATTTCAATCACTTCTTATTTAGAGGCACTTTAGAAAAAAATACCATATCTTACAATCAATGATCAAACATGCATGCAGTGTTCCAAACCCTAAAGTGATGAAAAAGTGAAATAAAATAAAATAGCATTCAAGAGGAATATACAAATATATTCAGCATATTTTCTCCAAATTATTTTTAATTACTTAAATATAAAATACAATCTCATTTATGAATATGAAAGAAACTGTAAAATAAAATTTCCTACTCCTTTAGCACTGGAAGTATTTTATGACTTTATAAATCAGTTGTAAACTTTACTTCTTAGTGACTGTTAAACAAATGAAAACAAAGGTAATAAAAAAAAACTTCAAGTGCCCATTTGATGACTGTTGGGGGAATTCGGAGAAGGTCAAGGATACTTGTGCCATTATAGAGATCTACATGGATTTGACAGTCATAGGAAACACCTTTTTAAATCAGCATTTTTGGTTGGGAAATAAAATAAGCATTCCTTTACCATCTGTTTTTATCTTGAGGATATAATTTATAAGACTAACTTGTTATAAAAGACAGTTTTTCACAAGGAGTATTTTTATTCAATCGTTTTACCCATTCATTCACTTTTTCATCAAAGACTGAATACCTCCTTCATGTTGGTACCCAAGTTTGTGTGGGACTGTGGATTTCAAGGTATAGGAAGAGAAGCTAGGAGCCACAAGTATAGGAGGAAGGGACTGACCTAGCCAAAGTATAATCTGTCCTGTCTGTCCTATACCCTCCATTTCATACAAACACCCAGAGATACTACATACCCACAGATACTCTTTAAATTTACCTCTTCCAACTGTTAAAAACTGAGAACAAACTGAGGGTTGATGGGGGGTGGGAGGGAGGAGAGGGTAGGTGATGGGTATTGAGGAGGGCACCTTTTGGGATAAGCACTGGGTGTTGTATGGAAACCAATTTGACAATAAATTTCATATAAATAAATAAATAAATAAATAAATAAATAAATAAATAAATAAATAAAATTTACCTCTTCCTATGTCTATGTAATCCATACAAGAAAATGCGTTTTGTAAACTTTCTCTAGCTTTAGTTTCAATTTTCCAAAACTGATTACAGACTTTTCCTTAAGTCTTTGCTTTCAGGACGCAATTGAATAACAGAGTAACTTCTTTTGCTGTGAAAAAGAACCTATTGAACCTATTGAATGTATGCCTTTCTAGCAGAAACTGTACTATAAAGTAAGGGAAACTCTAAAGTTTTGAAATATAAATGTTAACTGTCAGCTCCAGCTCTGAAAACAGGGATACAAAACACGCTTTTGGTAATTAACCAATGGTATGAAAAGGCAGCCCCTTTCCTTCCTCGGCATTGGTTTACAGTAGTTTCATTCTTTTGAGTCTGTCACTGCTTTTGTCTGTTCGCTTCAAAGCCATATTCAGCTGCGGATTCCAAACACAATGCAACTGGCTGGTGTCTGCTTACTAGAGCCGAAATCCTTTGTTTCAGAATTGCCTTAACAGCTAACCTTATTGGTCTAGATTTACCACCTCGACCTACTTCATTCATTTATTTTCATGAAAACGGAGACTTATGATGCTGATTCACATGAAAGGCACTTGTTAGACCAGTGCTGGGATAAAATTAATTATTATTCTGATAAATTGTTTCACTCTTGTTAGCTCTGCTGGGCAGTAAGTGGAGGAAATAAAATACTTCTATCTCTGTATGTAATTCTATCGAGCACAGAGCTCTCTGCTTTAAAACATGCCTTACGGTGCCACTCTCATCCCTGATAAAAATAAATCTCCCCTCAGCCAAACTTGTGTTGTTTCTATCTCCTTCAGACACACTTAAATCATAGCTGCCTGCTGTTGATGCTTGGCCCCCATGAAAGCAAAGGAAGATGGGGAAACAGAAATTGAACTGAATGCGTTTTATTCAAAGCATCTTCCTACTTTGTCTCAAGGTAAGAGGGTAGAGAGAAGTTTAAAGGAGGCAAAGTAGGGTACTGAGAACCAGGAGAGAAACAAGGAAAATTCAGTGGTATGTGCACTCCGGAAGAAAGCTGATAAAGACCAAAATTCAACAAAAGTGTTATTTATTGAAGGTCAGCACTATCTTATCCCCCGCCCCCCTCAAGTAATCCTTTTATGGCTTTCCCTAGGTGCACTCCATGATTTGAAGATGTAGAATACCAAATGAGTTGCATTTATTAGATAAAAATTCATCTCCCTTTATCTTTTATAAAATTACGTTTTATTGAGAGGTAATCAACATATAACACTATAATACTTTCAGGCAGGCAACATAATGATTTGGTATTTGTATACATTGCAAAATGACCATTGATGTGGGAAACAAAGGCAAAAGAAAAAAACAAACTGAAATTTCCTTACCAACTTAAAGCCCGTTGACAAGTCCTTGAGACAGGTAGAGTGACCTTCCTTTAGGAACTCAACTGCCTCCATGTTAAGACTTTCCTAAGGGCAAGAGGCAACCTTATCTTAATATCATCCCAACCTCCAGGATCCTGGAAGTCTCCTTTAACATTTAAAATTTCTTTGGAAGCTTCCTTCATATCTACCTCCCAATATATTTGTTAGCAATCATCCTCCAGGCATACAGCCCACTGATATAACATCTGAAGGGTCTCATGACTAAGGTTTTAGTAAACAGTAATAAATGGCCATTTCCTAACAATAGCTAGCCCCCTCAAGGTCCTGGAAACCTTGCTTCCAAAATTCCTTCGAGATTTACACTATCCCTAACCCTCTGTCAACTTGAAGGTGTATAATCAATTGCTCCTGACACCCCAGTGCAGCTCTTTCCGCCCACGGGTCCTGTCCCTGTGCTTTAATAAAACCACCTGTTTGCACCAAAGGCTTCTCAAGAATTCTTTCTTGACTGTTTTCTTTGAACCCCAACATTTCCATGTCAATCATCACGTTAAGTCTAGTTAACATCCACCACCATACATAGTTACAACATTTGTTTTCTTGTGATGAGAATTTGTATGACTCCTTTGATCTTTACTAGATCAAATATGAATAGAATCAATAAAGCCTAAGTCAGCATGAGATAACTGGAGATAGCTTGGCCAGCTGATACATTTCCAGTCGAAATCTAGAACTTTAAAATTGTGTATGAGCTTTTGCTGTGATGGAAAATTACAATGCCCATTACATTTTTAACATATTGAACATTCATATATATCCCATTCTTAATTTCTCAGGTGAGAATCCCACAGTGAAAGTCAATTCCTGATGGAAACAATGGAGCTGATTATTAAATTGAAAACTAAGGGCCAACAAAGGCACTGATTTAATTTAATTTAATTTAATTTTTAAATGTTTATTTATTCTGAGGTGGGCAGGGACAGAGAGAGAGGGAGGGAGAGAGAGAATCCCAATCAGGCCCCACCCTGTCACCATAGAGACCAACCCAAGGCTCAATCCCACAAACTGAAATCATGACCTGAGCCAAAATTGAGAACCAGATGCTTAACTGACTGAGCCACCCAGGTGTCCCTGCACTGATTTGAAAATTATCAAAATGAAACATTCATTTGATGACACTTTAAATTTATTGATCATAACATCTTAATCTTTCAACTATTCTTCTGATTATATGACCCAAACCCGTAAAATATAAAACAATTTATTTCTTAATTAGTTACTAAGTTTTCACAAAAGGAGAGAAAGGAATGATATTAGGGAGAGGGAAGATGAAGATGAGTAAAAGAATAGACAAAACTGTTGTCTTTTAAACTGATGGTTTCCAAACTTCCCTGGAGTTCTAGAAATTCTTCTGGGGAACGAGGCACGTGGGTAGGACAGAAGATGTGGCCTTGACAAACTAGCTTTTTGGCAAACTAGTCAATCAGAATAGCTATGGTTGTATCTGTTTCATTAATTTGGGTTCCTGATAAAATTTCATTTGAAGAAAGAAGTCTGTTGCTAAAAAGAAGGTGGAAAGCCACAATTATAAAGTAATAGTAGCATTGGAATCTAGTGACAAAATACCTGTTGTCCACAAGTATCAGCGTGACATTAAGCATTATCTTTTCTTCCCTCTGTACTCTACTGGTTACTATATTTATCTTTAAAGTCAGTTCATTTATACACTGTACCATTCCAAAAATATTCTGAGGCAGCTGATTTATTTCCACTTTGGGATTTCAATTGATCTGAATTCACCTTCTCCACCAAGTTATAAACACATTAGCAACAGATAACCTCCATGCTGAATAAGACAAGGGAATACAACCTCTGGTAACCCAGTGAATAATTGCAGGTGTATAAATCAGATTTTAGACTTGGGTGCTTAGACTTTAAATCATGGTACACAATTTGGTAGCGTAACCTCATTTTTAGAAAAAATACGTGAGCACGTGCATAGGAAATACCAGAAATAAAAAACTACCTATTGACATTGGTTATGTCTTGGGGCTTATGGAGACTTTGGCTTTATTATCTGGGGTGCCTCTCTGAAGGATTTGAGTATGTTATTTTTTTTAAAACCTTAAGACTTTCAATGACATTAGGTATATATTCACTTATCTGTTCCCCACTGGACAGCAAACAATGAAGAGTCTGCTTTAAGAGGATTTTTAAATTGTTCTCCTAACATTTTGCGTTTTCCAATATATATTTTTTCCTGTTTATTCCCTATGCCATACCTTTCATCCCCATGACTTATTCACTCCATAACTGGAATCGTGGATTGCTAGTGTATAGATTGACCTTGCTAAATTCACGTATTACTTCTAGTGGTGTATAGAATGCATTAGATTTTTTTTGTGTATTTAGTTATGGATAGTCTTCAAATAGACAGTTTCACCACTTTCTTGTTTTTCAATTTTTATGCCTTTATTTCCATCTTCTTTCCTGTTTTTAAATTTTTCTTTTTCCTGTTGTACAGTTTAGGATCTCTAGTGCATGCTGAATAGAATTTGTTAAATTAAGAATCCTTGACTTGTTTATGATGTTAGGAGGTTGGGGTGGACTCTTCAATATCTTAGTAAGTATATTAGATGTAGGCTTTTCATAGGTGCACTTTTCCAATTCTAGGAGGTTCTGTTCCTACATGCTGCAATGTTGTTGCTTTTATTTTTCATCCTGATTAGGTGCTGAATTTTGTCAAATGCATTTTCTGCATATACTGACATGATCGTATGATTTGTTTTTTTATTCCATTAGGTGTGAATTGTATTAATTCATTTATAGGTATTAAACCAACCTTGCATTCCTATGATAAATGCTGCTTAGTCATATGTAGTATCAGTTTTATGTATTACTGAATTTCATTTTCTAACATTTTATTGAAGATTTTTACGTCTATGCTCATGAGACATATTGGTCTGTAATTTTTTTCTTATAATGTCTTTCATATTTTGGCCCCTTTATAATTATGAAATATCCCTCCTTATCTTCTTTAATACCCCCATCACAAAGCCTACTTTGTCTGATAATATAGCCACACTATATTTCTTGTGATTAGTGTTTGCATGGTATTTTTTTCCCACTTTTTAAAATTCTCAAGCTATTTGTCTCTTTAAAGTATCTTCCATTCAATTGGGTCTTTCTCTTTTACCTGACACTCTCTAACATTATTAGAGTGTTCAGTTATCTTTTTATTTAATGTAAATATTGACGTGGTTAGATTAATCTCCCATCTTAACATTGGTTTTCTACTTCTCCCCTATCTCTTCCTTTGTTCCATCTTTTCTGCCTTTTATTTATTTTATTTGTTTTTGGATTAATTGAATAATTGTTAGTGTAACATGTTATTGCCTCTGTCGGCTTTTGAACTATTTTTTTTCCCTATTTTTGTTTGTGCTCTAGGCATTGCAATACACATCCCAACCTTATTACCATCTCCATAAAACTAATATTGTGCTATTTCATATGCAATATAAAAAACTGAAAACAGTATAATTCCATTTACCCCCTCCAGCCCTTTGTGCTAGTTTTTTAAATTTTTTTAAATGTTTATTTATTTTTGAGAGAGAGACTGACAGTGAGGGGGGTAGGGGTAGAGACAGAGGGAGACACAGAACCTGAAGCAGGCTCCAGGCTCTGAGCTGTCAGCACAGAGCCTAATGCAGGGCTTGAACTCATGAACCACGAGATCATGACCTGATGCTGAAATCAGAGGCTTAACCAACTGAGCCACCCAGGCACCCCTGTGTAGTTATATCATACATTTTACTTCTCTCTTATAAGCTCTGCAGCACATTTTTATTATTTTTGCATTAAACACTTACTTGACTTGTAAAGAAATTAAGAAACCCTATTTTCCATTTTACCCACATGTTTACCATTTCTAGTGTTCAGTTTTTGCAGGTCTAAGTTTTCACCAAGACCATTTCCTTCTGCCTGACATGCATCCTTTAGTATGCTTTGTGTTGAAAACTGCTGATGATTCATTCTGGCCATTCCCCCCCCCCCGGCCCCCCGAATTAGTCTTTTCTTTCACATTTCACAGTGAAGGAAAATTTCAATGGATGTAAACTTTTAGGTAGACACATTTTCTTTTGATACTTCAAAGAGGTTATTTCATTGTTCTCTGGCTTCCATTTCTTTGCTAAGGAGAACTCAGCCATAACTCTTATTATTGCCTCTCTGACTATACTATGTCTCTTTTATCTGGCTACTTTTAAGATTCATCTCCTGGTCTTTGAATTT
The DNA here is from genome assembly GCF_027475565.1 of Acinonyx jubatus. Lineage (NCBI taxonomy): Eukaryota > Metazoa > Chordata > Mammalia > Carnivora > Felidae > Acinonyx > Acinonyx jubatus. The sequence goes on from NC_069382.1 coordinate 16,212,612, forward strand.
ACCTATCTGACTATGACATACCTAAGTGAGATCTTTCTTTTTATCCTGCATGGGATCTGCTGAATGTCTTTGACCTTGGGTTTGTCTTTGATAAGCCGGACCTCTGTGTTACGCTGTATGTTCTTGTCGCTAGATCACAGGCACTCTGTTCTCTTTTTTTTTTTTCTGTCTATACTTCATTTTGAGTAAGTTCTGTTGAACTGTATTCAAGTTCATTGATCCTTTCATCTGTGTGTCCATTCTGCTCTTAAGCCCTTCCAATGAATTTTTCATTTTAAACATTTTTTAGCTCTAGAGTTTTTATTTGGTTCTATTTTACACTTTCAATTTTCTACTAAAATCCCCCATTAGTTCATGCATTTTGTCCATATTGTCCTAAATGTCCTTTAATATAATTATAACAGCTGTTTTGTTTTTCTTTTTTCTTTTTTTTTTTAGTTTTTAAAACATTTATTTATTTATTTTTGAGGGAGAGAGAGAGAAACAGAGTGTGAGCAGGGGAGGAGCAGAGAGAGAGAGGGAGACCTAGAATCCAAAGCAAGCTCCAGGTTCTGAGCTGTCAGCACAGAGCCCAGCGTGGGGCTCCAACTCGTGAACTGTGAGATCATGACCTGAAGTCAAACGCTTAACTGACTGAGCCACCCAGCCACCCCATAATTATAATAGCTGTTTTAAAGTCCTTGTTTGCTACTTCCAACATTGGGTAATTGAGACTTTATTTCTATTGCCTGCTTTCCTTTTAGTTATGAACCGATTTTCCCGTATTTATGCATTCCTTGTAAGTTTATGTTGGATTCTAAGCATCATGTACAATATAGTATCATGTACAGTATCATGCAGACACTTGAAGTTCTGCTTTCTTCCCTTAACAAGTATACAGTTTCATTCTGGCAGACAGTTAAAACTTGGTGGATATCCTTGATTCCGCAGAGACTTGATTTTAGGTTTTGTTACAGTAGGTCTATTTCATATTTGTCCTTAAATTTAGGCTCCTTAAATTATAGTTCTGAGACACGCTCCTTTCTCCTAAAGCAAGACTCTTCTGAGGTTTCAATGGTAAGTCCAAGATGTTTACAGATTTCCTTCTGTCTTGGCTGGACTTGAACCATAATCTCTGCCTTCCCAGAGCTGCGAGGGTTTGAGAACCTCTAATCTCTGCTTTTCCTGTGTTTCACAGGAACCAGGAAACAGGGCACTACCTTTTCCAGGATCCTGTCAGTTAGGTTCTGGCTTAGATTTGGAAAGGCAATAAGGGAGCAGAAGGCCTTTATTTTTCCCTGGGTACAGAGATAAACTGTGGTTGGTAGCAACCTCAGAGCATCCCTTTGTGAAGATAGCTGTGACTATCGGTGCTGGATTCCTGTAGTTCCTGACCAGGGTGGCAGGAGCAACTTCATAAATCTCTGCATAACAGCAAACCTGAGAGTTAGCAAGAGCCTTCTTTGACTTGTACTTACGATGGCTTTGACCATGCCAAATTCACGGTAAGTCGTTTTTCATTTGAAATAGCTAGAGTGGTTTCTGTGTTCTTGAACAAGCTGACCAGGGCGGGTGCTATTGGTATTCTTTGTTTGCAGGAACATCGTGTACATTGCACCACACTTAAACCATTCCTAAGTCCTTGGCAGTTAATAACATCAGTTGAAACTCCCAGTCATTCTGATAAACAAAGGAAGTCTCCTATGTTTTTAGATACCTTATCCAGAAGTAGAACTGTTTCTAATTAGGACCCTCTAGCGTTCTTGATGCCTAAATTAGTGCTTTGCCCTTATTGAGTAAGTGCTCAAGATTCATTCAGTAAAAGAATAAATAATAATACAATAAAAGTTACTTTTGAAAAGCATATCAATAGTTGAAGCTCATCTAGGTCACATCTCACATTTGGAAAGCCCAGCATGGTTCGTGTTTGCTCCATCTTGGAGGACAATCTCTTCCCTTTTAGCCTTCTAAAAATTCTTCTCACGGTTGTAATTTTTTGAGCCATGGGAAAAAGGCTTGTGAACTCTCTATTCTCCTATAGATGATCTGGGGGCTGCCCGGAACCATTACCTGGTCTAAAGATACAGAGTTCACTTTTACGAGTATCTCTTTCTTCGGACACAGTAATTGACGGGTCAAGTGATGTCATGGGGAGCAGGATCCCCTGATCTCATATGTGTTGACATGATCCATCCATAAAACACTGTTTTGCAAAAGTATGCTTTGGTGTGCTCTGATATGTACCTTGTGTAAAGGGTCTATAAATGTGTCACCTTGTCTACTATGGGACAGCAAAAAAGGACTCTCAGCTGTAGAGCACACATTTTTCTATTTCCTTTATATGAACTGAATTCTGGCTCTCAAGTCCCATTCATTGTGTTGGTGAGGAATGATAGTTCCAGTTCTACGGGGGATACTTCCCAGGACTGCTCCAGATTCTGGGAGGTTTTCGTGATTGTAAAGAAATGGACATCAAGGTTACCATGATCACCACTGACTTCTCTTTGAGTCCCTCTGATCTCTGTTTCCAGATCTCCAATAGGGCAGGTGATCTTTGCTGAAGCTGGGGATCCAGAAGCCTAGAGTCTTGCCTCCCGAAAGCATCGTTTGCTTGGAGGTCTGGCCTATGCCTTCCTTCCACAGGATGCTCTCATCACATAGTGTTCAGATCTCTCACTTATGGGATATATCATTTCTATCTCTTTGTAAATCCAGGAAAAGAGTTCCTTCTCACTGAGAGGTTTGTTGTTTCAGATTAAAACAACAACTCAGCATCCATTACAAAACAAATTTAATAAAAAAAATACAAAAACTATAAATTTAAAATAGGGGTTACAAACTCATGCTTTAGGGAAGCCACAGGGGTCAAATAAGTTAGGAAAATAGTGGAAATGTAACACAGTGAATGACATAATGATGGAGTTGTTTCTATGAGATAAACTATGTTATCATGCTGATAATAATGATAAACCCTAGACAAAACATAAAAAAAACAATGCAACTCAAAGCAGGCAGAAATTGTTCAGTAGAAGATCTTTGAAAAAAAGACAAAGGATATTAAGTGACCTCCGTATTTATCTGACTTTTCCCATAGGGGGGCCTCCCAGTTCACATAATGCAGGAGGAAATCAAGCTCAAAAATCAAGCCAGAAAGGTGAAGTCTTACCATGCTGAGGAGACAGAAATTGGAGTTCAAAGATACCAGAATCACTAATAATCAAGGGGACAAAATCTTAGACAAAAGGGAGCCACAGTTGAAACTCCAAAATCAGCATCAAATTCCTCACAAGTGCTTGGCTGATTCCTAAACTACACACATGCGGGCCAAGCCCCCGAGGAACCAACTAGAAATCAGCAACTGGGAGGCTAAGAGACAAGCAGAGATTTCAGGAGCTGTCCACTTCTGGCAAGACAAAGGCATAAGTGAAAAATTAGAAACCATGCTGAAAGTACACGACAGAGTGAAAAAACCCCACGGTTCTGGAAAAGAACGAAATAGAATTTCTAAAACGAAACACCCCTGAAGAGAAGTTAGCAACAATGAGGAAGAAGCCTTGAGTGAGGGTATCTCAGCTCAGCAGAGCCTGAGATAGGGAGTGAGTGCTTATGGGAAGGAACAGCATGCAGGCCAGGCCAGGAAGAAACGTCAGGCATACGTGGGTTTCAGGTGATTAAGCCTTAGCTCCATCCAGGAGGGACTTGCACATCTCGAATAGCATAGAGTTGTCCACCTTGAGGGACGATGGTGGGGGCCTTTGGCCCCACAACAACCAGTCATTTTGAGGGGAGGAGGTAGCTACCCTTCAGAGGAGAGGAGTAAGCTTCCAGGCATTTCCTGGTGAGGTGTCTCTTGTCATCCAGGACAATTCTCCAGAGAAGGCACACCCAGCACTCACAACAGCTACAGGAGGAGTGGGCTGCCTGGTACAAGGGCATCTGCTACAGAAGTGTGAGGAAGTCGCGTAAGATGAAGCAAGCAGAAACAAAGAGATGGAAATTTCTGGAAGAGAAGTTAAAACACAAGGTGGTTAGAAAGAGAATGCCCAATGTATACCTAATGGGAGTTTTCGAAAAAAGACTAGCCAGAATGGGGGTAGATGATATATAAAGATATATTGTTATTTGACTTTTTAAATGTTTATTTCCTTCTGAGACCGCGCATGTGGGGGAGGGGCAAGGAGGGGGGGGCAGGGGATCTGAAGGGGGCTCTGCCGCCGCGAGCCTGATGTGGGGCTCAGACTAAGGAACCGGGGACCTGACGAACCGCGAGATCATGACCTGAGTCGAAGTCAAGTCAGATGCCTAACTGACTGAGCCAGTCAGTGCCCCTCTTGTTTTTTAAAAAAGATGAGCTGGTTGATGTGGACACCCATGCTGTATAAGATATAAGTAAGTGCTGGGTGTGAGAGGATTTTTTTTCCGAAGTAGAGAAAAGCATGATTATTCAGATTAAAGACACACTGAGTTCTAAGCGGGATCAGTATATTCATATGTAAACTCATGTTGAAACTACAGAAAATTAAAGTAAAAAATAGGATTGTAGACAGGAAGCCAGTTTGCCTACCCAGGGTAAACAGTTGGGTACACACTACCCTTCTCAACAGCAGAAGAAACGTGGAAAGACCATAGAGTAACATCTTCAACCTGATTAGAAAAAAAATGGAAGCCTCAACTTAACATTCTAAATATAGCTGAAATACTCATTTATGTAGAGGGGAGTGAGCAGAAGTGAGGATGAACACCAAAACAGACATCCAGATCTCAAAGCAGAAATTCGTGGCCGTGGTGCTAAGACCTACGGAATTCCACGATCAGTATCATTCAAAGCAGTGAAGCTTTCAGGCAGCCTCTAATTTCACAGGCTTTTCATTTTTTCTGGGTGAATCTGTGTCCGCAAATTGCCTTTGAGAAACGCAGTATACTAATTACGCTTTGGCTCATACCAACTATTTGTTCTTCTAGAACGCAGTATCGTTGTAAAGCCCTATAAGGGAAGCAACCAGGGTTGTCTAAAGTCATCACTTTCTGCCCAGTTACTCATACACTGCTAGGCACCTGGGGGGAGCTCAGTAAACAATTATGGCATAAATATACTAAAGAGATGTTTCTCTAAACCTTGGCCTTTATAACTTTCCCCCTTCCACTCGATATTCTTCTTGAAGTTTAGAAAAAATAATCTTCTATTCTTAATCTTCCACTGTTTTTGGTAGATGATGTGGAATTTATTTACTCTTGAAGGACTGAAAAATGAAATCTTTTCCCCCCTGATAGAAGGAAAATAAACGAAGAAGCTATAAAGTTGGAGTTAAGAACGCCAGGATACATTTGAATAAGACATAATGTGTTACTCTCCTTCACAATAAACACAGGGCTCTCAAAGTCAATTCCTTAGAGGGCTAGAAAAGTAATATGTGTAAGTGTTTGAAAAGGGCAGATAGAGGACTGTCGAGGGTACTGTGGCCTATCATAAGTGCAATAATAATATATTGAAATCTGCTTCCCCAAATACTATGGATTAGATATTCTGGAAAATGACTCTAAAAAACCTTGAAAAGAGCAGAGAAAAATACAGTAAATATTTACCCGCTTAGTTGAACATTTAACTGAAGGACCTGACTCTATTTCTAAGTGGGTCAGGAAAGGCTAATGCAGTATAACCCTGGAATTATTTGCTGACACCGGGAAATTGGTGTTTTGTGTTCTAATGCGGGAGCAGGAAGTGGCAAGGCTTTAGGTCAACACATGGCAGGGAGCTGGAGCTGAGATTTTTTTCATAAATCTGAAGTCTTTAAGAGATTAGGTTTTTCCTGGTAAAAAAAATAAAGGATTAGAAAAAAAACAAACCTATTTGTTGTCAAAGGGAAAGACATTTATCTTTATAAGCTTCGGAGCAGAGTGGGGAGGGTGACAAGAAAACAAACAAAAACCCATGTAACTTTAGGCATGCCCTCATAACAATGTGTGGTTCCCCAGGATCCTTGAAGCCCCCAAATGAAAAATTAAGAATATCAATCTCAGGATTGATAGTATCTCCAGGCACATTTCAGAAGCAAGTTCATTCTGGCGTAATAGTCCCTCGACTAAGGCCTCCTAGAGATCATTAGGTTTAGTTAGTCACTTAGGTTGGAAATAGCTCTCTTTTAGAGTTTCCTGGAGATGCCTGATCTATCAAATGATGTCCTTGGGCTAAAATGTCTTCAAGGTCACTCCCAACCAGGGCTCTCTGTTTGAAGAGGCGTGTGGCACAAATCGAACACTATTGCAGATAATAGCTCGGTCATCTCAAGTCACTGTAAAACACCCAGTGACCTTTCCCACGTCTCTTGTTTTCTCTGTCAACATGCAGACACATGAACAAAATTTAGTGAATTCCAAACTAAGTAAGCAGCCCCTGTCCGTATTATTGGACATTTTATCCTATCGAGGGGATGATGAAAAGTAAAATCACAGGATGAGCCACGAAATCATCCTCACGTTTTGCTTGAAACATTTTTTGTCCGCCATCCGTTTCTCAGCCCTGCAGACAATGGAAACAAACATGCGGTGGAGGTTGTTGCGCGCCGAAGGGAGCTCACACACAATCGTGGCCAGGTTCTTGTCATTCTCGCTAAAGCAATGGAAATCGTCAGTGGTGGAATTTCTTTCGCGTCAGTTTCATTAGCGTTGTACAGGCAGAAAACACGTTTCCAATGGATAGAAATTTCAGTTAGCCCAGACTCCTGTGAGTGCTATGGAATGTGAAAATCCATATCTCATTCTCTGCAGCCTTTCTGGCACTGCTGATGGGCAAACTGTGAGTGAGACGTTAAAGCCCCTGAAACTGACTTTTAAAAGATGAAGCTGGGCTGTAAGTACATGCAAAGGGCCACAGACATTTTTTTTTTAAGTGAAAAACCACACAAAATTCGCATCATTTTTAGAAAATTCAAATTTAGAGAAGAAACTGCACACAGATAGCAGTTGTCGCCACCTAGTCTGGAAAAGAGTAGAGCATAATTCTTCTCTAATTGCTTTCAACTGGACAGGTCAATCACTCCCTTGATTCGTTTAAAAAAGTACCTCAAAACTTTACAATTCGTTCCTGCGGGTACGCGAAGGCATGTTGCTTTGCCACTTACGTCATCCTCTGAGCTCTCATTAGGTGGTAGAATGAGGTCAAGTCTAAAGCTTATTAGGGCCTTGGGAAGGGGAGTGAATGTTTAGGGCACCAAGAGAAAGAACCATTCATTTCCAAACTAATACAATGCAATGCTCGCAGAAGGAGGATTAGGGTGAATTAGTTGAATTGAACGGGGTTAAAGTGAATTGAATTCAATCTAAATGAATCGTTCGCAGGTGATACTGTTGGTTTTTAAACTAAACTATTTTTTTTTCTGGAGAATCCTTGAAACTGTCCTTTAATAAGAACTAAGAAACATCTATCTGTAATTTCTTTTGGGGAACAGTTAACATTGTAAAAGGTTTGATTTAAGAATGGTTTCCTCGGAGTGCCTGGGTGGCTCAGTCTATTCAGCCTCCAACTTTTGGTTTCGGCTCAGGTCATGTTCTCACAGTTCGTGAGTTCGAGCGCCGCCTGGGGCTCTGCACTGACAGTGCGGAGCCTGCTTGGGATTTCTCTCTCCCTCTCTCTCTGCTCCTGCCCAGCTTGCTCTCTCTCTCTCTCTGTCTCAAAAAATAAAGAAGTAAACATAAAAAAAAGAATGTTTTCCTCAATGCCTATATTATGCAGCGTTAGTTATCTTTCATATCCATTATCCTCCATTGGAATCACAAATAAAATAATATTTCTTCCTGCACCTCTTGTTAGCACCTGATTCCACAAATAGACTCTTAAAGTCTAGCTAGTATGGTGGACACCTTGCCTCTTTCGTTCACCCCTCCAGCCCGGGACTAGCTTAGCGCCTGGCATATAAAGCTGCTTCATAACTATTTAACAATGGATTAATGAACTAATCAATTAAAAACTAGAAAAACAAGCTAGTCATAATTCTGTAATGCTCATGGCACCCGAAGGGAAAACTTAGACAAAGGAAAATGTTAATTTTTATAGTTAGGCTTAATGAAGCTGGAGTAGATGTTGTTTCTCTCAATACCAGCCTCTCGTTTTAGGTCTGCAGAAGTGGTTGATTTCTTTGGCGTGCACTATTCGTTATGGACGTCGGTATTTACAACAGCAGCAAACTCATTTGAGAATTTGCCTAGGTGTTAGGGCATCAATTATGTGGACTGGAACAAATGGGATAGAGCTGAGTTTACTTAGCCTTGACAGTGGGCAAAGTCTTTAGCGTTTAAAGTAGATCTTATATACCCATTTTGCAGATGAAGAGACTAAAGCCCAGAGAGGTTAGGGAGCTGGCCCAAAGTGAATGGCAGGGCTGGTGGGCGGCCAGGCACAGCTGTTCCACAGAGCGGCCAGCAACTGTTCTGCTCAGGTCACCCCCACGCCATTGCTGATTGTTGAGATTTGGATATTACCTTGGACCTCAACAGAGTACGAACGAGAAAAGGACGCGAACACCCTTGTTCTCCGCAGTATTCTTTTGCCTTTCACTGCATTTTGAGTTGGGAAACCTGAATATAATCCAGGATCTCCTGTATAGTAGCCATATCATATTCTGTAAGGCGTTGATCTCCTCTGAGCTTCTGTTGCTTCATATGTAAAAATGAGGACAAGAGTACCTACTTTATCAGATTATGGTGAAGACAAAGCAAAACATCTTGTGAAAGGTGACACAATGCTCAGCACCTAGGAAACGTCATTCAAACCTGAATCTGTTGTAAATCTCATATATTCTCTTAATAGTGTTCGGTCCATATTTCCCAGACATCACCTGGAAGTTCATTGTCTAGCCCCTTCTTCAACATCAGACCAGTGGGGATCAATGAAGTCAGTTTTACCTTGTTCACTGTCTCCCCAAAGCTCCCTGCTGGAATTGAGCCTCAGTTGTCCTTAGTGAGTGGCAATTGTTAGATAGCACACACTTGGTTGGTTTCTGAGCCTTCCGAATCCAAATTTCCCCACCTTTCTATGCTGCCTCCTGAGAGTCACCATGTAAAGGACTTGTCTGGTTCTGGTTAAGGAGAACCCAGTTGAAACAGGGCTTATCTTCGTAAATTACCTCCTTTCTCCCAAGCCAGCTTCAAGCTTCTCTCTCCACGGTAGCTTTCAATTTTCTGTGTCCCATGGTGTTTGGAAGGAAGCATGTCAGAAACTTCTGCCTGGGCCGTATTAATACAGAGCCTCAAGTGGTGCCTTACATCACTGTTTCTGAGCATTTACCTGGTGGCCGTCCCTTCCCATGTAAATGGATGTCAGCTCTGTGAGTCACGTGCTCCTTGCTCTTTCTCTTGTGATTCTGCTCCTTTTCCGCCTTCCATTCCCCAGTTCTTATGTCCCCAGCCTCTGCCTAGAGATGCCTAATTTGCTGCCAGCCGAAGTCAGGCCACAGCTCAGGGGTGGCTCAAGGGAATAATGAAATTTTGTACCGCAGCAGGCCTCCAGAGTTAAACGTCACCAAAGACAGTTGAGACCATAGACCTGTCATGCTGAGAAGCGCCAAACAACTGCCCGGGAAGCACATCCCGAACCAGGATCAAGAACCAGGCTGGACACAGGCGGCATCTTGTTGTAGGCACAATGGGAACCTAGATTCTCCCAACTTCCCTTTGAGAATTTCAGAGACAAGGCGTCTGGTTTCTTGAGGAGTTCGTTCATTCAGCATTATGTATGAAACATTCATGATCTTAAAGGATAGAATAAGGACCGACATTAACCAGCACCGATTATAAAAAGAGATGTCATCTTCGGATCGGCACACTGCCAAGATAAAGAAAACCGCCTCCTTCTGCTTTTCCTTCACAAAGAAATAACAAACGTTGTGTAATAAGATTTTAGGTAACCGCGTGAATTTTACCAAGATGAACCAAAGAATATTCCTTTTGAAGTATGTATTTTTTTTTTAAGTTGCGAATGCCTTTGTCTTTACGAAGTTTAATGTACGTTGGGATATGAAAATAGCGTATTTTACCCCGTTGTTCACTGTAGCCACGGCACCTTGAAGCTCTAACGCACTTCCCTAAAATGCTGCTTTGCTAAAAATTCAATTGTAACTTGACGCATATGGAAAATTCCCAGAACCTAAGCATATGAATTTAAATTGGCATTGGGCCTACTGTGCTTTTATTTATTTATATAAAAAACTCAAGTTATGAAAATGTTGGCAAAATGATTCTAACATCTAATAGAAAAGGCAAAATAAACTTGTCTGTTGGGTTTGTTTTTTTTTTTTTCTTTTTAAAGCCCGTACATTCCTGCAAGATTTGGGCATGTTTGAAAATTAATTACAAACGTAAGCAGCTATAAATTGGAAGACGAACAGTTCTAGAGTCAGGAAATCGTGGGTTCCCTTTCCAATTCCACTTCCAATGTGTGTGGCTTTGCAGGCAGTGGTATAAACAAGAGAATACAAACCAGAGCCCCGAACACAGCATGAAGCCGGAGGGGTAGGGCAGCAAGGACTGACCAGTGGCCGTGGCCAGCGGGTCCAGAAGTCTGGCATGGTTTCTGACACCTAGTAGGTGCTCACCGCACATTGCTTTACCTGACAGACAGACAGACGGGCCAAACTTACGATTAGCTCTAATTGGTTACAGACTAACCGAATTTACGATGAGCTCTAATCAGTTAGCGTCAAGACTTAGCTAAGGTAACATAGAAATCCCCCAGAGGTGCCTGGGTGGCTCACTGGGTTAAGCATCCTACTTGGGCTCAGGTCATGTTCTCATGGTTTGTGGCTTTGAGCCCCACATCAGACTCTCTGCTGTCAGCACAGAGCCTGCTTTGGATCCTCTGTCCCCCTCTCTGTCTGCCTCTCCCCTGTGTGCACATGTTCTCTCTCTCTCTCTCTCTCTCTCTCTCTCGCAGAAGCATTAAAAAAAGAAAAGAAATCCCCCCCAAACAGTGATGTAAAAACCTTTAAGTTTATCTCTCTTACGTAACAACACTTAGGTGAAGCGTGAAGCCTAGCAGGAGCAAGGTTCCTTCCGCCTTGTCCTGGGCATCCTCTGCTACAAGACCGGGGCTGGGTCAAAGCCACCCGTGTGTGTCGCGTTGTTGAAGGGAAAGGAGAGAGAAGCACGTGGCCGATAGTTCAAGGCCCCCATCCAGAGTGGCAAGGAGCACTTCCATTCAAATTCCAAGAGTGGAACTCAGTCACAAGGTCACCGCTATCTGCAAAGGAGGCTCAGAAATGTTACCTATAGAAGGACAGCCACGAGTCAAGACGCGGCACAACTTTTAAGGAAAAATGTGGAGAAAAACTTGATGTATAACTAGCTTCGCCCCCTCAAATCCCTCCAAGCATCGCCAAAATATGTGTGTGTGTCCTCACCCATTCACCGACGCATCCATCATCTGTTGTCCTCAATGTTCCATATGCACTGGACCCAGCTCAAGGTCTAGGTCCTCTAGGTAATGGCCAATCTTTTTGATCTGGTCCAGAGGTAGCTGCACATTGTCCAGTGATCCATAAAGTAAAGGGCCGGATATCTGTGCCCCCTTCACATCCACACCCCTGCGCGGGGGTGGAGCAGGAGGAGCATACCCACAAGACTGCAGTTGGGGAAAGGGATGGACACAATGCTAATTCCCTGATGTTCCTTACTGGGCGGAAATCCTGCAGATCTTCTGCCCTGACAGTTAAATGCATGCTCGGCCAGTTCATCCTGCCACAGCTCATTCTGCTTCGCTCGGAGCAGTTCTCTTGACCTTTATCTTCCTTGGCCCCTGGCTGTGCCATTTTGGGGAGGTCTTCTCTGTTCGTTGTTTCCTTGGCGATAGCCGAAGTGAACAGGGAATATGTGTTTGCTAGGGTTCAAATAGTCATGGGCATTTGTAAGCCAGGATTGTGATTTCAAAAATTTAGTAGGCTTCTTAATTTTTTTTAAGTTATCTTTACGCCCAATGGGGGGCTCGAACTCATGACCCCTAGATCAAGAGTTGCATGCTCCACCAACTAAGCCAGGCAGGTGCCCTATACTAGACTTTCTAATAGTAGAATTTCTTCCAGTCAGCCCTGGGTTCCAGTCACCACTCCCAAAACCCTTTTCTGCCCATAGTTCTTAGGCCAGCCTTACTTCCTGGCTTCCGAGAGCCATTTTTCCCTTCCTTATTTTAAAGGCACCTATTGTGAGGACATCTGGAAGAGCGCTTTTATGTGTAAAGGTAACATTCTTAATCTGGTCTATTTTTTTGCTTTTGTTTAACGGTAGTTCTTTGAGATACAACAGTTATGAATCTACTGCTGTTTGAAGTATAGAAGCAGGAGGAGGAGGTGTTTCCAACCCCATCTGTTCTATTTCATCTCTGCTTTTAAACTTGCCAATTCTTGCTTATTTCTTTCTTGTAATATCTTGCTAAATCCTGCAAGGACTAACCAAAACAAATTAACATTTCGGCACTCTGGCTACGGTGTTGGTATATACTCACGGTCTGCCTTTCAAGTTATCATAGGGGGCAATTTTATCGAATATTTTACTAGAGTATAACAAGGGTCTCCTGTCTTCGAACCTCATATACACACACCCTCACCTCCCACCACATGACTGCTATTCACACATATTTCGGTTTCTGTTAGCATGCAAGTTCCAGGTACTAATTTCTGTACTAGTTATGGACAAGTTAAGGTGCTGATATAAAGAGGTAGCATGATACATTGAATTAAAATAGGGTTGCCGTTATTTTGTTGGTGAAAGAGAATCCATTTTTTAATGTTTATTTATTTTGAGAGAGAGGGAGAGAGATTGATAACGCTCTAGGGGTAGGGGCAGAGAGAGAGAGAGAGAGAGAGGGAGAGAGAATCCCAAGCAGGTTCCACGCTCTTAGCACAGAACCCAGTGTGGAACTTGATCTAATGAACCATGAGATCATGACTTGAGCCAAGGTCAAGAGTCGGACACTCAACCGACTGAGCCACCCAAGCGCCCCGAGAATTTTATTTTTAACTCTACCAACACAACAAATAAGACAGGACTCTCCTAAGCAAATTGGGGCTATTTCACAATATTTAATATTTAAACGTTTAAAGTTTAAAAGTTTGTCTCCCTCTCTGGTGACAGTATTGAGGTGAGTGGTCTGGGCTATCAGTGTGGCTCCTCTCCAGGCAGGCATTCAGGGGACCAGATTTCTTCCATCATCTCTCCCCTCCTTTCTACAGAGTATTTTCCTCCTTTGGTCAATGGTACCTCAGTATTTCAGGTTGAGAGAAAGGGAAGAAGCATGGAAGCATGCTTCCCCAATGATTTAGGGCCAAGACCCAGAGTGGCAAACATCACTTCATTGTCATTGTCTTGAGCACTTAGTCACATGGTTACACCTATACGTGAGGGAGACTTGGAAATGTGGTATCTGATTGGGCAGTGACAGGCACAGCAACGTCTCCGGTGGAAAAATGTGGTGGAAAAATGGAAAAGAGATTTGGGTGGATTTCCAGCAGCCTCCTCCAACCCAGTCATATTTCTTGTAAGGAATTATTAGCTCATTTGCCATTTAAGGGTGAAGTTCCCAGTGTCCTTAGCATTTCATAAATTCTCTCAGGTGGTATCTCGCTGTGTTTGTCGACTCCAATTCATTGACTAAATGTGCTGGTCTGCAGGTATCTTGGGCTTGAAGACTTAACCAAACTTACTGATATCTGTAGTCTTTCACCATTATTTTTCGTGCTCATGTTCAGTTGTGTAACATTTTGATAGCATACTATCTCCCTTTGGTATAAATTGACCCTCCCTTTTTTGTGGGGTTGACATTACTCTCGATAATTAAATACCAGAATTTTTCTCATTACATTAGTTAAGAGATTCCTGGATTCACCTACCAAAGGAAAATCCTTTTAAAACTATATTCTTTCCTTTTCCCTAATATCTGACACATATTTTTATATTTTTCCCTCATAGTACATCAGAGTTGAACGACCCTTATAAGAGAGGACTCCGTCCAAGTGTCCTTTGCTGTCTTTTTATTGCCTTCCAAAAATTCCTGACACTTATCTAGCAATAATAACCACTAAAGAGTTCTCATCCCATTTTAGTGAGGACCATGAACATTTTTTTGTGTGGTGAACTCTAATCCCTCCATGCACCCGACGGGGCTAATGGCTGATCAGATTCTTCCCTTTCCCGGGAATGAGAGTTTTCCACCACTTTTCATTACTCACATAATTAACTTTGGGGCTTAGGGTTTACTAATTGGAGCCTTGACAATCACCTACTGTTAGAGAAACTTGTTTTGGCCAAACCACTTAAAGGCAGGCAGTTTTCATGGGAGAAGGATGGGTGGCTTCTCTTTTACCATATTCTGAGGGTGCTGGGTCTGAGTCCTTAGGACTTCTTAATCCTTCCACATCCCTCTTTCCCTTCTGCTGTTGAGAATAGTAGCGAAATCTTCCTGTGAGTAGCATAGTACGTGTAAAGCAATCAAGCCCTGCAAGATGATTTTTCTCAAGTCTTTTGGCTTTTCTGGGCACATTTGCCAGCCTTGAAGTCGGCTGACCATCCCAGCAAGCCAGCACAGCACTCAGACTAGGTCACGGCTGCGGCGGCCTGAAAGAGTCATTGTGCTTTGGGAAAGTTAGGTGTTTTAGAAGTAGAAAGCAGCTGGAGGTGTCTGACTCACTTTGCCTAAAAACCGCTGAAAGGCAAAAATGCCCATTTGTTAATGGATTGTGCAAACATGAACTCATGACATTACTGAGGGTGAAATGAACAATTAGTGAATAAAGTTGGAAAGCAGGCTCATTTTCATACGTAGGTTACAGTTGTGGTGAAGGTGACATCTCAGGCTACTCTTCTGATCTCCCATTTCCGTGAAATATCAGCAGTATGATGGTGTCTTTTTTTTTTCTTTTTGGATTACTCTAATACAGTATATAAAAATAAAGCCTTTCATGGGAATTAAAATGAAAGAGTCCTTTCAGAGTTCCAAAAATATTACCCAAACTCTGCCAAGATTAATACGGTCAAAGTTTCCATGAAAAGCATAATTTCATGGGAGTTACGCCTGTTCGGATGTGTACAAAAAATACCAGCTTAGTATTCCTTTCTGATATGCACATCGATGAAAACTCAATTTGGTTTATCATACCATTCCTGGTACTGCGGTATTTATCATCGGAAGGTTGAAGTTTTTTCTGGTTTCACATTAAACATAACAATCATTTATATGCCATAAACCTTTATCGTTTGTATGTTTCTGTAGTACTTCGACATGTCTGAGGAGAATTTGGCAGGTATTATGATTTCTTTTCCAATTTTTTAACAATGAAGAAAGAAAAGCCCAGAGAACTTCAGTGCCTTAAACGAAACCATAGAGCCAGCAATTTGAACATAAGTTCGGGTTCCCAGTTCCAGATGCACTTATTTTCTGACAACTGAAATCCCTCTACAATGTGCCACAATTGTAATGAAGCTGAAAAATACAAAACAATGGGTTGCATTGACTGTGGTTGGAGTCAGAGACCTCTGCTGTATTCTAGAATGTTATGCTTTAATTTTTAGAACCTGCACTGGCCACCTCAAATGGTAAAGAAAACAAAGCTCTTGGAAAACAAGGTCACATCTAGACTTGGAGTCTCTGGGTCTGCCCAAGAGAGCTTGAAGAGGAGAGGAAGATGACCGGGCGTTGATGGTAACTATGCTGCCTTTGAGAGATACCATCATTGTAACCAATACCTCAGTCTCATTAGCGCAAATTCTAATCGGGCTTTGTGTGAGGTTTTCCATTTAGACCTTGGTTATTGTCCTTCAGCGGAGAGATCTGGCAAATGATATTTGGGTGACCTCATTCCTCTGAAACATGGGCTCAAGCCAGAAATTGAATTCTGCAAAATGGAAATGGCTTGGAGGGAAAGGAAAATATGGAGCCCGTGCTGTAAGGCGGAGAGGGCCATGGGCCGAGCAAATAAAAAAGGACCGTCTGGGGAATAAATCTGGCATCTTTTATTTTTTTCGGATCAATTAACAGGCGGTGCAGCTCCAGGTGGATGCGTTAGGAAAAGAATTCACCAAATACAGGAGTGGTGGCTATAAACTGAGTCAACTCTAATGACAAACAAATTTCCCATAAAGTGGTCGTTAAGATGTGACAGGATATACAGAAGGCTTGCAGCACATTCTACTTGAATATATTTGTAGCAGATTTCCAACAACGTGCATAGGTAAAATAAGCTTCGAAAATATCACTAGTTTGTTGACTTAGTTAGAAGGCAAGAGTAAATTATATCCTGGAATATCCGAGAATTATAATGTCTGAATTGTAATAGGATTTACCATGTGGTGTCTTCTACAGAGTTAGATCGAAAGTGTCACATGTAAAGAGTCAATTTATTTGGATACTTCACCGCTGTTCAAGACAGACAGACACACATACAAAAAGACATAACAAGTGATTCTGAAGTATTTAAATAAATAAATAAATAAATAAATATGTATTTCCACATATATATGGAAAAAGTCACATATCTGAGGTAAATTTATACAGTAACATATATCAGCATACAGAAACTGAGTTTACTCCTTGCAGGAAACAGTGAAAAAGTGGCCCTCGGTGCTCCTTGGAATGACATGGTGTAGCCAAAGGACATGCACTGGCAATCCAGCTAGACCTTAGGTATCTCAGGTGTGATTTCTATATGTAAATTTCTATATGTAAATTTCTTTTTTTTAACGTTTATTTATTTTTGAGAAAGAGAGAGACAGAGCATGAATGGGGGGAGGGTCAGAGGGAGAGGGAGACACAGAATCAGAAGCAGGCTCCAGGCTCTGAGCTGTCAGCACAGAGCCCAACGCGGGGCTCGAACTCAAGGACCTCGAGATCACGACCTGAGCCGAAGTCGGCCGCTTAACCGACTGAGCCACCCAGGCGCCCCTCTATATGTAAATTTCTTAATCTTCCCGGTCCTCAATTTCTTCATCTGTGTAACGGGTTTGGTAACAGAATGAAATGAGAAGCTCTTGGCATTCAATAGGTGTGTTGCCTTTCCTATTCTCGGTATAGTCGTTGCATTTGGTGGATTAAGTTTTGGCATCTAATGCCTGTTTTGCCAGCAGGGTAAAACTTTCTAAGTCCAGTGCCATTCATTAGTGTCCTGTAATAAGTTTCACGACCACAGTTTTGCACTTTGAAAAAATTTGCGGGCTGTAAATTTACATTTCAATTGTATGCCACTTTCTACTCCTTGTTCACAGATTGACTCCTCAAACTACTGAATTTTCATGAGTCAGAAATTTTCCAATGCTTTGCAAATGATTTAGAAACAAAAATACTACTCGTAAACATTTCTGCTTGTCTCCACTAGGTTTTTAATACTTTCAACTAGCTCCGTTCTGTGTTCAGGTCAGAAACCAGCCCCTTATTCATTTGTTAAAGATGAACAGGAGGAATGAACGAGCGTTGTATGATAACTCAGAGTAATACACTCCTATCTGGTAATAACGGGACTATAACTATTGCTGACTTGAGGACTCTAGAAGCCACATTTGCTGAGCTAACAACATAATTGCTTAGAGCCTGGAAAACAAGGATTCAGATAAACTGGTCCCTCATAAACACAAGATTTCATGCTCCGGCTGAATTTCTTCCCAATTATGGTAATATCGGGGGAGTTGCCAGGTTTTAGAATCTCAGTCACTCGCATTCCATTGTATCAGAATAAACCAACTCCACAGAAATTTTCAGGCTGAATTGCATTAGCATAATTTTACCAACCTAATAAAGCACTCAAGGCACGTTCTAATGGTTAAGGTTCCTCGTGATGATGGCTCGTGTTTAAAATTTACAGAGTGGTTTTATTTGCACTTATGTGTAAATTCCGGGAGTCATTTCTCAACCGTTTTTCTTCACGCCTGTAAAAATCCTAAATATGCTTTCCCTTATTCTCTAGGTCAGCAATGCATTCATACTTCCAATTAAATATGTTGACTTGTTAGCTTCATTACTTACAACATTATAATATTGAATTTGCCCTATAAAATATGCTTTGTATATACTTGTAGAAAACAAAATAGTATACGGTGATTTATAAGACATTTTGAGTTTTCTGGTAAGTTTACAGGAGCACATTAGTATGATTAATTGTGGATGAAGTGAGCCTAAATCCAACTACCCTAGCGAGAATGACTTCTCAGCAATTGAAAAAAAAATTTAAGTTGGGTTGAAAAGATCTGTTGGTTTTGCTGCCCACTATTCAAACACCTTCCTTTGATAAAAGGATCCTGATTTTCTTTTGGAACGCCGTGGCATTCCTCTTTACTCTTGGCCTCCGTGGTTTGGAGGTCCCGGTTGCCATCCCCCGGCTTCAAATATGGGGGTTAATCCTGGTCTGGACCATTGGCATATCCCACACTTCTGGCTACAGTGATTACGTTAAGGATGGTCACATGACATAAGCCGTTCTAAAGAGAGTTGACCACAGGACTTTTTTTGAACTATTGGGGAAAAAAGAGCTCTTTTTCCTATGGGGCTGCTGAACCGCTGTGGTGTACGTCTGAAGATATAAAAGACATCTTGCCATCACGTCGACATAATCTTCCCTAGAATCAAGCCCACATCTTAAAAACCAGAGCTTAGGGGCGCCTGGGTGGCTCAGTCGGTTAAGCGGCCGACTTCGGCTCAGGTCATGATCTCACGGTCCATGAGTTCGAGCCCCACGTCGGGCTCTGTGCTGACAGCTCAGAGCCTGGAGCCTGTTTCAGATTCTGTGTCTCCCTCTCTCTGCCCCTCCCCCGTTCATGCTCTGTCTCTCTCTGTCTCAAAAATAAATAAACGTTAAAAAAAAAATTTAAAAACAAAACAAAACAAAAAACCAGAGCTAAGATATAAAGACAGGGTCCTTGCAACAGTATTTAACGTGGGTTTGCCTGAAAAAAATATTTACTCTTGGAATTTATGAATATGGGAGACAACATTTTCCTTTTAAATTTGGTTGGTTTGTCGTTGTCATTCTTTTTTTTTTTCAATATATGAAATTTATTGTCAAATTGGTTTCCATACAACACCCAGTGCTCGTCCCAAAAGGTGCCCTCCTCGATGCCCATCACCCACCCTCCTCACCCTCCCACCCCCCATCAACCCTCAGTTTGTTCTCAGTTTTTAAGAGTCTCTTATGCTTTGGCTCTCTTCCACTCTAACCTCCCCCTTTTTTTTTTCCTTCCCCTCCCCCTTGGGTTTCTGTTAAGTTTCTCAGGATCCACATAAGAATGAAAACATATGGTATCTGTCTTTCTCTGTATGGCTTATTTCCCTTAGCATCACACTCTCCAGTTCCATCCACGTTGCTACAAAGGGCCAGATTTCGTTCTTTCTCATTGCCACGTAGTACTCCATTGTGTATATAAACCACAATTTCTTTATCCATTCATCAGTTGATGGACATTTAGGCTTTTCCATAATTTGGCTATTGTTGAAAGTGCTGCTATAAACATTGGGGTACAAGTGCCCCTATGCATCAGTACTCCTGTATCCCTTGGGTAAATTCCTAGCAGTGCTACTGCTGGGTCCTAGGGTAGGTCTATTTTTAATTTTTTGACGAACCTCCGCACTGTTTTCTAGAGCGGCTGCGCCAATTTGCATTCCCACCAACAGTGCAAGAGGGTTCCCGTTTCTCCACATCCTCTCCAGCATCTATAGTCTCCTGATTTTGTTGTTGTCATTCTTAAATGGATTTGTGCCCCCGGAAACTGGAATAATCTAGCCCCTGGATTTGATTAGGTCCTTTGGTCGCAATCACATACCTAGTAACTCCCTTTCTCGGTACTTTACATACTCATAATTAATTTGTAAATATCCATTTAGTGTTTGTCTTCTCTGCTAGACTGTATACTCCGTGAGGTCAGGGAATTCTAAGTTGTTCATGGAGACTGTGTCCCCGGCACCAAGCCCTCATTCCTGGGACACAAAAAATACTCAATAATAATTTCTCTCTAAAATACACAACCTAAGGGTGGAGTGAGTCCGAGCGCAGCAGGGTGCCACCATTCAGCTCTCTCCCTGCCCTAGCTCTTCAGACTTGGTCCTAGGACAGGGAAGCTTTGAAGGAAAAACAAACACAAAAGGGAAGAGCTATTTTGGGTTGTGCCCCGCAACGGGACAGAACACGGAATGACAAAAGAGACAGTCTTGCCACTTCTCCGCAGATGACCTCCTATTTGGCTTTTGCACCAGGAAGTCACCAGTGCGCTGCATGGGTGGGGAAATGGCCACAGCCACAGCCCCTAGTACATTGTAGAATTACTAAAATGTGCCTGGTGGGGGGAAAAAAAGAAAAAAGAGGTTAGAGAGGGAGAGGGCCAAAGCTAAGAGACTCTTGAAAATTGAGAACACACTGAGGGTTGACCGGGGGTGGGAGGGAGGCGAGGGTGGGTGATGGGCATCGAGGAGGGCACCTGTTGGGATGAGCACTGGGTGTTGTATGGAAACCAGTCTGACAATGAATTTCATATTAAAAAAAAATGTGCCTGGTGGAAGTCTCCGGGCGTCTGATTGGACAAGGAAACCCACTGCTCTGCCAATCCCCCTCTATACACACTCAGTGACCTTTAAAGGTGTCTGGAAAGAATTTGCCAGGATGCCTATGTCCTATGCGATCAGGTAGAGCTAAGGAAGGACTAGTGACAGTGCTGTTATTACTTAGTATGACTCTATCCATTTCTTCAGGCTAGTAAGACCTGGAGGAGTGTGTGCAAACACACATATTCACACCAATAAATATATATACACACACATATACATGTACATACGCACACATATACATACATGCACACACATGCACACATACATACACACATGTGTATACACACATGTAGGATCACCATTACATGGAAAGGTGAGTTCATGTTCATACTCTTGGGGACGTGGGAGGCAGAAAGTCAAGACGGAAGCTCCTCCCCAAGGAGAAGTTGATGGGTACCCCACAGACTGTGCACCTGCCCCTTCTACAACCCTAAGAAATCTCATTCCATAAAAATGCAAGTCCACGACACCAGCACCGAGTTGTATCTTGTACTGTGTGTAAACACAGACACGGACACACACAAACTTCGGGTTATATAGTTATATATATTTAACACATATAAATAATTTTGATGCGATATATATTTTTTTTCTATTTTTAATTGTTACTTCTAATCTCTCTACAATGAACTAGTTATTTTCTTGATAATGGCATTTATCATAGCCATTGAAAAAATCTAGTAACTGTCGATAGCAAGTAAGTCAAACTTCAAGCGCTGAATGCCTTACAGCTTTGCCTCCACCTACTTTTGTGTGATGCTGAACCCAAGTAGATCTGCCCCCTACCAGAGGCTCCACAAAACACACACCTCCCAAAGTTGATGGTTACCTGGAATCGCCTTCTCTCCTTGCAAACTGTGACAAGGCATGATTGTACGTAGATGATCCTAAATTGTGGCGAGAAGGAAAGACATTCCATTGTTAGACACCTTCTGAAAGTTTCTCTCTCCTTGCAGAAGATGTCGAGGGTATGTTTCCTCCTACCTTGGACCATCAGAAACCTTGGTCTTCTCATCTACCTTTTGCTTTTTATAAACGTAGGGTTATGAATGCGGAGGAAGGTTTCAGAGTTAAAGGAGCGCTTCCTTTGAAACATTTTTAGGAGAACTCTGTAAGAACCTTTAAAATTTTATAACTTACAACATCAAGTTTGTAAATTAACGCATTTGAGATTTACCACTCCAGATATGTGGGTCTGGTGTTGGGCTTGCTTTCCAAGCCCTGTGGGAAAAACATGCCATACACTCACATATTTTATCATGAGATTTTCTTTATTAAGGAAAAAATTTAAGTACTTACAAAAAAAACAATTTCAAACAACAAAGCAAGTGGATTCACTCTGTTTCCTTATTAACTGATAACCCCCCCTTTCCCTTACCACAAGAATTTGATATCAATTGTAGGTCCTGCTAAAAGTCATAAAAATATTTTTACTGGGTTTCATGAAGATGGCTCACTAGCTCTTCAAGTCTTGGGCCCATTAATATTTTTACCATCTACGAGTTCATATGGATTCCACACAGAGTTGCCAACACCTTCATTGCTATTTCTTTCCAAGGTTACATGTGAATGTTCCATGTGTCAACTGGGAAAACACAAGAACTTGATGTTCTTCAACTTTTGTTTTGTTTTCTGCCGATACTTTTTTGTTTCCTTTTTGAGAAGAGAATCCAGGGGCTAGAACTTGCTAGTTTGGGTGGCTGTGGGTTTGATACACTCAAAGATTTTTTTTAAATGCCTTTATTTTCTTTTCTCCTCTCTGTTTCTCCGTCTCTGTCTCTCGCACAAACACACATACCTTTAGGTCAATTTTTTCCTGTACATAAAGATACAAGAAATAGGCCAAATGATGTTTAGAACTTTAAGACTAACTCTGAGAGTTTCTGATTTTATGAAATGTACCATTGATCACTGATGATGACCAGAAGTACAATTCCACCCTTACTGGAAGTACAGGATGTAGCACAGTAAAACTTCATTTAATGGGGAGCATACGACTAAATTTACCAAACACCTAAAATTTTTGCTCTTCACCTCTTGATGAAAAGAATCATGATAGTCAAATGATGAGGGATTTCTTTAAATAGTATTTTAAAAAGTTTTTTTTAATGTTTATTTGCCTTTGAGTAATACCTTTAATGTTTATTTACCTTTGAGACAGAGAGAGACAGAGTGCGAGCAGGGGAAGGGGAGAGAGAGAGGGAGACACAGAATCTGAAACAGGCTCCAGGCTCTGAGCTGTCAGCGCAGAGCCCGACGCGGGGCTCGAACTCACAAGCCATGAGATCATGACCTGAGCCGAAGTTGGTTGCTCAACCGACTGAGCCACCCAGGTGCCTCTTTAAATATTATTTTAAACCCACTATTTCTCAGATACTTGATTTGATCAGCATTAAAAATCCCTTCCCCCCTCATATTCCATATGTAAACTGTTGCAGAATAATAGCCTGTTAAAATCTGATGAGTGTCAGGTCACTTAGTTCCATACCCTTATTTAGAGGCAAAATCATAGAGACTAGAATAAAGGACATAGAAAATGTCACCATGGACAGATAGGGTGAAATGAGGACAAGGAAAGAACGGCTTCAAGAGACAGTTATTTCTCCTACATCGTGTTATCTGACCACAGCTAATCTTCCATTAAGCCTAATGAAAACTACCACATTATCCAAATACAAATTAATCATACTCCACATATTATTCTGTTGAAGAAATAAGTAGACTTAGATACTTTTAAACTACTTTTTTAACAAAGGAGTAATTAAAATGGATTTTCTGGCAATCCGATGTTAAGTAGAAAAATCAATTAACCTGAACATTCGCCTCCAAACTCTTCCTATTATTTGAAGTTTGATCCATCACGGGCAAGACGACAGGTATTATCCTATTACATCTCATTCATGGATGGTTCAGATCGACAAACAGCTGGAAGCAGATGTTTTTTCCTTTCTTTTTCCTGTGTTTTCCCTCTTGCCATCCCCTCGCCTCCTCTGTACGGGAGCTACGACCCCGGGCTCGGGGAGGCACACAGACAGAGGTCAATGCTGGGAACCGTGTGACTCACCGTCTCAGCACCATTTCCTCCTCTCTGTCCCCTCGGGGAGATCACACGATATTTCTATTTTTCCCACCCGCTCGTTGGCCACGGCTCGGTTAACTTCACGCGAGTATGTCCTTTCTCACGGGTGCCCAGTCACTCAGTGGTGTTTGCGGATGCTCCACGGTGTGCTGAGCCTCTACTGTGTGTTCTCGTGTCACAGCAGTGGATGGAACATGGACACATGCTCCCGCCCCCGTGCACTTACATTCCAGGGAAAGGAGACGGAACAATACCTAATGGAAAACCGAAAAACGGATACACTGAATGTTGGAAAGTTTCAAGCATCATGGAGATAAAACAGGGAAGGACAACAAGTAACCCCTAGAAGAAGAGACGCTTTGGGAGAAGAGAAGGGTAAGCACCGTCCAGGACTTGTTTCTGCCATAAACCAAAGCTACAGTCACCATAATATAAATAGTGTTTATGGAATCAATAAGTAACAGATATCTTTTATGAAGGTGGAGGTGGGGGTGGAAAGGGCATCGTGGGGCATTAGCCCATCCACGTCTAGCAGTTAAATCTTCATTTCTAGAACAGTGAGGTGATAAGTATCGCCTAAAATGGATTGATCAAAACTGACCGCATAGACGTGTTACCTTCTATGTGGAAATATTATCTAAAAAAATAAAAAGTGCTTGCCCCTGGGGAGTAGGTTGATGGGGGTAGGGGCGCCCGGGTGGCTAAGTCGGTTAAGCCTCCCGCTTCGGCTCAGGTCACGATCTCACCGCTCTTAGGTTCAAGACCCACAGGGGGCTCTGTGCTGACGGCTCAGAGCCTGCTTCGGATTCTGTGTCTCTTTCTCACTCCCCACCCCACCCCCTCTCTCAAAAATAAATAAACATTTTTAAAAAAGAAAAAAAAGAGTAGGATGGGGATTGCTGTTTTTGTGTTATAAACCTTGAGGACTATTTGCCCTTTTTTTTTTTTTTTTTGAACTTTGTTCATCTATTGCTTTAATACGTTTTGAAGACAAAAATAAATAAATAAAATGAAAACTGACTTATGACGTGGGGCGGTGAAATACTTTGCTACTCAATAGCAGACTCAGAATTAGAACAGTCTGCATAAATGCAGAGTCCGTGTGCTTCGTATGTGTGCCACACCGTAATACGTGATGGAACAGACAAAACAAAATCGCATCATGACCTTATATACGTGTGTCCTATAGGAGGCAGCCAGTAAATGGCAGGAATTATTATTATAATTCGATCCCATGAAGTTGACAAGTGTGTGCCTCTTTAGACATCAGTTTTCTCATCTGTAAATTATTAAGACCTACCTTAAAGAATTCTTGTGTGTACCAGGGAGATGTCTGAAGACTGCCAAGTGCTAGACCTCCAGAGAGGAAGCGGGATAAATGTTTGTCTCAGTTTTACTTCCCCAAACCTCTTGCAGCTCTGTTGCAGGCTCCTCACTCAGGCTCAGCCCCAGCGAGGGAAAGGGGGGCGAGTGGAAAGGTGGAGTCTGGAACCCTCCTCTGAGTCCGACATCTTTGTTATGATCCAAAGATATGATATGCTCTTTTCCTCTTCTCTAAATTACAGAACTTTCATCCTTTCGAGCCTATTTGCTTGTTAATATAGCAGTTGTTTATTTATATGCCAGAGCTAGAGGAGCCCTTAGAAACCACGAATTAGCTTATTTTATTTTCCACTGTTTGGAAATGCAGTTTTTAGAATTATTTAGGGGGAGCAAGACTAACAGACCAGGAAACAATAGCCACTGAAAAGGTAGGTTCCTACTCACACTTGCCAAGAGGAGGGGACACGCCACACCACATGGTGCCCCACAGGGAAACAGGGTCAGTCAGGAGGCAGGGGGAGGGAGCAAAAATATGGGGAAGAGCCTGTGTTGTGGCTTCGTGGGCAGGAGCTGGCTCAGCAGTGTAAACAGCCTCAAGACTGGCTACTCTGAATGAGTTCAATGGGCCTCAGGGTGTTCTGAAGTTTCTGGAAATCTCCGCGGGCAATTAGGGCAGGGAATAATGGCTCTGAGTTTGAGAACCTAATAAAGGAGGTGGCTGGGGGTTTGGGGTCTGGAATGGTAGGCTTGTTTTGAAAGGCGGGGCTCCTGGCAGGCTCAGGGCAAGTTGTTTATTCTCTGTAGGAACTGGCTAGCTGCGTGAGGGGCTGTCCCTCTAGGGTCCAGAAGGCTCCAGATGTAAAGCATCAAAGTGCAGAAAATACGGAGGCTACAAACTTCCCTGCCGCGAATGAATCAGCTGCGGGGATCTGATGTACCACAGGGTGACAACAGCCAGCGATACTGTTTTCCACACTGACAAATTGCTGACAGAGTAGATCTTAAATGTTCTCACCACCGCCACAACCAAATAACAATCGTGTGAGCTGAAGAATGTGTTAGCCAACGCGTCGTGGTAATCATTTTGCAGTTACGCACATATCTAATCGTCACACCCTACACCCTACACCTACCTAGTTTATATGTCAATTATAACTCGGTGAAGCTGAAGAAAAGAAAAAAAAAAAAAAAACAGGCGTGGTTGGTACACCTACATTCTGCAACGTCAAGTAACATTGGGGGCCATGGCACATTCGTACCTAGTCTCCCTAATTGGAAGAAAAAGGGAAACATTAGGAACAGTTAATGTAGCCAAGTGTTATCCACTCAATACTCTCCGTATCTTGTAGCACAGAGCCTTGCCAATCATTAGTGTCACATTATCAATGGAAAGAGCACTGTGGGGTGAATTGTTCTGAAATCCTGACCGACTATCCTAGAAGCGGAGCCAGTTCCAAACTCTTCAGACCAAAGCATTCTTTGCCTGTTTTGCTGCCGAAGAAAATCACGTTTAAACTCTGTCTGGAGATTTTAGCATTTGGTGAGCTTCCTCAGGATGGCACGCCATCCCCAAGTGACTCTTGACCTTCCATTTTCCTAAAAGGATGCAAACATACCTGTGTTAATATAAACAAGCAAGTATTTCTTAACCGCCCACTCCGGGGAAATACGACGTTAGATCCTTGATCTGTCAATGTGTCGAACACATATTTTTTGAATGCTTATTATGTGTCAGACACTTTCATAGGCGTTGAGGCTACAGGAGTGAACAGAATAGATACAAGTGCTTTGTGGAGCTTATTTTCTCCTTGGGGGCTGGCAACAGGCGAAGTAAAAAGTGATGGCATGTCTGTAGTGATAAGTGCTGTGGAGTAAAATGAAGCAGAGAATGCAATTTTAAATAAGGTGGTAAGAAGAGGTCTCTGGAGGTGATGTGTTAGCAAAGATGTGAAGGGTGCCTTTGAGGGAGGTTTGTTGATGGGTGGCTAGAGGGAATGAACTGGAAATACGAGAGGTGACCATGTTTGTTGATGGGTGGCTAGAGGGAATGAACTGGAAATACAAGAGGTGACCATGTTTGTTGATGGGTGGCTAGAGGGAATGAACTGGAAATACAAGAGGTGACCATGTTTGTTGATGGGTGGCTAGAGGGAATGAACTGGAAATACAAGAGGTGACCATTGGGACTGGGGACGCTGGGCATGGAGATTACAGAGAGAGTATGTGACAGCAATGAGAGAAAACAAAATAGGAGAAATAGAAGATCGATTCCCTGACTTCACAAACTTTCTGGTCTCATTAGGGAGATAAGGTTTATTAAACATGAAACCGTTGGAAATAGGTAAGTAAAGATGGTTCTGTCATATGGTTCGCACCAGCAAGTAAATTGGGTGTTAAATACGAAAGACAGCTATCTTAGGATTTACCGGGATGAACATTGACTGGATGACAGGCTAGGAAACTCCTACGATTGAGACAAATTCCTACATTCATCATCACAACTCTCACCAAACTTTTCTCGGCATCTACTATGTACAGTTCACGCCACTGAGTTATCGGGAAAAGGCCAAGCCATGAATGTGAGCTTCCTAAGGGGAAACGTCTTCTGTTATCTGTCCCTTTTTAGGGAAGCTCACCTAAAGCCACGGTGGAATTTAGCAGTGCCCGAGATGACCACGAGGAGGAGGTTTATGGCTGGAGGACGAGCCAAGGGTTGGTTGTCATGGAAATGGAGTGAGTAGGACAGATGAGGAGAGGTTAGCTGTGATCTGTTGGCCCCTCAGCCTGGATCTATGGTGGTGTGTGTAGAAAGTGTGGGAGAGGATCCCCTGGGTTGTCAAAGACCCCAGGGAGGGTCAGTAGATGGGGGTCCTCTTCTGTAACATGGACAGCAGCCATACAAGGAGGTCTTGCCGCCATGGGCCTTTAGGGTGACACGCGCGGACAGGGTGGGTGTGCGAGGCAGAACACTGGAGGATGTTGGTGAGACATCTCAAGGATTCCCAGCCATCTGATCGAAGCAGGACGAGCTGCCTGGAGAGTGTATGTCTTCGGGGGGATGTAAGAACCCGCAAAACAGATCATTGCCGTGAATGGGATGTTGATGGAACTCACAGCCTCCTTAGCTCTGTAGAAATGAATTATCAATCGTCTCTCTGGAAATCGA
Organism: Acinonyx jubatus; assembly: GCF_027475565.1. Classification (NCBI taxonomy): domain Eukaryota; kingdom Metazoa; phylum Chordata; class Mammalia; order Carnivora; family Felidae; genus Acinonyx; species Acinonyx jubatus. The sequence goes on from NC_069382.1 coordinate 16,240,719, forward strand.
CTTACAATACGAGGTAGCAGAAGGTAAGTGCCGCAGGGATGCAGATACTTAGTTCAGAGGAGGGAGAAACTTTGAAACCACAAACGTGAATGAAGCCGTCCCCTGTGCGACGAGGTTTGTGACCACGTGTGGCTGCACCTTGCTGCAGAAGTTTGTAAATCAGTAGCTGTTATCTTCTGTCAGCACTGTCAAGAACACAAGTCGTATTGGCTGTGAAGCCAAAGTTAGGGATCATTCTTTTCTTTTCTTTTTCAATATATGAAGTTTATTGTCGAATTGCTTTCCATACAACACCCAGTGCTCATCCCAACAGGTGCCCTCCTCAATACCCATCACCCTCCCTCCCACCCCCCATCAGCCCTCAGTTTGTTCCCAGTTTTTAGGGATCATTATTTTCCACAGTGAAAACTTTCACAGGCTCTTTCTGTATCCGCCTGGCAACACTTGACTGTCGTGCCCCAGAAACATCCTTCCAGCTACACATAACCACAGAAGCATTTTGAACATTAGTGAAAGTACATTATACTTTAGGCTACGCAATATATATTTTTATGTAGTATTTTACATAACATATTTGTATATAGTAGTTAATCATAGCAGAGAATTTTTTCTCTCCTCCTGCTGTACCCTTTATAATTTTTGACGCCTAATACCATGATTAAGCAATGTATTCACTGTTTTCTTTTCTCCAGAAAATTAATCAGGCTGGGTCGCCGGGGTAACTCAGTCGGTTAAGCAACCGACTTCGGCTCAGGTCATGATCTTGTGGTCCCTGGGTTTGAGCCCTTCATCGGGCTCTGTGCTGGCAGCTCAGAGCCTGGAGCCTGCTTCGGATTCTGTGTCTCCCTCTTTCTCTGTCCCTCCCCTGCTCCTGCTCTCTTTCTCTCTCTCAAAAATATTTTTAAAAGCTTAGAAAGTGAATCAGGCTAACAATATAAGAGCCTGTGATAACAATTGCTCATTGATAGCTTGACACATAGGAAGAGGCCTGTGGGTTCTAAAGCTTTAGCTGGAGCCCCAAATCAGAGAGTGGTTAATTGAAGAAAGCCCGTCTCTTTGCCTCCATCCAAACCACATTATCTTATATAGAGGCCAGTGATCAGTGCTTAGGTCTGGCAAATGAGACACTACCTAGAACTGGAGATTCAAAGCCCCATCCCTGATATTTACGGTTTAGGGATACCCTGTGAAGGTGTGGGATAAACTGATTTCAGGTTTCCAGTCTTTTCTCTTGGAACAGATACCGGACAGAGCACGCAAGAGCAATACTACCCCCTCGTGGTTAGAAGTCAGAACTGGAAATCAACATACTTGTTTTTATTTTTATTGGTTTTTTGTTTTTTGTTTTTTGTTTTTTGTTTTTTTTGCCTGAGGCAGTGATTCCCAGGGCAATCTACTGTTACCAAAGTGAAGGGTACAACAGATACAATTTACTGGATAAAATCCAGGCCCAAATAATCCTGGTTTTGTCTGGCTGGTCTGGGTAATGATGGCTACCTGTTCCGATCCAGCCTTTGGGGCAGTGAGTCATTTATCCATTCTATTCATAATTCAGCTTCTGTAATGGCAAATTCAAGATGTTCCTATCCCCATTAAATATGTATGTAGTTTTTCATCAGTTCGATGAGGAAATAGCGTCCCCTTGTCCGCCTCATAGGCTTATAAGGGGGGGGCCAAGTAAAAGTATATGAAAACAGAAGTATAAAGCTCTGAGCAAATGTTATTATTGAGGAAAACACGTGTTCATCCGTTATCATTTAAAACACTTCCTTAGGGGCGCCTGGGTGGCTCAGTCGGTTGAGCGTCCGACTTCGGCTCAGGTCACGATCTCGCGGTCCGGGAGTTCGAGCCCCGCGTCCGGCTCTGGGCTGACCGCTCAGAGCCTGGAGCCTGTTTCCGATTCTGGGTCTCCCTCTCTCTCTGCCCCTCCCCCGTTCACGCTCTGTCTCTCTCTGTCTCAAAAATAAAATAAACGTTGAAAAAAAAAATTTAAAACACTTCCTTAATTCAATTTGGGGGCTTAGGATTTTCACCTAGAAATACAACACAATAATGATATTATATATATAAATATATGAAGTTACATATATACATATGTATATATATATACATACATATATATACGTATATATGTATATATACGTATATGTATATATGTATATGTATATATATGTATATGTATATATATGTATATATATATACACGTATATATATAAATACAAGTAATGGAAAACTAATTTATATTCTGTGCAGTCAGCTCTCTTCCAGCCCCACTGATAAAAGACTCACCGCGAAGAAAATACTTTATTGGTGACTTTAAACTTTGGGTGATACATGTCCTTATCGTTTTATGGCTCACTTACAGAGATTTTCTTTAAAGATTCTCTAGTGCACATTCCCAGGGTATCGCCACAGTAAGGTGCCCTTGCACAACCATTTCTATAAGCATGCATGTGTTTGCTACGGAAGGAAATGGACACAGTGGAGAGAGTAATTCAGAAGAAATTCTCCTTGAAATCTCAGACTCAGGAATCAAGGAAGAGGCCACATATTCCCTTATACTATGCCGAGAAGGTAGAACGCGAAGGCACATTTCCAATAAGAAAAACGACTTAAAATAATTTTTTTCTGGTTCTCTTATAATGACCCTCAGGATTCTAAGATCAGGTCTGGCCAATGCTGACAACTATTTTAACTTTATACTTATTTGGAAGTTCAAAGTAACAGCAAATGAGGTCAAAGGGATGCTGACACAACCGAGAAAGGGCCAGCTGTTTAATCTGCAAAGAGGAATTCGTGTTGACAGGTCGGGGCTCAGCCACCACCCCTGCCCAGGTGGACCCTGAAATGCCAAGAAATGAGGGCATCCATGCGCCAGCATATGTGGTGGCAAAGTACAGAATTTTCTACAATACTGAATTTCTGTCCTCTTCTGTAGTCTGATACTTGCTCTCTTCATCAGTCAGTAGTTACAGGAAAGGGAAACTTTGCAACCAGTGAAACGTGTTTGTTTATTTCTTAGAATAATAAGGTTTGTGCCTTAAGGTTTAATAAGTAAATAAACCTTAAGGTTTATTTCATATACCTTTTTTTATATATTTCAAGTTACCTTTCAGTGGATCACTACCAAATTTAATATTTTGAAGTAAATGCTACAGTATGCTGAGAACACAGACCCACCTGCACGTTGGCTGTGTATTTTCCTTGCTCCCCATTGTCCTACTTTTGAAGTTAAGGCCCGCGTGTTTTTGTACGTATGCTGTGCGTATCTTTCAGAAAGTGATATTCAAGTGACAATGGAGGCTGACTGAACAACGGGGCTGAGTCCGAGGGCGGTCGGGTAGACTTTGGCACACATGAGTCTCAGCGGCCTCATGAGATCACCTGAGCAATCTGGTTTCTTGTCCTGCTTCCCGATCCGGTTTTATCTATGTTATCACCTCCCAATCTTGGATTTGTCCACAGACTCATTACTGCACGCACATGCCTGGGAGTTGACATCCTTTGCTGCGTTAATACTCTGTCTAACCCCAGCCTGCCACAGACTCGGGTTTTGTACCAAGGATAAATACTGGCCTACACCCCATCTCCTTTGGGCATCTGACTCTGGCAAGTCCGTGTTTGGCTCCATATTCCTGTCTTGGCGCTGACGTTTTGTGCCATCCTGGCTGGGCCAAGGGCCCCAAACGGGAGATCTTCGGCAACCGTCTAGCCTCACTTTTCATTTTAGAGCAATGCTGATGTCTGCTCCCAGGGGCCCAAATAAGCCCATGGCCAGGCATCCACCCACTCGGCGTATAGCAAATCTAGAGGTTAATAAAAACATAAAAGGGATAAGCGCGAAGGATAGCATGTTAGGTATGGGTATCAAAATTCTGGATTGTTCTGGAAGAAAGTACTGCTTTTAGTCAAATACAGTCTACTACAGTTTCTGTTATTAGTCCTGTTGACCTGGGACCTGCTGACCTTGTAGAAATGCTGAGTTCACCTGGAGGACACGGGCACAGAGCTGACCATGGTCAAGACCGGGGTTGAAGGGACTGTTTCCAAACGAGAATTTCGGATCCCGGCTAACCCTGCCAGGACATGGCGTTCTTATTAGTGAACGAGGAATTGAAGGAATCATCTTCTGCGGATGTCTCCTCACCTTTCGTGCCTGGAAAACTCTTCCTGAAGATTCCAGAAGTGACCCAAACGATTACATCCCCTCAGCATCCCGTGTCCTGTTTATTTCCGTCGAGTTCTTCCCATTCCACCCCCATTAGGGCACTCCTCACCCCCCTCCATAACAGTTGTTCGTGTGCCCTCTCTCTGGGTTGCCAGCAGCTGCGGGACCATAAATGTCCAGGGAATTAGCAAATGTTTCACATCTGAAGCTTTTAGCAGCGAAGGTGCTTTGATCACCTTCCAGGGAACAACCCAAACTCCAGACCCCCCCTCCCCCAATGTTGAATCTCTATAACCAGAAAGAGAATTCTGCTTTTGCTTAAGGCGTGGATAGCTCCGAAGGAGATGTCAAGACCACCCTAACAACGGGGAAAGGCCCGGTGATCTGCAAAACTGTGAGGATGGGGCTGCCGGAAAAGCAGGTGGGAAGAAAAGGGCTAGAATGTGAACGAATCGTTACAGGCTGAGGGCAGGCAGGTGAGCTCACTTGGAAGGCCTGGGAGGCTCAGACGCCAGGAGAAGGTGCCACGCACGCACGCACACACGCACGCACGCACGCACTCACGCACTCACGCACTCACTCACGCACGCACTGCTTTTCCCCCCCCAGTTTTCCTCTGCGTGCACTTGAGAAGGATTATTCGCAGCAGAGCAGGAAACGGTCCCTGACAAAGGTGCCCTGCCGCTGGGGGTGGAGGAGAAGCACATCTGTCACCCTTGGAGGAGAGGCTGCAAAAGACCCAGCTCTGCACCTGCACCGGGGGATCCCGCACTGGATGCATAGGAAGGTACGTTGCCACAGGGAAAGGGGCCGGAAACTGTCCTGCCCAGCGCTCCTGGAAGCTGTGCAGTCTGGAGCAGCAGCTCGGAGACCCGACACACCACACGTGTGTCCCTGTGGCCATCTCTCGGCCACAGCTACACCTACAGCCCTGGAGGTCAGGCAGGGAGCTTCTGGCCAAGCACTGGATGATGCTAGTGCTTCTCTCAGCAGACTGGCCCCTAAGCTCATCTCCTCGTACATGTGCACCACCTGGTGCTGCCCATCTCCTCCACCTGTCTCACATTGGGCCGCGGTCAGACCCCCAAGTGCAAGGGAGTCTTAGAAAGGTCAGTTCAATTAAAAAACAAACAAACAACCTTTTAGACTTTTCTGCCTCTGCAGTGTAAGCAGGCAGCCTGCCTCCAGTTCAGGAAGGGAATCTTTAGGTGGGACAGGAAGGGAGCTGGAAAAGCCAATCCAATATCTGCTGCACCTACCACCCAGCTAGGTACCATCACATCACCCTCTTCATTTCCTTCATGGTGCCAGAACCTTCAGAAGAAAGCAAAATGCACATGGTTGTGTATTTATTTTTATTTGCTTAAGGTGTCCCTCCACCCCGTTCGTTTGTAAAGTCCATTGGTGGGGGCGCCTGGGTGGCTCAGTCGGTTAAGCATCCTACTCTTGATCTTGGTTCAGGCCACGATCTCAAGGGTTGTGAGTTCGAGCCCCGCATCAGGCTTTGAGCTGACCGCCCAGAGCCTGTTTTGGATTCTGGCTCTCCCTCTCTCTGCCCCTCCCCCACTTGCGCGCTCTCTCTTTTAAAATAAACTTATAAGGTCCATTCATGCAGGATCCTGTCCACCCTGTTCTTTGTGATATCCTCACTATCAATTACAATGCCTGGCATATACCTGACACTCAGTAAATGTTGTTGAACAAATCGGCAGACTCTTTGAGAATGGAACAACCCCCCCCCCCCAAAAAAAAAAAAACGATGGCGCCTTCCACGGAAAAATACTTACACGCACAACTTTACCTTCCCCTCTCCGACATCCCCCGGGGAAGGAAGTGCAGTAAGGAGACTGAGATGATGTGTGCCCTCATGACCTCACTTTAAATGGGGCAGTTTTGATCACGGCTCTATCAACATGTATGTCCTTCCCACCCACCCACCCCCCGCCCCCCAGGAAATAGAAAGGAAATATTGAGCTGCTTCAAGCTGCGCTGCAGGTGGGAAAACGTGTCGCTGATAGGTCACTCCCTACAGGGCAGGCCATCAGCCTGAAGCACGATTGGGAATGCCTGGACAGCCGTGGAGCAGCTACACGGGATCTCTCCATTAGGCGTTTATACACGTTTCTGGAAGGTGTGCCAGCTGGCCTTTCAAATCGATTCATTGAGGAGAAAAAAAAAAATCCAGGGTCTTAGAGTGCACTTTTTTCATCCTCTTTCTACAAGCTTAAAGCTGGCCAAAAGCCTGAGAAAGGATTCAGTTATTGAATAGTAGCCAGGAAGGAAGATTAGCAAGAAGGGAAGGTATGTGGGTGTCCGAGAGCTGGGGCGTTTTTCTCCGTTTCAGTGTGACAAGAACGTAGGGCTCTGTCTGTGCGTTCAACTTCCCAGTTCTTTTGGTGTCACCTACTGCTTAGTTCAGGAACCCCTTTCTGCCTTCACTTTTCCTTTCCTAGGAAAGGATCAAATCAAGGTCAGTCGCACCTACAGGGCCTCCCAGCCCCACCCGGACATAATGAGGCCAGGAGCCTGGTCCCGGCCACGTAGGGCTTCTGTTGGAGAATAAAGAGGAGGCCCATCTGTTCTTATCTGGCTACCCGGGAGAACAGGAAGTGGTCTGGTGCTGCTGGAGAAGCCTGAACTTGGCATGGAGACACTCTCCTTTCAAGTGATTATTTTGTCAGACTTCCATATTTCAAAGGCAAATCAGCAACGAGCAAGCAAACAGATACGCAGCTTTCTGCGTGAGTTTTCTTTTTCCGGAGGAAACTCTTCCTTATGATCTGCCCTCTTAAAGCTGCATGACTTAGCCACCTCAACAGCCCTTGGACTAATTTTTTCCTCAGATGATACGTGATGACATGATAGACGGGAAGGACGGTAAAAAGAAAGTTCCTTGCACTCCTCTCCCTTCCTTCTGGGGATGGTTCCCAATGAGTGCAATGTATTTTGAAATGTATTTTCTGATGTATTTCTTCTCAGATGTATCCATTTCCAGTAAATCTTAATGCCTGGGCACCCCAGCCATGGAAGTGAAGGGATTCAAGGGAAAAGTGGATTCTATTGCAGCTATAATGCCTTAATATGCAAATGTGATTTTTTATTGCTGTGAGCAGCAAGACAGTAAGACCAAAGGCCAGACTTTGGAGAGGAGAGCGTGAGAAAGAGAAAACAAGCAAGAGTGTGTGTGTGTGTGTGTGTGTGAGAGAGAGAGAGAGAGAGAGAGAGAGAGAGAGAGAGAGATTTGAGAAATGGAGAGAGAGAGAAAGAGAACTTGCTGAATCTCTTAAGCATATAGAAAACCCACCTTGGATATCTGAGATCACAGTGTTTCTACTATGGCAGTGAAGTTACCTTGCACCTAGGAGGGCATGGTCTGGAGATCCCTTCTGATCCAGACGGGGAGGATGTAACGGATGTGAGGAACTTAAAGGGAGGAGAGCAAAGGGCTGTGTCTGTTCCCTTTGTGTTGGGAGAGCTTGGGAAGAAGAAGAGAAAGAGGAAATCCGGGAAACTGAGCATGCGCTGAAGATGGGGGTTTTAAATTACTAAATCAGGTTGAACGAAATCTTGACTTATAGTCCCACCCCACCACTAACCCCAGCAGGCTGACGCTCAGGAGCGAGATGTGATCAGGTCTAAGGAAATTGAGAAGCTACCTTTTCTTTACATATCTGAATGCAGTGTGAATTAATTTGCTGCCCAGTCACATAGTTAAACTTAGTCAGTGACTGCATGTCTGTTTTGATGATGGACTAGTCCTGTGGGAGGCAAAGGGGGACCTTTGAAAAAAATGAAATGACACCTGAAGTCATATTGATGACAAACTCCTTTCTTCCTGCTCTTGCTACAAGGCACTGAGGCAGTAAACTTAAAAAAAAAAAAAAAAAAGATACTGGGTGTATCTGTTTCTCCCTTACCCGTTATCGTCAAGAAGGAGCAGAGTTGTTTGTTTGTTTGTTTGTTTTTTTATCTATCTGAACTCTTGTCAAGCCCAGGTCAGGTCAGCATCCTGAGTTATTTTCAGCCATGATCTAAAATGACTTCACTTTGGAAGAGCATCCGATCGACTTCAGTTTCTCTCCTTCGAGAACCCCCAGTCTTCTGTTAACCAGTAGAAATATCAGCATTCTGTTCATACCTGACTTCTTTGCTGTGACTCACAGCCTCCTACAAAGACTAGGAGATACTCAAGAAACAAGAACAAGAAATTCAAAAAGGCAGTTAATGTACTCTGAGGGAAATCAAGCAACATCCAAAGGAAAGCTTCTAGTACTTTTTTTTTTTTAATATGAAATTTAATGTCAAATTGGTTTCCATACAACACCCAGTACTCATCCCAACAGGTGCCCTCCTCAGTGCGCATCACCCACCCTTCCCTCCCTCCCATCTCCCATCAGCCCTCAGTTTGTTCTCAGCTTTTAAGAGTCTCTTATGGTTTGCCTCCCTCCCTCTCTAACTTTTTTTCCTCCCCCCCCCCCCATGGTCTTCTGTTAAGTTTCTTAGGATCCACCTAAGAGTGAAACCATATGGTATCTGTCTTTCTCTGTATGACTTATTTCACTTAGCATCACACTCTCCAGTTCTATCCACGTTGCTACAAAAGGCCGTATTTCATTCTTTCTCTTTGCCAAGTAGTATTACATTGTGTATATAAACCACAATGTCTTTATCCATTCATCAGCTGATGGACATTTAGGCTCTTTCCATAATTTGGCTATTGTTGAAAATGCTGCTATAAACATTGGGGTACAAGTGCCCCTATGCCTCAGCACTCCTGTATCCCTTAGGTAAATTCCTAGCAGTGGTATTGCCGGGTCATAGGGTAGATCTATTTTTAATTTTTTGAGGAACCTCCACACTGTTTTCCAAAGAGGCTGCACCAGTTTGCATTCCCACCAACAGTGCAAGAGGGATCCTATTTCTCCACATCCTCACTAGCATCTATAGTCTCCTGATTTGTTCATTTTAGCCACTCTCACTGGCATGCGGTGGTATCTCAGTGTGGTTTTGATTTGTATTTCCCTGATGAGGAGTGACATTGAGCATCTTTTCATGTGCCTGTTGGCCATCTGGATGTCTTCTTTGGAAAAGTGCCTATTCATGTCTTCTGCCCATTTCTTCACTGGATTGTTTGTTTTTCAGGTGTGCAGTTTGGTGAGTTCTTTATAAGTTTTGGATACTAGCCCTTTGTCTGATAATGTCATTTGCAAATATCTTTTCCCATTCCATTGGTTGCCTTTTAGTTTTGTTGATTGTTTCCTTTGTAGTGCAGAAGCTTTTTATCTTGATGAGGTCCCAATAGTTCATTTTTGCTTTTAATTCCCTTGCCTTTGGAGTTGTGTCGAGTAAGAAATTACTGTGGCTGAGGTCAGAGAGTTTTTTTCCTGCTTTCTCCTCTAGGGTTTTGATGGATTCCTGTCTCACATTCAGGTCCTTTATCCATTTCAAGTTTATTTTTGTGAATGGTGTGAGAAAGTGGTCTAGTTTCATTCTTCTGCATGTTGCTGTCCAGTTCTCCCAGCACCATGTGTTACAGAGACTGTCTTTTTTCCACTGGATATTCTTTCCTGCTTTGTCAAAGATTGGTTGGCCATACTTGTGTGGGTCTAATTCTGGAGTCTCTATTCTATTCCATTGGTCTGTGGGTCTGTTTTTGTGCCAATACCATGCTGTCTTGATGATGACAGCTTTGTAGTAGAGGCTTAAGTCTGGGATTGTGATGCCTCCCGCTTTGGTCTTCTTCAATATTACTTTGGCTATTTAGGGTTGTTTGTGGTTCCATACCACAACGGATTGCTTGTTCTAGCTTCGAGAAGAAAGCTGGTGCAATTTTGATTGGTATTGCATTGAATGTGTAGATAGCTTTGGGTAGTATTGACATTTGAACAATATTTATTCTTCCAATCCATGAGCACAGAATGTTTCTCCATTTCTTTATATCTTCTTCAATTTCCTTCATAAACTTTCTTTCTTTTTTTTTTAATTTTTATTTATTTTTGAGACAGAGAAAGACAGAGCATGAATGGGGGAGGGTCAGAGAGAGGGAGACAGAATCCAAAGCAGGCTCCAGGCTCTGAGCTGTCAGCACAGAACCCGATGCAGGGTTTGAACACACGGACTGTGAGATCATTACCTGAGCTGAAGTCAGACACTTAACCGACTGAGCCACCCAGGCACCCCTTCATAAACTTTCTATAGTTTTCAGCATACAGATCTTTTACATCTTTGGTTAGGTTTATTCCTAGGTATTTTATGATTCTTGGTGCAATTGTGAGTGGGATCAGTTTCTTTATTTGTCTTTCTGTTGCTTCATTATTATTGTATAAGAATGCAACTGATTACATTAATTTTGTATCCCGTGACTTTGCTGAATTCATGTATCAGTTCTAGCAGACTTTTGGTGGAGTCTATCGGATTTTCCATGCATAATATCATGTCATCTGCAAAAAGTGAAAGCTTGACTTCATCTTTGCCAATTTGGATGCATTTGATTTCCTTTTGTTGACTGATTGCTGATGTTAGAACTTCCAACACTATGTTTAAAAAAGGCGGTGAGAGTGGATGTCCCTGTCATGTTCCTGATCTCAGGGAGAAAGCTCTCAGTTTTTCCCCATTAAGGATGATATTAGCTGTGGGCTTTTCATAAATGGCTTTTATTATGTTTAAGTATGTTCCTTCTATCCTGACTTTCTCAAGGGTTTTTATTAAGAAAGGATGCTGAATTTTGTCAAATGCTTTTTCTGCATCGATTGACGGGATCATATGGTTCTTTTCTTTTATTAATGTGATGTGTCACATTGATTGATTTGCAAATATTGAACCAGCCCTACAGCCCAGGAATGAATCCCACTCGATCATGGTGAATAATTCTTTTTATATGCTGTTGAATTTGATTTGCTAGTATCTTGTTGAGAATTTTTGCATCCATATTCATCACGGATATTGGCCTGTAGTTCGCTTTTTTTGCTGGGTATCTGTCTGGTTTGGGAATCACAGTAATGCTGGCTTCATAGAATGAGTCTAGAAGTTTTCCTTCCCTTTCGATTTCTTGGAATAGCTTGAGAAGGATAGGTATTATCTCTGTTGTAAATGTCTGGTAGAATTCCCCAGGGAAGCCATCTGGTCCTGGACTCTTATTTGGTGGGAGATTTTTGATAACTGATTCAATTTCTTCACTAGTTATGGGTCTGTTCACATTTTCTGTTTATTCCTGTTTGAGTTTTGGAAGTATGTGGGTGCTTAGGAATTTGTCCATTTCTTCCAGGTTGTCCAGTTTGTTGGCATATAATTTTTCATAGTATTCTCTGATAATTGCTTGTATTTCTGAGGGATTGGATGTAATAATTCCATTTTCATTCGTGATTTTGTCTATTTGGGTCCTCTCCCTTTTCTTCTTGAGATCCTGGCTAGAGATTTATCAATTTTGTTTATTTTTTCAAAAAACCAACTCTTGGTTTCGTTGATCTGTTCTACAGTTTTTTTAGATTCTATATTGTTTATTTCTTCTCTGATCTTTATTATTTCTCTTTTTATTTTGGGTTTGGGATGTCTTTGCTATTCTGCTTCTATTTCCTTTAGGTGTGCTGTTAGATTTTATATTTGGGATTTTTCTTGTTTGTTGAACGCCTATGCCTGGATTGCAATGTATTTTCCTCTCAGGACTGCCTTCGCTGCATCCCAGAGCATTTGGATTGTTGTATTTTCATTTTCGTTTGTTTCCATATCTTTTTTAATTTCTTCTCTAATTACCTGGTTGACCCATTCATTCTTTAGTAATCTGTTCTTTAACCTCCATGCTTTTGGAGGTTTTCCAGACTTTTTCCTGTGGTTGATTTCAAGCTTCATAGCATTGTGGTCTGAAAGTGTGCATGGTATGATCTCAATTCTTTTATACTTATGAAGGGCTGTTTTGTGACCCAGTATGTGATCTATCTTGGAGAATGTTCCATGTGCACTCGAGAAGAAAGTATATGCTGTTGCTTTGGGATGCAGACTTCTAAATATATCTGTCAAGTGCATCTGATCCAATGTGTCATTCAGGGCTCTTGTTTCTTTATTGATCCTGTGTCTAGATGATCTATCCATTGTTGTAAGTGGGGTTTTAATGTCCCCTTCAATTACCATATTCTTATCAATAAGGTTGCTTATGTTTGTGAGTAATTGTTTTATATATTTGGGGGCTCCTGTATTCGGCACATAGACATTTATAATTGTTAGCTCTTCCTGATGGGTAGACCTTGTAATTATTATATAATGCCATTCTTCATCTCTTGTTACAGCCTTTAATTTAAAGTCTAGTTTGTCTGATATAAGTATGGCTACTCCAGCTTTTTTTTGACTTCCAGTAGCATGATAGATAGTTCTCCATCCCCTCACTCTCAATCTGAAGGGGTCCTCAGGTCTAAAATGAGTCTCTTGTAGACAGCAAATAGATGGGTCTTGTTGTTGTTGTTTTTATCCATTCTGATACCCTGTCTTTTGGCTGGAGCGTTTAGTCCATTTACATTCAGTGTTATTATAGAAAGATACAGGTTTAGAGTCATTGTGATGTCTGTAGGTTTCATGCTTGTAGTGATGTCTCTGGTACTTTGTGGTCCTTGCAGCATTTCACTCACAGAATCCCTCTTAGGATCTCTTGTAGGGCTGGTTTAGTGGTGATGAATTCCTTCAGTTTTCGCTTGTTTGGGAAGACCTTTATCTCTCCTATTCTGAATGACAGACTTGCTGGATAAAGGATTCTCGGTTGCATATTTTTTCTGTTCATCACATTGAAGATTTCCTGCAGTTCCTTTCTGGCCTGCTAAGTTTCAGTAGATAGGTATGCCACTACTCTTATGTGTCTACCTTTGTAAGTTAGAGCCTGTTTATCCCTAGCTGCTTTCAGAATTTTCTCTTTATCCTTGTATTTTGCCAGTTTCACTATGATATGTCGTGCAGAAGATTGATTCAAGTTACATCTGAAAGGGGTTCTCTCTACCTCTTGGATTTCAATTCCTTTTTCCTTCCCCAGATCAGGGAAGTTCTCAGCTCTGATTTGTTCAAGTACACCTTCAACCCCCTTCTCTCTCTCTTCTTCTTCTGGAATTCCTATGATGCATATATTGTTCTGTTTGATTGCATCACTTAGTTCTCTAATTCTCCCCTCATACTCCTGGATTTTTTTCTTTCTCTTTTCCTCAACTTCCTCTTTTTTCCATAATTTTATCTTCTGCTTCACCTATTCTCTCTTCTGCCTCTTCAGTCTGTGCTATGGCTGCCTCCACTTTATTTTGCACCTCATTTATAGCATTTTTTAGCTCCTCATGACTATTTCTTAGTCCCTTGATCTCTGTAGCAATAGATTCTCTGCTATCCTCTATGCTTTTTTCAAGCCCAGTGATTAATTTTATGACTATTATTCTAAATTCTTGTTCTGTTTTATGGCTTAAATCATTTTTGATCAATTCGTTAACTGTCGCTACTTCCGGGATTATTTTGAGGCGAATTCTTCCATTTCGTCATTTTGGGTAGTCCCTGTGGTGGCTCCAAACTGCAGGGTACTTCCCCTGTGCTGTCCCGAGTAACTTGTGTTGGTGGGCAGGGCCACAGTCAGACCCGATGTCTGCCCCCACCCTACCGCTGGGGCCACAGTCAGACTGGTGTGTACCTTATCTTCCCCCCTCCCAGGGGCAGTACTCACTGTGGAGTGGTGTGGCCCCTGTCTGGGCTACTTGCACACTGCCAGGCTTGTGGTCCTGCCTTGATGCGATCTGGTGTATTAGCTGGGGTGGATCCGCAAGGTGCACAGGGGTGGGAGGGGCAGACTTAGCTAGCTTTGCCCCTGGTGGTCCCCTGTGGGAAGGGCCCTGCAGCACCGGGAAGGAGGCAGGCCCATCGGAGGGATGGATCCACAGAAGCACAGCATTGGGCATTTGCATGGTACAAGCAAGTTCAGTGACGGGAACTAGTTCCCTTTGGAATTTTGGCTGGGGGATAGGAGAGGTAGATGGCACTTACCAGCCCTGTTGTTCCCCCACTGAGCTGGGGATTTAGGGCCCTTGTCTTCCAGAGCTTAACAGCTCTCCCTCCCAGTGTCCTCTCGCCCTCCCTGCTATCCGAGAGCAGAGCTGTTGACTTTTAACATTCCAGGTGTTAAGTCCCCCTGGCTGTCAGAACTCACAGAGTACAGCCCCTCTGCTTTTGCAAGCCAGACTTCGGGGGCTCTGCCTTGCCAGGCGGGCTGCCCCTCCAACGCCCCGGCTCCCTCCCGCCAGTCCTTGTAGCATGCACTGCCTCTCTGCCCTTCCTACCCTCTTCCATGGGCCTCCTGTCTACGCTTGGCTCCGGTGAGTCCGTTCTGCTAGTTTTCTGGGTTATTTAGGCCAATGTGGGTGGAATCTAAGCGATCAGCAGGACGAGGTGAGCCCAGTGTCGTTCTATGCCACCATCTTCCCAGGATGGAAGCTTCTAGTACTTTTTAAAGAACATAAATACTTGGTGAAGAAAGCCAGTGATATTGTTTCTACTTGAACAAGCAAGCAGAAAACAAACAAAAAAACCCAAAAACCTGTCATTCCTTTTAAACAAATTTTATTTTATTCATTAATACAGTATCTATCTATATAATAATGATTGGTACATACATGTAGGAGTTATTACATGTTCATTGTACAGATAATTCTTGATACATGTATGGATTCCCAGTCCCCTTGCTGTAACATTATGGCACATTAAGTTTAACTTCTCACCCCCAAAAATAGAGAAATACTTCTAAAGATTTATGATGATACTTTGAAAAAAAAATATTTCTAACTATTTTTCCTCACTTCAACATCTACCCATTTGTGTGTTGGGGAAGAAAAATGTCCCTATATGATTTAAAATTCTTCTGGCTGGTGTAAGAATTAAATTGGCATAAGACAAATTAATAGGAGAAAAATTAAATTTCATTACATATTTATGGAAAATTCATAGAAATATGAAAGATACCAAAGACAGGCAAAATGAGGTATATATGTCGTCCTGAACTAAGAAGAGGGTAGGAATCTGGGACTTCAAAAGGAAGGAAAAGAGTTCACAAGAAGATAAAAAAGAGTAAGTGTTTGGAAAACAAATATTTGCTGGACCATGTAGAAACAAAAGAACGTACACATAAATTGTAGCAGACTTTGCTGGGTTCCTCCCTGTCTGTCACACCTAGATCATATTATACTATAGTTCTCTATGATGATAGTTTCCTTTCTGGAGCAGGTCCTGTATCTAAATT
Source organism: Acinonyx jubatus (assembly GCF_027475565.1). Taxonomy (NCBI): domain Eukaryota; kingdom Metazoa; phylum Chordata; class Mammalia; order Carnivora; family Felidae; genus Acinonyx; species Acinonyx jubatus. Next base: position 16,256,132 of record NC_069382.1, read on the forward strand.
TTTTTTAGGTAGGTAGGGTGAAGGTCAATGTTTCCTCTGGTCCTTGATTGTTTTTAGTTTAAAATAATCCACATGCCAAAGTAATACATCTTGGGGCACTTCATCCTGAACCCCTACACATGTTATTACAATTACAATTAAATTGTTAAATGCTTTATGGTGTTAAAAAACTTATATTTATATACGTCAACATTCTGATAAATGTTCTTAAATATATAATTGCCTCTCAAGATCTCAGTCATTTTTCATTTCAAATGTAAAGTGTAAATATGCTTTTGTACACATTCAACGGTTATTTTAGAGGGTTGGCACATACTGGGGAAAATTTTGCTTTTGACATTTAATCTAAATAATGGAAAATAGGTACAGAATTGTGTTCTATGCATTAAAGAAAGTCAGTTATCTGTTGGTAAAGACTGGGACTTGCCCCAGTGGGCATGAGTGACCACTCTCAACTCTGTAAGTATTTTTCTTTGCATTGAAGACTTTTGACTATCCTCCAAAGAATTAACACAAACTTATTTTTTATATTACCTGATACTCACCAGCTATTTATGTAACCAATTCGGTTTTCCTTTTTTCTTCAATTCAATTTTAATTTTGTAAAATCTTACTGCTCGGATTCAAATTTCATTTGTAAGCTGCAGCGAATCCAAATCTGCCATTTCAGTAAATATCTCTTTTAGGGAGCTGGAATCTAGTGCATGTAAGCTGGAAGAAATGTAGAACACAAAATAGAAAACAATTAAAATGACACAGCAGGGAAGCAATTGGAAAGCAACAGAAAAGACTACAATGAATGAATGAACTTTGAAAGGGAGGAATTTAAACAAGGGCCCTAAATCCAATTACCAACAAAGGACGATTGAATGATAAAAACAGGTAAATAGAATGGGAGGTAGGGGGTGTTGTGGGAAAGAGAATAGGAAAGGAAATAGGAGATACGTGGATGAGGTCAAGAAAGCTGGTCATTCATTCACTTATCAATTCACTCAATGACTGAACAAGTGCTTATTTAGAATAAACTGTGGAAGGTCGTGCTGTGCAGGAGATGAAATACAGAGAACAGAAGTGGGGAAGAAGAACAAATGAGTAAACTGGTCTTGGCCAAGACTTGTAAACTCTTTAAATTGGGAAAGTGGCTGTAGTATATATAATCTGATTCAATTGGTTTATTGTACACAGGAGGAAACTGACGAAAAGTTGCAGTCTTCTTGGCAGGGATGTAGCTAAGACAGATGAAGATTTAGAAAAGGGAGACATGTTATGGGGAAGGCTGGGGAAATTATGGGTGGGTGGCATAGCTATTATACATACAGGTAGTCACACCTTTGAGCTCGACTGGATGAGGGGGTGGGGAAGGACTCTGAGGACAGAGGTTGGGCTCAAACCCAACATACCAGCCTTCCAGAATCTAGAAGATAAGCAGCACAACATGTGGATGTGACAAACACTGATGCCATTCCCTTATGTTTGCAAAGACAGGAAAATTGGGTCCATGCATGTTTACCTACACCTAGGTACCCAGTGGGAAAACCCTTCCCTTTTCTACTGCTACGAGAGAGCCCAATTCTCCAGCCGTGCTGCAGGCCCAAACAAGGGACAGGAGAAGACCAAACATAGGAAAGGGAGGAGCAACGAGCAAACTCAAGTGTCTAATCTCTGAGCAGCCTATTTCGTCACCTGATTTTAAAACAAAATTTTATTTTGCTGAGGTTTAGAATTTCAGGACATAAATGAGCAAAAATTGGTCTTTTTGCTGTATCTAGTGTTGTGTCTTGATATGACATGCTCCTTGACACCTCTCACAACCTGAAAGAACTGCAGTGTCACGTAACAGGAAATTTAATGAGCACCAAGGGAAGAAGAGCCTCTTCTGTTGCTTAACCCTGCTAAGTGTTCCAAGGCAGAAGGGTATGCATTCCTGGCAACAAATGAATTTTCTCAATGGTCTCCAAGGAATGCCTAAATCTAAGGCGAGGCAATAATTATGACTCAATTACTGACTTGGAAGTTCAGATTTAGGACACAACTCTACCACCCGGTACAACATGAATAAAAATAGCCGAGAATGTAACTTTGACATCAGCTCTTTTGTCAATTACATCATAGACTGTAGAAGTTCACGTGCAATTCTAGAAGGAAGGAGGGAAAGAAGGGAAGGAGGGAAGGAGGTGGGTGGAAGGAGGGAGGGGACATAGCATATCATATCTATATAACCATATCTGGTAAAAATAAATGAATAAGCAAAATACACTCTCATAAGGCTTTTTGATTATAATAAGCATATTGATAACATGTATTAAATAGGAAAGTTACATGATCACTGAAAAATACTAATAACAGTAATAACCATTAGTTGAATATTAGCAATAAGCCAGTTGTGTGTGTGTTTTTCATTCAATTCTCACAATAGTCCTCTAAGGTAGGTATCCCTATGATAATTATTCAGATGTGGAAATCGAGGCCCCTCAAGGTCACACATAGTCATTGAAGGGCAGAAAAATGATGTGAACCCCAGTCTTTCTGATGACAGAACCCTGGTTTTTCTTGCTGTTCCATGCTGCCTCCTCCCATCAGAAATGCTTTAAATTCATGACCAGCCATCAGTCTAAAAGCTGGACTCCCTCTTCGTTTGTGACCTTAATCTGTTTCCTATCATTTTCAATAGATAAGTTTTGAACTGTATACAGAAATAACCGTTTGATGTTGCCAAAGGTGCAACATGGATGAAAAGATCATTTGAGACTTGGAATGCACCCAAATTCTAAGGCAAGGGAAAAGAACTTCAAGTTCATATAGCATTTCCAAGTGCCAAGGTGCAGCTGTCTCCATCTTATCAGCTCATAATATGAAGACGTAAAATTATCAACACGTTTATCATGTGAGAAGCAAGTACTGTACAAATGACAGTCTTTTCTGCAGAAATCTTGGCTCAGTGACTTAATTAAGCAACAGTAGATTTGCAGTCTTGATGAAAGGGAGGATTGTCAAGTCTTCTCTTGGTTTAGGAAATAAACCAATTCCTAAGAGTCTTGTGCTTCCTGCAAGGCCATGTCAAGAGCTTTCTAAAACATAAGCCAAAAACTGGAGGAAAATGTTCCTTTAAGTTGCAATTTTTTTTTTCACAAGAACTCTGTAAACTGCTCTAAAATTAGTTAAATTCCTGCTAAGAAGAATTCTGTTCTATACAAGCACGAAACCATTCCATAATGCTCTGGGTCATCAAACTCTACAAGTCTGGAACAAAATAGAAACATTTTCTCTATGAATGGACATGAAGGGATGTTAGACCAAGGTAGCATTTTTGGTGCTGTACTGAAATCAGCATAGTCTGATTCAAGACTAAAGTGTGTTTTATTTCTAAAGTAGTCAAGCTTGATAGTAAAATGATTTTGTGGGGGAAATTTAAGAGTTATCACCTACCTCTGCTCAGACTTTGTAGTTGATTTTTGTCATACTTCAAACATGATGTCATTGGTAAATTCAAATTGACATGAAAACAAAGGTTTTATTTCTTTACTACGACAGAATTTATATGAGGGAGAGTTCTAGGGATCTGGCTGGATATAAATTTGTACATTCAAAAGCTGAAAGTACAACAAGAGATAGAGCACAATGGCTCCCTTTCCAGGAAGCTTCTGATTGGCACAGTGATTACTGCCGGAGGCTAACACTAGGCCAGCTGAAGTCCAGAAGGTGCTTTGTTGAAGTACCTTCACAGGATGCCTATGCAAGAGGTCAGAGCAAAGGAGTCTCTCCCCAGCAGAGTGCTGGTACAAGAGGCATGGGAGGACCAGCCACAAATACCACATAAGCCAGCCAGAGAGAAAAGAGAAATAACCCACTCTTTAAAATGAAGAAAGTATTCGGATAGACATTTCATAAAAGAAGACATACCTATTGTCCTATGAAAAAGTACTCAATAACATTAGTGATCAGAGAAATACAAATTAAAGCCACCATGAGATGCCATTGCACAATTAGTAGAGAGCAATTGGAACTCATACATTTTTGGTGGGAGTGTAAAATACTAAGACTGCTTTGGCAAAAGGCCTGACATGTCCTTATAAAATTAAAGGTATATACCTACCAGCAATTTCAATCCTGGGTATTTACATAAGAAAAACGAAAACCTAGGCGGCAAAATGCCTTAACCAAGAATTTTTATAAGTTTTATTTCTAATAGGCAACACCTTGAAATAAGACAAGTGACTATCAACAGAAAAATGGAAAAACAGATAGCAGAATTCATCCAAAGAAACACATTCAGTAAGAATAATGCAAAAACCAAGCCAGTGGCACACACAGTAACATGAATGAATCTTAAAAAAACATTATGTTAAGTGAAAGAAACCATGTAATGCATAATCCCACTGTCATAGACTCTGGGTCTAAAGTTCTCTCTTGTCTAGCAAGAGAGCGGGACACAGGATGAAAAACGAGAGATGGCTAATGTCCAGGAAGAGATAAGAGCCCTGAATAAGGGTCCTTGCCCCCTATTTATTCAGATCAGAAGGCTTGCAAACATGATGGGTGTGCACAAAGAGACAAAGAAACTGTGAACATTAACTTGGGGATGTGAGGGAAAAGGAGGGTTTTGAAGATATACAGTGTTTGGAGTTTGGGTCAATATGAAACAAAGTCCAGGTGCCAGGCTGTCGGAGGAAGGTTGTTTACAGCAGACATGAGGCAGCACCTCTGTTTATCTTTGCCAGCCTAGGGGATGAGGCAAGTAGGGGGGTAACCTCAGGGTTAATAAGGCACCTTTTCTTTTGTTAACCATCTCCACTCTGGGCAGCTTTGCCTGAAGCACAGTGGTCCATAGTCCAATTCACCAATTTACCTAACCTGGCCCTATCCTCCTGTGAAAGCAGCTTTCTGCCATAGTACTAAATAGGGGGTGCTTCCACCCTGAATGTCTAATCTTGTTTATGTTATATACCTATGTATTGGGCACCTTTGCACCATTCCTATTTTAGGGTTTTACCTCTCCCTCTCTATTCTGGGGGCTCTGCACCCCCTCTCTATTTTTGGGGTGCCTTTGATCCTCCCTATTCCTGGCACCTTTGTACCTCCCTATCTCAGGGTGCCTTTGCACTCCCTATTCTTGGGGTGCCAATCTGGTTTTCTCAAACTCAGGTGTAAGCATTTTATGGCTTTGTATTTCTTTTTTCTTTTAATTTTTTTAATGTTTTTATTTGTTCTTGAAAGAGAGAGACAGAGCATGAGTGGAGGAGGAGCAGACAGAGAGGGAGACACAGAATTCAAAGCAGGCTCCAGGCTCTGAGCCGTCAGCACAGAGCCCGATGCGGGACTCAAACTCATGACTTGAGCCAAAGCCAGACACTCAACCTACTGAGCCAGCCAGGTGCCCCTGGCTTTGTATTTCTTTATGCCTTGTTAACCCACTTGTGTAAGCCTGGGGGATTCCTAAGCTTATCCCCCACATTCCACCTATTTGAAATTCTAGAAACAGAAAAACTTATCTATGGTGAACAGAAAACAAAACAGTAGTTGCTTCTAAAACAGGAATATAGGGCAGAGATCAACTGGAAATAAGGAAGAGAGAACTTTCTGGGGTTAAAGCAATAATGTTCTATATTTTGATAGGGGTTTGCATTCATTCATATTGATGGAGTGATAAATAGAAGATTTGTGCATTTCCTTATATGCAAATATCTAAAAAATTTGTAGGCAAATATTGAACTCTAGTTAATGATATGTCTTCTGAAGATTTTAGGGGTGAAGTGTACTGATGTTCAAAACTTACTTTGGAATGCACCAAAACATAAGATAGATTAATAAAGGGATGGCTACCTGGATAATTATGTAATAAAGCAAATGCAGTAAAATGGTATAAGAGTGTTTTACAGTTTTTTTCAACTTTTCGGTATGTTTGAAATGTTGGGAAATGGTCAGTATAAAGAGTCTTAATGAATATTCTACATGAAAGTTGATTTGTTTGAATTGGCTATAGAGTTTACAATGTCACTAATAGCATCTGAAGGACTAAACTCAAAGGTAAAAGAGAGGAGAGGTCTTTCTAAGGAGAATTATGAGTTTGATTGTTAAATTTATTCTGAGGAGCAATTAATTTTTTTCAAGGTTTCAACTGAAAACCTTTCCTTAAAACATAAACACTATGCAGACCTATGATAGCACTTCCCATGTGTGAAGCGGATGCATAGAAGCACACAGAAGTCATACCAACATTCCCAATCCAAATTTAGGATGACATAGTTTTACTTAACTCTTTCATAGTGTATGGGTATCTTCTCCCTTTCACAACAAGGTTTTAGTTCTCAGGGATATAGAGGATGATACAATTAGAATTTCCAATAATTCTTGATATGCATTAACCCACATTATATAGTATACACAGTATCCTGAATATGAACATATGGGTATATATGTATATGAGTGTCTACCACATGTAATTTTAGAGGTCAACATGACCTTACAACTTTTACATTTGGTGATCAGATGTGAAAAAAGGGAAAACTTTGAAAACTCCGTTCTCCTTTTGGTACACAGAGGCTCAGGACAGCCCCCTTCCTATGCTGTTGACACTCTTAGACCCCGTTGGATGGAAATAAAGAAGGACAATGTGCCGTTTGTCTTCTCTACTGCTGCCACCATCTTATACTGATCTGAGGTTTTCCATAAAAACAGAGATAACGGTGATTTAAACAAAGAGCTATGCTTGTATGCTTAGAAATATGGAAGTGGTAATACGTACTACCAATGCAAAAATATTCCTTGAGTTTTGTAACCGAAGATGGTGCTGATGGTTGGTGTCTTGTAAGTCGTCATTCCTGACTGTTAACCTACAGATTCTAGGGAAGCTAGATGCAGGGGTTTGGAGGTGGAGGTAGGAATGAGAGAGCAGAAAAGCCTTACCTACTTGCTCTGTCCTCTCCCCAGGCTCTTTCCTATTAACTTGCTACTCAGGCAGACCATGACAAATTGTGACCTGACATAGCTATTTATTCTTCCTGAGGAAGCTTGAAGCAATATATTAAAATACACGTACCAACGATGATAACACTTATTTTGTCTACCTGAATTTTTCATTTTGAAAAGAGACCATGATTATCTGAGTGTTTTCTTGTCACTTGTAAGTTATACCAGGTATCCATCTGGGGTGGAATTAGGAACAACTAGTGCTCCCAAATTGGGACTTGCCCAAATTTGGGGTGCATTGTATTATAAAAGTTAAGTTATAAATTAGGTATTTGAGGCTCAGATTTCTAATTAAATTATGCTGAAAGCGGTACTTACATTAAAAATACACTGGAATGAACAATTATGGCTCAATTAGTAATGTAAATATATAGCTTTCTTTTTTTTAACGTAACTTATCGTCAAGTTGGCTAACGTACAGTGTATACAGTGTGCTCTTGGTTTCGGGAGTAGATTCCCGTGTAGCTTTCTGATAGACTGTTGGGAATCCATCTGGGAACACAACTTCACTTTAGAATACTGTTTTTCTGTACTGCATAAAGTCCCAAAAGAACCCATCCATATCTTGAGAGAGAATTAAAAATATGGGGAAAAGAGACCATTTCAACTCTAAAACTGCTGGTTATTCTGAACTGGTTGAGGGAAAGAGTGATGAGAAGTGGAGACACAGAAGATATGAGTAAGCAGCATATGCGTATCAAACAATTTCTTTTTTATGCTTGTTGGAAATCGATACACTTTTACAGAATTCATTCATTTAGCTACATTCAGCCAAATAAAATAATTTGCTGAAATATGATGAGAGAAAAGGAATTCCATATAAATTTCATGATCCAGTAGTCTTTGATGGCTTCCTTGCTATAAGGAATGATAAGATGTCCCAGTTCTTGTACTGTTGTTTCTTTTAATGGGAAATAGTGTATCAATCACAACCTAGTACTAATAATATGGACTATGTCTGTCACTAGACAGAACTTGTACTAATATTCCCAATCCATGTTCAGAGCTACCTATTTTTACTTAACCCTTCCATATGACATCTGTATCTTCTTTCTTCTATAAGAAGATGCCAGTTTTCAAGGGTACGGGAGAAGATCAAATTGGAATATTCAATAATTACTTGTATGCTTCATCTCACTTTATCTACAAATAGACACAGTTTCAAAATATTAATACTAATACTACCATTGTGAATATGATTATAGAAAACAATTAAAACTTTTAATAGAAATGTTAGTTCTATTATCTCATTTTTAAAAATAACTGTATTATATCTACATTGTTAGAACATTGCAAACTGTATTCTTCCCCTTTTAATTTTCAGTTAGTATTATTTCTATAGTAGTTGTATATTTAATGGTCTTCACTAGCCTATATGTTGATGATTATTTCTAGTCATAGTGGGTTGTCTGAAGTTCATTCTTTGATAGTTTCTTTAGGAAGGGTCATGCGAACAACATTCCCAAAGCTTTGGCACGCTGATAATAACTAGTGTCTTTTATATTTGATATTTTCATGGGCAAAAAAGTTTTGGCTCACATGTTTTTCCTTGAATATCTTAAAGATGTCAGTCCATTTTCTTTGGCATGAAACTTTGCAGATAGTGATCTTTCTTTTGTAAGTTCCCTGTGCTTTTTGTCTAGGTATAGAAGTTTTTTCTTTGTCTTTAAAGTCCACTAGTTTTTTCTTTTTAAAAATAATGTGTTTTTTTGTGTTTTTTTTTTTTTTTTGAGAGAGAGAGAGAGCATGAGCAGAGGAGGGGCAGAGAGAGAGAAGGGAACAGAGGATCTGAAGCAGGCTCCATGCTGACAGCAGATAGTCCAATGCGGGGCTCAAACTCATGAACCATGAGATCATGACCTGAGCCCAAGTTGGAAGCTTAACCAACTGAGCCATCCAGGGGCCCCTAAAGTACACTAGTTTTTCTAGAATAAGCATTGACTTTGGTTCTTCCATATCAATATTCCTGGGTGTGTGGGGCTTTTATTACATGGTTTTGAATTATGGTTTTTTTCTTTCAGAAATACCTTTCTTGAATTGCTTCAGTACTTGATCGGTTTTCTCCTTTAGGAATTCTGCTTATTTAAATGCTGATATTATTTTCCTGTCTTTAACAACTGTTGTTTTCTCTTGAATTTTTTTTGGTGTCTTTCTTCATATCTTTAATTTTTTTTTTAATTGTTCTTTTACCTTCTATTCTCTTAAGGCACTATCACTTGCTCTTTTGTTCCTTCAAGTTTAAATTTCATTGCTGAAGGGATATTTTTATTTCAATTCTAATTCTTTCCTGGGATTTGTCACTTTATTTCTAAGTTTTTCTACTTCTGGTTAATTGTTCTATCACATCTTGCTGTTATTTTCCTGTCTTATGACAAATTTTAACATAGTAGTTTGCAGTTTTGATTTTCCTTATGGGAATCTTTTCTGGCATGTTCTCATTTTCTCTAGGAATGGTATACTTTCTTTACAATTTTTTTTTTCGTAAAACTTTGGATAAGATTTAATGCAAGTATTCTGTTATTGCTGTTGTTGCTCAGTTTTAATTGTAATTCATTTTCCTGAACTTTTTTTGTAAGGAAACTTTGTTCTGGAAAGTCTTTCTAAACTCACAGTGCTTTATCTTCTGTTGTTTTCATGTTGGATTTAAAAACTCATGGCTTTGTTTTTTGAGATTTCCTGTGTCTGCTCTCCTTCTTCACTATTATCTTGACCTTCTCCTTTCTTCATCTCTGTTTTGGCTCCACTTCTAGTAACTTCCCTTCAGTGTGAGGACCTGTTCTGGACTTGAGCCCTGTCTGGTCAGTTTTGAGAGTTCTTAGTTGTAAAGTTTCTCAGCCTCTTCAGACTTTGCGGCTGACCTTTTCTACTCACCAACTATTGGCTTCATCAGAGTCTTCTGCAGTTTGAAATGCTGGTCTCATATTCACCTCTGATGCCTTCCATTGAACACCTGTTAACTGTTTTGGTGTTTTCTTACACTTAAGCTTGTCAAATACCACATCCCTCTAATTTTTTATGCACAGATGCTGGTATGATGCTGGTCGTATGACTGTTGATAGCTTGTCCTCACTCTCTGACATTTTGGAGTTCCTGGGGATACTTTACCAACTAATTTTATTTTTGATGTTGTCCACGCATTTGAGTTTTTATGTCTAGTTGCTCTGTTTTTAATGTGATGATTCAGGGAGATTCAGAGACTCTCTGCTCTACTGTTGTTTCTTCAAACTGTATACATCTTGGGGCGCCTGGGTGGCTCCGGCGGTTAAGCGTCCGACTTCAGCTCAGGTCATGATCTCACAGTTCGTGAGTTTGAGCCCCGCGTCGGGCTCTGTGCTGACAGCTCAGAGCCCGGAGCCTGCTTCTGATTCTGTGTCTCCCTCTCTCTCTGCCCCTCCCCCACTCACACTCTGTCTCTCTCTTCCTCTCAAAAATAAAGAAACGTAATAAAAAATTATTAAAAAATGTATACATCTTAATATTCATTCTTTATTATAAAAATGGCACATGGGCAAGATACAAATTCAAACAACATAGAAGAGTTTACTAAAAAAATTAACTCCTCCTTCCCACACATACCTGGAGTTTTCCAGTCCAACTTTTTGGACGTAACCCCTGTTCACACATTTTATGTAACTTTCTAGACCTTTCCTAAGAATATAAAAGAATATGATTTAGGTTTAAGTCTTTGTTTTACTTTTTACATAAATAGGGTCATACTATATATTGTCTTGTAATTTAATTCTATCATTTAACAATATAACTTGAAAATCTTTCCAAAATTTTCAAACTACACATGTTTTTGTTTATTGAATTAGCATATGTTATTGACAAATAAAAGTTTTGAACATAATTTTCAAAAATGTTTATTCACTTTGAGGGAGAGAAAGAGAGAGAGCAAGAGAGTGAGCAAGGGGCAGAGAGAGAGGGAGAAAGAGAATATTGAGAGAGAGAATACCAGCTCCTGCTGTCAGCAGAGAGCCCAACACAGGGCTCAAACTCATGAACCATGAGATCATGACCTGAGCCAAAATCGAGAGATGCACACTTAATTGACTGAGCCATCCAGGTGCCTCTGAACATAATTTTCAATTCATTTTGGAGAATGTATTTATGAGTCAAATGCCCTGAAATGGATTTATTAAATTAAAGGGTATGGGTTGGGAAAAACTTTCTAAACTAGAAACAAAACTCAGACATTATAAGCAGACGAATAAAATGTGATGATATTAAATTTTTTTCATGGTTAAAAACAACATGCATAAAAATTTTAAAGGACAAATAACAAACCAGACAGAAATGGCAGTTTATATGACCAAAGTTTCATTTTCGTAGTATTCAAAAATTTCTTACAAGGAATAAGAAAAAAACATAAAACAGTAGAAAACTGGAAAAATGACATATTCAGGCACTTCAGTAAAAAAGAAATACACATGAACCAAAATAATATGGAAAAAAAAAGCTCATCTTCACTCCACATTTAAAAGATATCAAACAGCAACATACAATTTTCCACTGATGAAGTTGTCAAAGTTTACCTATCCTCTCAAGAACTATTTGGTGGGAATATAATTTGGTAAGTAGCATAAATTTTGGATAAAGACTGAACAAGCCATAACAATTTTTAAAATATATCCTTATTTTTAGAGCCTGCATTCCTAAGTCTCTCATATCTTCATATGAATTCTTTGTCAATGATCTCTCTTCAGCCAATCTTCCCTTTTGATGTGCAGGCAGTGTGTCCCGGGACATATGGGCACCAGGATGTAACAGTATCTGAGTGCCACCAGATGGTGATTTTACAGATAAAATCAGGTACTATTTTCCTAGACTGGATCTATGGTCACTCCTTGCGAAATACTCCATTGTTAATCCGATGCAATTCTTACAGGCAGACAAGCTGTTGTCTACAGTTAATTTGTTTGTTTTGAGTGTTCAAAGCTCAGAGGTACTGTCCATCTAGTTTTCTTATAAGAATTACTTGAGTTATCTTAATAGTAAAAGCAACAGTTATAATTTATTGAGTACATTCTATAGGTTAAACACTTACTTTAATTATCTCTAATCCTCACAGCATTTCTTCAATTGGGGTACATGGTCCCCGCCTGACAGAGGGAAAAATTCATGCTCAGAGAGATTAAGTAATTTACCAAAGGTCAAATCGCTAGTAATTGTCTGAGTCATGATTTGAATTTAAGTTTGATTAGCTCCCAAGTTCACACAATTTCTAATACTGCATCTGTATTTCTCAGTAGTTCAGGATCATATTTTAGAACTCAGAGACATTTGGGGACAGAAAGATAATCTATTTTTATCGTTAGGAAATTAGAGATTTATTATTGCAATAAGTATTATTGAAGAAAACTAAACATGATATTCTACAAAGTGAATTTCGAAATGAGCTAATGTAACTAACGAGGATATTCAGAGGCTGTACCCTAAAACATTTGATAATGTGGCCTCAACTCTTTTCTGATCAATACTGTATGATTATCATTCCCAGAATGAAGCACCATTATTTGATAAGTTTTTTCGTAATTAAAAAAATTGTGGTAAATATAAATAACATAAAACTTACTTTTTAAACCATTTTTAAGTATACAAGTTAGAAGCATTAATTACATTCAAATTTTTGGGCAACCATCACCACTGTTTTATCATCTCAAACTGCAACTCTGTACCAATTAACTCTCCTTTTGCCCCTGTTTCTCAGGCCCTAGTCACCACGATTCTACTTCCTGTCTCTATGCCTTTGACTCTTCTAGTGAATGAGTGGAATCGTGCAATATTTTTCCTTTTGGGTCTGGCTTATTTCACTTAGTCACCACGATTCTACTTCCTGTCTCTATGTCTTTGACTCTTCTAGTGAATGAGTGGAATCATGCAATATTTTTTCTTCTGGGTCTGGCTTATTTCACTGAGCATAATGTTTTCAAGGGTCATCCATGTTGCACTGTGTATCAGAATTTCCTTTTTTTATTTATTTATTTAAATTCAAGTTAGTTAACATATAGTGTAGTATTGGTTTCAGGAGTAGAATTTAGTGATTCATCACTTAAATTTAGCACCCAGTGCTCATCCCAACAAGAATTTCTTTTTAAGGCTTCATAATACTCTGCTGTATGTATATACCACATCTTGTTTATCTATTCTTCTGTTAATGGACAGCTGAATTGTTTTCATTTTTGGGCTGTCATCAAAAATGCTGCCATTGGGGCACCTGGGTGGCTCGGTCAGGTAAACGTCGGTCTTCGGCCTAGGTCATGATCTCACTGTTCCCAAGTTCGAGCCCCACACCAGGTTCTGTGCTGTCCGCTCAGAGCCTGAAGCCTGTTTCAGATTCTGTGTCTCCTCCTCTCTCTGCCCCTCCCCTACTTGCACTCTGTCTCTCCCTCAAAAAGAAATACACATTGGAGAAAAAATTTTTAAATGCTGCCATTAACATGGATATACAAGTATTCATTCAAGTCCCTACTTTAAATTCTTTGGGGCATATATCTAGAAATGGAATTGCTAGATCACATGATAAATCTGTGTTTAATTTTTTGAGAAACCACCATATTGTTTTCCAGAGCAGTTGTACCATTTTACATTCTCATCATATATGCATAAGGGTTCCAATATCTGCACATTCTCACTAACACTGCTGTTTTTTCAAATAAAATTTTTTATACTAGTCATCCTAATGGATGTGAAGTGATATCATATTGTGAGTTTCATTTTCACTTCCCTAATAATGATGTTGAATATCTTTTCATGTGCCCATTGGCCATTTATATATCTTCTGTTGAAAATTACCCATTCAAGTTCTTTGTCTATTTCTCGTTTCTTTTCTTGTGGTTGAATTGTAGTTCTTTACATATTCTGGATATTACTCTCTTATTAAATATTTTTTAATATTTTCTCCCATCCTATGGGCTGCCTCTTTACTCTCTTTGATAATTTTCTGTAATGCCCAAGGTTTTAATTTGAAATACTTCTAATTTACTTATTTTTCCTTTAGTTGCCTTTGCGTTTGGTGTCATTTGCAAGAATTCATACGCCAAATCCAGCGTCATGAAGATTATCCTTTATATTTTCTTCTAAGAGTTTTATACTTTAGCTCTTATGTTTAGGTGTGTAATCCATTTTGAGTTAATTTTTGGATATGGTGTAAGATAAGTGTCCAACTTTATTCTTTTGCATGTGGATATCCAGTCTTCCAAACACCGTTTGTCAGAAACTGTTCTATCTCTACTTAATGATCTTGGCACTTTTGCAAAAATCAGTTGAAAATATATGCGAGTTTATATGTATGTTTATTTCTGGGCTATTCTATTTCTTTGGTCTATGTGTCGGTCTTTTTGCCATCAACACACTCTTTTGATTACTTTGTAATAAGATTTTAAGTCTGTAAGTGTGAATCTTCCAACTTTGTTCTTTTTCAGATTCATTTGGCTATTGGGATCGCTTGAGATTCCATATGAATTTTAGGCTGAGTTTTTCTATTTCCACAAAAAAGATAGTTGGGATTTGGGTAGGGATACATTGAATCTGTAAATTGTTTTGGGTAGTATTGTAAATAGAATTTTCTTTCTTTCTTTCTTTCTTTCTTTCTTCCTTTCTTTCTTTCTTTCTTTCTTTCTTTCTTTCTTTCTTTCTTTCTTTCTTTTAAAGCTTATTTGCTTATTTTGAGAGAGAGAGAGAGGCGAGCGCATGCAAGCTGGAGAGGGGCAGACAGAGAGGGAGAGAGAGAATCCCAAGCAGGCTCTGTGCTGTCAGCGTGGAGCCCAATGCAGGGCTCTTTCTCACAAACCATGAGATAATGGCCTGAGCAGAAACCAAAAGTTGGGCATTTAACTGACTGAGCCACGCAGGTGCCCCAAATTATTTTCTTAATATCTTTTCAGATTGTTCCTTCTTAGTGTATGGAAACACAACTGATTTTTGTGTGTTGACTCTACAACTTTGCTGAATTAGTTTATTCTAACACGCTTTTTTTTTTTTTTTTAAGGTGTCTGTGGATTCTTTGGATATGTGAGCAGAGATTATTTCACTTCTTCCATCCTTATTTGGATACCTTTTGTTTATTTTTCTTTCCAAATTGTCCTGGCTAGAACCTCAAATACTATGTTGAATAGAAGTGGCAAAAGTGGGCATCCTTGTCCTTTTCCTGATCTTAAGGGAAAAGCTTTCAGTCTTTCACCATTGAGTATGATGTTAGCTGTGGGGTTCTCATAATAGCTTTTATGATGTTGAGAAAGTTTCCTCTATTCCCACTTCGTTAATGTAATATAGTGGTGTTTATTTTAATATTGTCTTCACCCAGTTTTGAGGAACCAGCTAGAGACCAGTCAGTTCCCCTTCTTGAGTAGCTGGTTGTGAGTACAATCCCAGGCCCCTCCATTATTAAACCTGCACACTTTAGGCCATTATACATTTGCCCAGTTGGCCCAGGGCCAGGTACTAGACTACTAAGATGAGTCCTAAGCCCCAGAGCCCACTGAAATTATTTAAATTAGCCAATCCACAGGGAGCCCCCCAAAACTGGCTAACTCCATCTAGCTCGCCATACATAAACTGCCTTCTGCAACCCATCTTGCTGTTACCCTGTCCCCAGTTGCAACCCACTGTGTGGGTCAGCCTGGAAGCCTTCTCTTGTTGGGAGCTGCCTTTTGTCCATCAAAGTATCATTGTGTTCTGTCCTATCATCAAAAGAATCTTTAAATCTTATAAAACAGTCCTCTGAGCAGGATGGCACGATCACGACTGCTGATTCTTGAGTAGTTTTGTGAAGGGTCTGCTCTTGTCTTACTAGTTGGAAAGCAGATTAGGACAGAATTGCCACTTGCTGAGATTTAGCCTTGCTGCTTGCTGTTGTGTCAGCCAATGATTGTCCATCTCTTCTTACCCAAATGTCCTCAGTGTGGGAACATTAAAAACACACAGTGCCAATTGCTAAATATTAGCCCAGGAACCCACTTCAGGGCAATTGGAGGGATAGACCACTAGAGCTGCATTTGCAGGGTCAGGTGTTCTGGTGGGTTTTGGGTCACAGCCTGTGTGTTTGGCAGAGGTCTGTTCCGATGACCCATCGCTTTTCGGCATCGGGTTGTCCTGGTTTGTCCCTGTATTTCCTGTGACTCCCATGGAGGAAGGTGTTGGTGTCCTCGTCTTTATGTGGGTGTCCCTCAGGCGGAGGTATGACTCTACCTTCCTTGAAGCTGCATACCTCACTGTTCTTGCCAGCGAACAACATACTCCCAGACTCTCAGGGGTATCATGAGATGCATCCTCGGAGACCAGTAGCCCAATGTTTAATCCAAAGGGGGCCTCTGGGACAATATCACCAGTGTCTCATCCCTGCATCCTCTCCCCCACTCCACAACACCTACCTGATTTAACCAATTGCTTAAATAATACAGGACCCAGGGCCAGAGTGCTTGGGCTGCAGCAATTGTTGCCCATATCAACATGCCAAAGACTGATAACTTGGAACAAGGGAACTAACTATCTTGTCTCAAGATCAGGCTCCCATAGCCCTTTAAGTACAAACCCCAATCCATGAGAGGTAGATTGGGAAGCCTGGGAAGGAGAGACAGCTGCCTTTGAGGTATGTCTTTGGCCCTTCCTCCACTTTTCCTGTAACCATTCAGAAGATCCCCAATCACTTATCAGACAGAGACAGAAACTAAATACCAGGGCTTGAGGTAGATAGAAGCATCCCCCAACCCCACCCCCCATTAATAAAAATATAAGAATATAGGGGGAAGAAGTTTAAAAATTACATATTTTATATATTACCTAAACACATACATTTAAATTAAAACAAAGGTCCATAATTTGACCCAACTGGAAATCCAAAATTTACTTTAAAAATGTATATAACAAAAATAAAAGGGGGTTGGTAATCTTGTGCTTTTACAACATAGGTACTAACATAACATAAACATTTGCTAAATTACACCAATTTATAAAGTTTCATGGACTTAATCAACATTGGGGCTAAAATTATAATTATTAGCCACATCCTGGGGATCCTGCTAAATTTAAGCCTGGGACCTCTATAATCTTAGGAAAATAACTAAGTAGAAAATGTGAAGAAAATAGTTATGCCTCACTTCAACTGTACTTCATCTAAATTCCTCATGATCGTAGTACGCATTGCCCTGAAATATCCCACTGTGGACATACGCACTCTGCACAATGAGCAATAAATTAAAATTAAATTGAGTCTTTGGCACTTGCAAATCAGCTTAACAAAATGGGACTCCATGGACCTCCATCTAAAAGTTAATACGACCCGATATAAGTTAAAATAGGATCTTTAAAGAGTTAGACTTTTATAAGACCTAGTTATGATTGTCCCCACTGCTATTCCATTTGACAGCCGCCTTTGTCTTGTACTTAGATCTGCGAAGAAGAAATGGCACCTCATGGTGGGTTGTTACAAGTAATGCTGTGGTCTCATGTATTGAGTTCCCCACACCCAATACCCAATATTATTAAAATTACTAACTCTATCCAATCAGCAACCAGTAAGTATTCGCTCTTAGAATTTGGAAAATAGGTTTTACTGAGAATCTATTTCAATGGTCTCTCAGCTGAAGCTTACCTTCCCCTCTGGAGGGACACAGTGCACCTTTTTCTGGCCATGGGGCCCCATCACACATTACCTTTGCAGACAAGATCTTAGTCACATCTGTCTTTCTCTAAGACAAAAAAAAATTTTTTTTTTTAAAGTAACAGTGCCACTGCAGGAATTTACCCAAGGGATACAGGAGTGCTGATGCATGAGGCACTTGTACCCCAATGTTTATAGCAGCACTCTCAACAATAGCCAAATTGTGGAAAAAGCCTAAATGTCCATCAACTGATGAATGGATAAAGAAATTGTGGTTTATATACACAATGGAGTACTACATGGCAATGAGAAAGAATGAAATCTGGCCCTTTGTAGCAACGTGGATGGAACTGGGGAGTGTGATGCTAAGGGAAATAAGCCATACAGAGAAAGACAGATACCATATGCTTTCACTCTTATGTGGATCCTGAGAAACTTAACAAACCCATGGGGGAGGGGAAGGAAAAAAAAATGAGGTTAGAGTGGGAGAGAGCCAAAGCATAAGAGACTCTTAAAAACTGAGAACGAACTGAGGGTTGATGGGGGGTGGGAGGGAGGGGAGGGTAGGTGATGGGCATTGAAGAGGGCATCTTTTGGGATGAGCACTGGGTGTTGTATGGAAACTAATTTGACAATAAATTTCATATAATAATAATAAAAACAAAGTAACAGTGCCATAGTTTGGACGGTACCTTTCCATGATTTAATAGCCTGTGAGTCCAAGTAAATGATCACTTTATTTGCTAGGGAGTGAAGTCCTGGGGTGGTTTCAGTTTCTCCCAGATGTTTAACCTAAACTTTTTCCATCAATCCCTTTAAGGCAAATCTGTATTTCAAAGAACCTTTCTCTGCAGTAGATCTTGCGGAGGAAATATGCACTATGACACTCGAAAATGGTTAACCTTTTTGGCAGCTCAATAGGAAAGCTCAACATTTGAAACCTGATAGTACTGGAAATTTTGACAAGACTTTTACCTAGCACTTAAGTTTGTATAAATGTACGTAAGACAAACCTAGTAAGCATGACCTGGGGAAATGGTCAGACCTTGCATTGTGTTTCTGGCCTTGAGAGTAGCAAGTGACCAGAATCTGCCGTGGCAACAGGCTTTAAAAAGACCCTTAAAAAGACACTGTCTCAACTGTGGTGTTAGCACCAGCCAGCTCCCTGTACATTTGCTAGCTTGTAGTTGCCTAAGACTGAGTAAACTTCTTATTTTTAGAAAGTGGAGATCTGGTTTGTAACTTTCCTTGTACTTAATTGGGTAAAAGTCTTTCCCACAAACCACCAGAGTCTATTTTGTGGACTTTGTTAGTCATCTTTTATTTGGTAAATTATGAACTGGCGTAAATTTGTATAGTTCATGTATATCGACTGTGGCAAGGTTGTACAGGTTGCTGTATTTGGGATGAGAAATTTTTCCTCTCTCTATAAGAAATTGTTTCTTATCTTGCATACTTGTGTATGGCATTACCTTGATTGCATCCTCCTCAGAAGAGATTCATTTGACATGCTCTTAAAAGCATACACGTTCAACACCTTTTAGTCCTTGTTGGTTCTAGATTCACCATATCGCTTATTTGCAAATTTTACTTAACCTCACTTGTAGGGATGCTCCTCCCTGCAAATCAGCCCACCTTAAATAGGCCCCCTCCAACAAAAACCTCTAGAATTTGTCCAAATTAAAATCAACAAGAATTCCTATTAATACTCTCAGAGACCCTTTCATTATAGATGCTTTAACAATGTCCCCTCGTTTCCCGGAGTCCGTGAACTCCATACGATGGCCATAAATTGTCCGTGGATTTTTGATGCAAGAAACTGCCTTTCTTGGCCCTGTGCTATACATTATTAGAATAAAAAATGTTAGCTATACTGGGTTCCCCTGGCTCACATACTCTGAGGCTGTGACTCTTCAGACCCAGCTCTCCATTATGCCTTTGATAACGGAAGGAGCACCCCACAAGCTTGACATGGCTACTGTGGTCTCCTTAATATAGGGTGGAGACAAACTTGGGCCCTCTGATATATGTTGCCTGCAGGATGGGGTGGCCTCCCTTGTCCCCAGTTCCTTGTCAGATGCCATGGTGCTGGAGTAGGTCCCCCTTCCCTCAGACTCCTTAGCTATCTGGGAAGCCCCTTCAGATTACAGATGGACTTGCCACCACCATATGTGATGGAGCTCTGTGGAATGTTGCTGCTTTCAATCTCCTAATTCGGATGTTCCTGGTAAAGGGTGGAGTCCAGGTGTCCCCACAATTGGCCAAACTTCAGGCAGTCATCTGAGCACTAGATACTCTAGTCAGCTAATGGCTCCGTCTGCATGTTTTTACAGACTCTTGAACCATTGCCCAATTTGTGCCTTTCAGAGTAAAGGATTCTTGAGATCTCTTGCCTCCTAATACCCAAAATACAAGTCAAAGTTACACATGTCTTTACATATACAAAGGTCACAATACCAAGCTTTAGCAGGACACTCTGTATCCCCTTTAGTATTGCAGACATTACTGATATTGACCAAAACACACATTCTACTTCTCAAAATAAATAGTGCCAGCTCCTCTAGAAGGCATTTAGCAGAACTTTTAGCCTCGTGGCAATGCCTTTATTTGATAAGCCTAAAGGGCTGCTCAGAGAACACCTATTTCAGTTACAATAAAACAAGCCATTAAATGGATCTGTCTCTTTCCCCGGGTCTTAATCCGTCTTAATTCAAGGCCCCGTGGTTTACTCACACTTTATACCAATTGTAATAGCCTTTCTCATTCCCATTTACTCTATGTAATGCAATGCGATGCAACGCAATGCAACGCAACACAACACAACACAACACAATACAATACAATGACATATAAAAGAGGCCCTTTAATAGTGTCTCCCATATCTTTAGATATTTTCTCTCCTGCTCCCATCCTGTACAGGCTGGGTCCAGATCAATGGTAAATCTTCTTCAGGGATTCATTAGACTAGATTATGCCATGGGCCGGATACCTGCCCCTGTGGTATGGGGCCCATTTGAGCCTAAACTTTCACCCACCTAAAATCTTCTATATTCAGGTCAAAAGGGGTGGATCATTAATCCATCTCTGTGATCCTCTCCAGAAAATTAAAATTAGTTTTCCAGGTTCATTTCCAGAGTAATGTAGACTACCAAGAAGGGAATAGAAAGTTACACTTACTATATAAAAATTACATTCAGGGATAATAATGGAATCAACATAATATCCCATAAAGATAAAACTAGATAGCTCCTCCTTGGTAATAATACATGCCAGGAGAAAATCAACCTTAGGTAACAATAGCCATTCAGTTGGCTATTAGTCTTACTACCACTGGTCTTGGAGTTTTCATTAATTTGTGATTTGGAGGCTGAAACCCCCCAAGTTAGCCACTGTTTAGACCAAACATAGCAAATGGTGAGGTCCACATGCCTTCTGGTTTGGATAAGGCAGCTCAAAGACCTTATTGATTGCCCATCACCAACAGAACTGACAACTGAGGCAAAGGCCCATAGTCATTGGCTTAGAGGACCTGCGGACAAACTAATGCCGAAGTTTCAATCTCAGTCACACTTTAGATGACTAACAATCCTACACCCTATTAACCTCATGCACTCAAATCAGTCCACAGAATTTAAATCCTACTTGCAGTAAAACCCCTCTCCTCATCCATCTGGGGAAAAGCTTTCAGATCTTGCCACCCTTAATTAGACCATTAGTTGTGCCAGTTAGATTCCATAACTTTGGTCCAATTACAACACTGTCATGCATGCTGGGATCACTTTTGCTAGCTGTGCACCCAGAAAGCCCCTTGACTTAAAAGATATTTACAAGCTCCCAGACTCAACATTACCTTCAGCTTCTGTAAGGGCTCAGCCTTGTTACAGTACCATATGGCCCCCAAAACATGACAACATCAACCCCAGTGGATCTCTCTTGGGAAGGACGTCCCAGTCCCACATCCCAGACAACATTACCCTGGCCCAGGGATTTGCTGCTAAAGATGACATTGCTCTTTTAATCAGACATAACTTCATCCTGGACTCTTGGCCAACTGCCCCTGTAATGCCCACAGACAGCCTCTCCCAAGATACTGACAAATTAGACATGGGACATTTATTGCTTTTCTTTCTTTGATATTAGTGATTCTACCAAAATTCCTGAGCTCACTGTCTGCATACTTCCTGATTCTAGTATATACCTCGCTCTCTGCCAAAACCTCTACTTAAGGGAAATCATATAGAGGCTGCTACTAGCTGTGCTATTCTAAAAATTAATGACAGTTATTATCCAAGCCCTCAAACCCGTGGGGAGAGAACTTCTGACTTTCCAGTGCCTTCTCTTACCTCTCTACTCCAGCTTTCCATCACAATCTCCCACTCTATACTCTGACCATGCCCCCACAACCATCCCTCCACAATGGTTATAAACAAATACCATGAACTTTTACATATACCTTACTAAACAATTAATTTATATCCTCCAATGACATAACTGCCCTTGCCAATTTGACCCAAGAAGTACACCAAGATATTATCGTCATGAAAAAAAAAATACAATTCATGCTTTTAACACTCTTTACAGCTCCACCAAAATACTGTTAGAAACCACAGGAATTTCAGATCTGGTTAATACCACTAAATGAGGAACTTGATTATGGGCAGGCCTACAAAGACTCATACTTCTTTTTTTCCTCTTTTCTGCTCTCATAATAAACTGTTTTCTATGGTATTTAAGGCAACTACGCTCTGTCTCTGGAAGTCTCCTTTATTATTTAGGACACTCAAATACCACCCCTCCCCCAAACTGGCTCAGAACTGATGGTCAAAACGTCAAGGGGTCAATTATAGTTTTTTAAAAATGCTGTCTTGACCCAGTTTTGAGGTCCTGGCTAGAGATCTGTCAGTTCCCCTTCTTGAAGAGCTAATTAACTCTACACTCACTCACTTCCCTTATCAGGTTCTCATACTCTAGGCCATGATACACCCACACGAAGTGCCCCAGGTGCAGGTATTAGACCACTAGAGAGAGCCCCTGTACCCTGGAACCCACAGAAGTTATTCAACTTAGTCAATCCACAAGGAGCCTGCAAAACCTAGCTAACCCCACTCAGCTTGCCATACATAAACTGCTAATACAGTTCCAGTATGCTGTTGGGAGGTGATCCCTTGTGTGGCAAGATCTAGAAGCCCGCTCTTATTTGGAGCTGTAAGTAACAGAGTTTAGCTTTCATCTGAATGTCGTTATATTGGGTTCTATCATCCAAAGAATCTTTAAATCTTATAAATCAGTGGAATGTTTTATCATGCAAATGTGCTTAGTTTTGTCAAATGCTTTTTTTCTGTATCAATTGAGATGATCATATGGTTTTCTCCTTCAATCTATTAATGTGGTGTATTACATTGATTGATCTTTGTATGTTGAGCCATTCTAAATTCCAAGAATAAATCATGATGTATAATCCCTTTAATATGCTGTTCACTTCAGTTTGCTAGTATCGTGTTGAAGATTGTTGCATTGATACTCATGAGGGATATTGTTCTGTAGTTTTCTTATAGTGTCTTTGTCTGCCTTTGGCATCAGAGTAATGCTGGCCTCATTAAATGAATTAGAAGTGTTTCCTCCTCCTTAATTTTTGGAAGAGTTTGATTAGGATTGGTGCTCTTTTCTCAAAATTTGGTAGAATTCACGAGTGATTCAATCTGGTCCAGGGCTTTTTATTTTGTTGGGAGGTTTATGATACTGATTCAATCACCATTACTAGTTTTAGGTCTATTTATTTCTATCTTTTTATGATTCAGTCTCTTTAGGTTGTGTACTTCTAGGAATTTGACCATTTCATCATCATGGTATCCAATTAGTTGGTGTGCAATTATTCATAATACTCTCTTTTAATTTGTCTTATTGTGAAATTGGTAGTAATGTTCCCACTTTCATTTCTGCTTTTAATACTTGAAATATTATTCTCTTAATTCGCATAGCTAAAGGTTTGTCAATTTTGTTGACCTTTTCAAAGAGTTAACTGTTGGTTTCATTGATTTTTCTCTATTGTTTCCTTATTCTCTATTTCATTGATCTCCACTCTAACCTTCATTATTTCTTTCCTTTTGCTAACTTTGGGTTTAGCTTGTCATCTTTTTCTGGTTCCTTAAGGTATACAGTTAGATTTTGACTTGAAAACTTTCTTCTTCTTTACTGTGTGTTGACAGCTATAAATTTGCCTAGCACTACTTTTGCTACATCCCGTAAGTTTTAGTATATTATGTTTTCATTTTCATTTGTCTCAAGACATTTTTTTTTTTGAGAGAGAGAGAGAGTGAGAGAGCATGGAGGAAGGGCTGAGGGAGAGAGCGAGAAAGAGGGAGAGAGAATCTTAAGCAGGCTTTACTCCCAGCATGGAGCCTGACAAAGGGCTCAATCTCACGACTGTGAGATCATGACCTGAGCTGAAATCAAGAGTAAGATGCTTAACCCACTGAGCCACTCAGGCACCCCTGTCTCGAGATATTTTCTAATTTTCCTTGTGATTTCTTATCTGACCAATTGACGTTTTGGAATTTGTTGTTGAATTTCCATATATGGGTGAAATTCCCAGTTTCCCTTTCATTACTGATTGCTAGTTTTGTTCAGTTGTGATCAGAAAAGATATCTTGTGTGATTTCAGTCTCTTTTAGTTTACTAAGATTTACCTTGTGGCCTAGCATATGGTCTATCATGGAAAGGGTTCCATGTGCACTTAAAAAATGTATTCTGCTTTTGTTGGGTGGAGTGGTCTGTATATGTCCATTAGATCCAATTGGTTCATAGTGTTGCTCAGGTTCTCTATTTCCTTATTGATCTTCATTCTGGTTGCTCTATCCATAATTGAAATGAGTATTGAAGTCTCCAACTGTTATTGTGTACTATTTATCTGTCCCTTCAACTCTGTCAATGTTCGCTTCTTATATTTTGAAGCTCTTATGTTTGGTGCATATATGTTTATAATTCTTCCTATATTTTGGGTGTGTGGATACTTTTATCAACATATAATGTTGTTCTTTGTCTCATAACAGTTTTTGACTTAAACCAATTTTGTCTGATACTACTAAAGACAATTCAGCTCTTGGTTATCGCTTGATATGGAATATCTTTTCCTGTCCTCTCACTGTCATGTTATTTGTGTCTTTAGATTTAAAGTGAACTTCTTGAAGCTAGCATATAGTCATATATTCTTTGTTGATCTGATTTGCCAGTATATGCCTTTAGATCAAGGAACTTAATGCATATACATTTAAAGTAACTACTGTTGGGGTGCCTGGGTGGCTCAGTCACTTTTGTGTCTGATTCTTGATTTTAGCTCAGCTCATGATCTTAGGGTCGTGAGATGGAGCCCTGGGTCAGGCTGTGCACTGAGAATGGAGCCTGCTTGGGATTCTCTCTCTTTCTCCCTCTGCCCCCTCCTCAACGTGCGCTTGCTTGTGTGTGCTCTCTCTCTCTCATATGTGTATGTATATACATATATGTGTGTGTGTGTGTGTATGTATATATATGTATATATAAAGTAACTACTGTTAAGGAGGACTTACCTTTGCCATTTTGTTGTTTTCTGTATGCCTTATAGCTTTTTTTGTCCCTCATTTCCTCCATTACTGCATTCTTTTGTGTTTGGTTGATTTTTACAGTAACACACTTTTGATTCCCTTGTCATTTTATGTATATTTCATAGTTAAATTCTTTATAATTTCTATGGATATTACAAATACAATTGTAAAGTTACAGTAATTTCAATTGAATTGATACTAACTTAACTTTAATTGCATACAAAAACTATAGTCTGCCTCTGCCACTTTAAGTTATAGACACAGATTATACATTATATACTCACTAACACAGATTTATAATTATTTTATGCTTTTGTCTTTTAAATTCTCTAAAAAATAAAAGTGAAGGGGCATGTGGGTGGCTCAATCAGTTAAGCATCCAACTCTTGACTTCGACTCAGGTCATGACCTCGCAATTCCATGCTGACAGTGTGGAGCCTTCTGGGGACTCTCTCTCTTTCCTTCTGACCCTCTCCGTCTCTCTTTCTAAAAGAAAAGAAATAAATAAACTTTTTGTTTTCAAAAATAAGAAAAATAAAGGTGACTTTACAAACCAAAATTACTACAATACTAGTTTTTATATTAACTGTGTATTTCACTTTGGAAATCTCGATCTTTATGTGTCTTTGAACTACTGTCTAGTGCCCTCTTCTTTCAACCTGAAGGATTTGTGTTAGCATTTCTTGTAGGCTAAGTCTAGGGGTAATGAATTTCCTTAGCTTTTATTTATCTGGGAATGTTTTACTATCTCCTTCATTTCTGAAAGACACGTTGGCCAGTATAGAATTCTCACTTTCCTGTTTATTTTTTCAGCACTGTGTATCAGCCTCACTGCCTTCTGCCCTCCAAAATTATTGCTTAGAAATTTCACTGATACTTTTATTGAGGATCACTTATATATGACAAGTCATTTCTCTCTTGCTGCTTTAATGATTTTCTCTTTGTCTTTGACTTTCCACAGTTTGATTTTAATGTGTTTCAATATGGGACTTTACGGTTTAACCTACTTGGTATTCCTTAAGCTTCTTGGACTTGTACATTCATGGAGTTCATTGACTTTGGGGAAATTTTGGCCATTGTTTAAATATTTCAGCTCAATCTCACTTTCTTCTCTTTCTGGATCTCCCATAATGCATATACCGCTCTATTTTATAGTGTTCCACAAATCCCTTAGGCTCTGTTCACGTTTCATTATTTTTTTCTTTTTTGCTCCTTAGATTC
This sequence comes from Acinonyx jubatus, assembly GCF_027475565.1. Lineage (NCBI taxonomy): Eukaryota > Metazoa > Chordata > Mammalia > Carnivora > Felidae > Acinonyx > Acinonyx jubatus. Next base: position 16,282,496 of record NC_069382.1, read on the forward strand.
AATTTCAACTGTCTTATTTTTTCTTTTATGAATATAATTTATTGTCAAATTGGCTTACATACAACACCCAGTGCTCATCCCAACAAGTGCCCTCCTCAATTCCCATTACCCATTTTCCCCTCCCCCCCATCTACCCTCAGTTTGTTCTCTGTATTTAAGAGTCTCTTATGGTTTGCCTCCTTCCCTCTCTGTAACTTCCCCCCATGCTTCCCCTGCCCCCTGGTATTCTGTTAAGTTTCTCAGGTTCCACATATGAGTGAAAACATATGGTATCTGCCTTTCTCTGCCTGACTTACTTCACTTAGCATCACACTCTCCAGTTCCATCCACATTGCTCCAAATGGCTAGATTTCATTCTTTCTCATTGCCAAGTAGTACTCCATTGTGTATATAAACCACGTCTTCTTTATCCATTTGTCAGTTGATGGACATTTAGGCACTTTCCATAATTTGGCTCTTGTTGACAGTGATGCTATAAACAGTGAGGTACACGTGCCCCTGTGCATCAGCATTCCTGTATCCCTTGGGTAAATTCCTGGTAGTGCTATTGCTGGGTCATAGGGTAGGTCTATTTTTGACTTTTTGAGGAACCTCCACACTGTTTTCCAGAGTGGCTGCACCAGTTTGCATTCCCACCAACAGTGCAAGAGGGTTCCCATTTCTCCACATCCTCGCCAGCATCTATAGTCTCCTGATTTATTCATTTTAGCCACTCTGATTGGTGTGAGGTAGTATCTCAGTGTGGTTTTGATTTGTGTTTCCCTGATGAGGAGTGATGTTGAGCATCTTTTCATGTGTCTGTTGACCATCTGGATGTCTTCCTTAGAAAAGTGTCTGTTCATGTCTTCTGCCCATTTCTTCACTGGATTATTTGTTTTTCAGGTGTGGAGTTTGGTGAGTTCTTTACAGGTTTTGGATCCTAGCCCTTTATCCTGTATGTCATTTGCAAATATCTATTCCCATTCCTTCGGTTGCCTTTTAGTTTTGTTGATTGTTTCCTTTGCTATGCAGAAGCTTTTTATCTTCATGAGGTCCCAGTAGTTCGTTTTTACTTTTAATTCCCTTGCTTTGGGGATGTGTCGAGTTAGCAATTACTGCGACTGAGGTCAAAGAGGTTTTTGCCTGTTTTCTCCTCTAGGGTTTTTATGGTTTCCAGTTTCACATTTAGGACTTTGATCCATTTTGAGTTTATTTTTGTATGTGGTGTAAGAAAGTGGTCTAGTTTCATTCTTCTGCATGTTGCTGTCCAGTTCTCCCAGCACCATTTGTTAAAGAGACTTTTTTCCATTGGATGCTCTTTCCTGCTTTGTCAAAATTTAGTTGGCCATGCACTTGTGGGTCCAATTCTGGGTTCTCTATTCTATTCCATTGGTCTATGTGTCTGTTTTTGTGCCAATACCATACTGTCTTGATGATTACAGCTTTGCAGTAAAGGCTAAAGTCTGGGATTGTGATGCCTCTCACTTTGGTTTTCTTCTTCAATATTACTTTGGCTATTTTGGGGTCTTTTGTGGTTCCATACAAATTTTAGGATTGTTTGTTCTAGCTTTGAGAAGAATACTGTTGCAATTTTGATTGCGATTGCATTAAATATGTAGGTTGCTTTGGGTAGTATTGACATTTTAACTATCTTTATTTTTACAGTCCATGAGCATGGAATGTTTTTCCATTTCTTTGTGTCTCCTTCAATTTCCTTCATACATTGATTTCGTACCCTGCAACTTTGCTGAGTTAATGTATCAGTTCTAGGAGTCTTTTGGTGGAGTCTTTCGGGTTTTCCATGTAGAGTATCATGTCATCTGCGAAAAGTGAAAGTTTAACTTCTTCTTTGCCTCAATTGTCTAATGTTAAAAAAAATCATTGATTCTTCTCACTGCTCAAATCTACTGTTGAATCCTTCTAGTGAATTTTTCCAGGCAGTTGTATTTTCCAGTTTCAAAATTTCTGTTTGGCTAACTTTTATAGTTTCTCTCTCTTAATTCTCTCATGTTACTTATTTTTTATTTCCCTGATTTCTTTTAGTTCTTTGTCTTTTCCTTTAGCTCTCCTTTTTTCTTTGTGATTCCAGAATTATGTACTTCTTTATTTTTAAAGTTTTTATTTAAATCCCAGTTAGTTAATAGACAGTGTAATATTACTTTCAGTTGTACAATATAGCGATTCAACACTTCCATACAACACCTGGTGCTCATAGCAATTGTACTGCTTAATTCCCATCACCTATTTTACCCATCCCCCAACCACCTCCCTTCTGGTAAACATTAGTTTGTTCTCTATTGTTAAGAGGCTCTCTTTTTTTGCCCTTTGTTTGTTTGTTTTGTAAATTCCACATGAGTAAAATCATGTGGTATTTGTCTTTCTCTAACTTACTTCGTTTAGCATAATACTGTCTAGCTCCATCCATGTCATTGAAAGATTTAATTCTTTTTTATGGCTGAGTAATATTCTGATATCCAATTCATATATATATATATATATATATATATATATATATATATGTATATACACACACACACACACACACACGTACATATATACCATCATTCATCATTCAGTGGCCTGCTGGACTGTTTCCATCATTTGGTTATTGTAGATAACGCTGCTATAAACATTGCAGTGTATTTATCCCTTCAAATTAGTATTTTTGTAATCTTTGGGTAAATAGCTGGTAGTACAATTGCTGGATCATAGGGTAGTTCTATTTTTAACTTTTTCAGCACATTCCAGATGTTTTCCAGAGTGGCTGCGCCAGTTTGCACTCCCACCAACAGTGTAAGAAGGTTCCCCTTTCTCCACAACCTTGCCAGCACCTGTTGTTTTTAGAGTTACTGATTTTAGCTCATGTGAAGTGATATCTCATTGTAGTTTTCATTTGTATTTCCCTGATGATCAGTGATGTTGAATCACTTTTCATGTGTCTGTTGTGGGTGGGAAAATGTCCATGTCTTCTGCCCACTTTTAATTGGATTTTTTTTTTTTGCGTGTTGAGTTTTTAAAAATTTTTTAAAAATGTTTGTTTATTTTTGAGAGAGACAGAGGCAGAGCACGAACAGGGGAGGAGCAGAGAGAGGGAGACACAGAATCTGAAACAGGCTCCAGGCTCTGAGCTGTCAGCACAGAGCCCAATGCGGGGTTCGACCCCACGAGCCGTGAGATCATGACCTGAGCTGAAGTCAGATGCTTAACCAACTGAGTCATCCAGGCCCCCTTTGGGTATTGAGTTCTGTAAGTTCTTTATATATTTTAGATATTTACCCTTTATCAGATATGACATTTGCAAATATTTGCTCCCACTTCGTAGGTTGCCTTTAGTTTTGTTAATTGTTTCTTTCACTCTGTAGAAGGTTTATTTTGATGAAGTCCCAATAGTTTATTTTTGTTTTTGTTCCCCTTGCCTCTGGAGATATCTAGAAAGAAGTTGCTAAGGCTGATGTCAAAGAACACGAAGAGCCTGTGTTCTCCTCTAGGATTTTTATGATTTCATGTCTCACATTTAGGTCTTTAGTCTGCTTTAAATTAAGTTTTGCCTATGGTGTAAGGAAGTGGTCCAGTTTCATTTTGCTGCATGTTGCTATCATGTTTTCCCAACACTATTTGTTGAAGAGACTGTCTTTTTCCCATTGGGTATTCTTTCCTGCTTTGTGGAAGATTAATTGACCATGTAGTGGTGGGTTCATTTCTGAGTTTTCTATTCTGTTCCATTGATCTATGTGTCTATTTTTATGCCAGTACCATACTGTCTTGATGTCTACTGCTTTGTAATATAGTTTGAATTCTAGAATTGTGATGCCTCCAGCTTTGTGTTTCTTTTTCAAGGTTGCTTTGGGTATTCGAGGTGTTTTGTGGCTCCATACAGATTTTAGGATTCTTTGTTTTAGCTCTGTGAAAAATGTGGATGGTGTTTTGATAAGGATTGCATTAAATGTGTAGCTTGCTTTGGATTGTATAGATATTTTCACAATATTTGTTCCTCCAATCCATGAGCTTGGAATGTCTTTCTATTTAATTGTGTCATCTTCAGTTTCTTTCATCAGTGTTTTATAGTTTTTAGAATACAGGTCTTTCACCTCTTTGGTTAGGTTTAGTCCTAGTTATATTATTATTTTGGGGGAAGTTGTAAGTGAGATTTATTCCTTCATTTCTATTTCTGCTGCTTCATTATTGGTGTATAGAAATACAACAGATTTCTTTACATTGATTTTGTAGCCTGCGACTTTACTGAATTTGTTTATCAATGCTAGCAGTTTTTTGATGGATTCTTTCTATATATAGTATCCTGTCATCTGCAAGTAAGGGAAGTTTAATTTCTTCCTTGCCTATGTGGATGCTTTTTCTTTCTTTTTGTTGTCTGATTGCTGAGGATAGGACTTCCAGTACTATGTTGAATAAAAGTGGTGAGAGTGGACATCCCTGTCTTGTTCCTGACCTTAGGGGGAAAGCTCTCAGTTTTTCCCCATTGAGGATTATATTATCTGTGGGATTTTCATATATGGACTTTATGATGTTGAAGTATGTTCCCTATATCCTCTATCCCTACTTTGTTGAGGGTTTGTATCAAGAATAGATGTTGTACTTTGTCAAGTGATTTTTCTGCATCTATTGAAATGGTGATATGGTTCTTATCCTTTCTTCTCATTAATGTGGTGTATCATGTTGATTGATTTGTGAGTATTGAACCACGCTTGCAACCCAGGAATAAATTCTATTTGATCATGGTGAATGATTTTTTCTAATGTACTATTGGATTCAGTTTGCTAGTATTTTATTGAGAATTTTTGGAATCATGCTCATGAGGGATATTGGCCTGTAGTTCTCTTATTAATGGAGTCTTTATCTGGTTTTGGTATGAGAGCAATGCTGGCCTCATAGAATAGGTTTGGAAAATTTTCTTCGTCTTCTATTGTTTGTAATAGTTTGAGAAGATTGGTGTTAACTCTTCTTTAAATGTTTGGTAGAATTCACCTGTAAAGCCATCTGGTCCTGGACATTTGTGTGTTGAGAGGTTCTTGATTATTGTTTCAATTTCTTGTGCTGGTTATTGGTCTGTTCAAGTTTTCCATTTCTTCCTGTTTCAGTTTTGGTAGTTTATATGTACCTAGGAATTTGTCCATTTCTTCCAGTTTGTCCAATTTGTTGGCATGTAGCCTTTTGTAATATTCTATTATAATTGTTTGTATTTCTTTGGTGTTAATTATTATTTCTCCTATCTGATTTGTGATTTTATTTATTTGGGTTCTTTCTATTTTCTTTTTGATACATCTGGCTAGAGGTTTATGAATTATTTTATATTCTTCAAAGAACCATCTCCAGGTTTCATTGATCTGTCTTATTGTTTTTGTTTTGTTTTGTTTTTTAGTTTCTATATCATTTATTTCTGCTCTAATATTTATTATTTCCTCCCTTCTGCTGGCTTTGGGATTCATTTTTTGCTCTTCTTCTAGTTCTTTTAGGTGTAAGGTTAGATTGTGTATTTGAGATTTTTCTTCTTTAGGTAGTTCTATTTTGCTTTATACGTCCCTCTTAGGACCATTTTTGCTGCATTCCAAAGGTTTTGGACTCTTGTGTTTTCATTTTCATTTGTTTCCATGTATTTTTAAATTTCTTCATTGATTTCCTGGTTAACCCATTTCTTATTTAGTAGCATGTTGTTTATTCTTCATGGATTTGTATTTATGGTGTCTCCAAATTTTTTCTGATGGCTGACTTCTAATTTTATAGTGTTGTGGTCAGAAAAGATGCATAGTATGACTTCAGTAATTTTGTATTTGTTGAAGCCTGTTTTGTGACCTAATATGTGGTCTGTTCTCTAGAATGTTCCATGTTCACCTGAAAAGAATGTGTATTCTGCTGTTTTAGGATGGAATGTTCTGAATATATCTATTAAATCCATCTGGCCCAGTGTGTCATTCAAAGCCATTGTTTCCTTGTTGATGTTTTGTTTAGATGATCTATCCATTCATGTAAGTGGGGTGTTAAAGTCCCCTACTACTATTGTGTTATTATCAATTTGTTATTTTAGGCTAGTTATTGTTTTATATATTTGGGTACTTCCAAGTTGGGTGTACAAATATTTACAATAATTGTATCCTCTGGTTGGATAGTCTTCTTTATGATTATATAATGTCCTTCTTTGTCTCTTTTTACAATCTACTTTGCCCAATATAAATATTGCAATATAAATATTGTCCAGCTTTCTTTGGACATCCATTTGCATGCTAAATGTTTCTGCACGCCCTCACTTTCAATCTGCAGGTGTTTTTAGGCTTAAAATGGGTCCTTTGTAGGCAGCATATCGATGGGTCTTATTTTCTTATCCATTCTGACGCACTGTGTCTTTTGATTGGAGCATTTGATCCATATATCCAAAGTAATTATCGATAGATTGTTTATTGCCATTTTATTACTTGTTTTGTGGTTTGTTTCTGGAGATTTTCTCTTATCCTTTCTTGTCTTCGTTAATTTTGGTCTCTCCTTTGCACTTAAAGTGTCTCATTTATTATTTCTTGCAGGGCTGCCTAGTGGTCACGATCTCCTTTAGTTGTTTGTTTCTCTGGGAAACTGTTTGTCTCTCTTTCTATTCTCAATGATAGCCTTCCTGGATAGAGTATTCTTTGTTGCCAGTTTTTCCCATTCAGCACTTTGAGTATATCATGCCACTCCCTTCTGGCTTTCCAAGTTTCTGTTGAGAAATCTGCAGCTAGCCCTATGGGTTCTCCCTTGTATGTTAAGGACTTTTTTGTCTCACGCTTTTAAGTTTTTTTCTCTATCACTATATTTTGCAATTTTAATTACAATATGTCTTGCTGTTAGCCTGCTTTTGCTGATTTTGATGGGAGTTCTCTGTGCCCCCTGAATCTGGATGTGTTTCCTTCGTCAGATTAGGGAGGTTTTCTGCCTCCTTTTCTCTCTTCATCTCCTGAAACTCCTGTGATACGATTGTTAACACATTTGAAATATATTTCTTGAAATATTTCTTGAAATATTTCTTGAAATATATTTTCTGCCTCCTTTTCTCTCTTCGTCTCCTGAAACTCCTGTAATACAATTGTTAACACATTTGATGGAGTCACTCAGTTCCTTAAATCTATTTTTTTTTTGTTCCCTTATTCTTTCTCTTTTGCTTAGCTTCATTATTTTCCATTATTTTGTCTTCTGTATCAGTAATTCATTCCTCTGCTTCTTCCAGCTTGCTTTTCATCATATCAAGACTATTTCCAATCTCATTTATTGCATTCTTCATTCTGATTCTTTTAATCTTTATTTTTTGAGAAAGAGACAGAGCATGCGTGAGGGAGGGGCAGAGAGAGAGGGAAACACAGAATGTGAAGCAGACATTCACTGTCTGCTCTGAGCTGTCACACAGAGCCCAGTGTGGGGCTCGAACTCACGAACCATGAGACCATGGCCTTAGCTGAAGTCAGGCGCTTGACCAACTGAGCTACCCAGGCGCCTCCATTTTGATTCTTTTTTAACTATTTTATCTCTTTCATAAGGGCATCCGTTATGTCTTCTATTCTCTTCTCAAGTCCAGGGAGTATCCTTATGATTGTTGCTTTAAATTCTCCATCAGGCATGTTACTCATATCTGTTTTGCTTTTATCTCTGGCTGTGGCCGTATCTTGTTCTTTCATTTAGGATAAATTCCTCTGTTTGGCATTTTATCTAAGTCTCTGCCTTCTTCTCTGTGTTGGAAAACCTAGTTGTGTTTCTTGCTCCTGAAAGTAATGGCCTTATGAAGAAGTCATGTGGTGCCCAGGGCCTGGCGCTTCAAGAATTGTCTCCTTTGTGTTCTGTGTGTACTCTGCTCGTGTGTTCTGACTGCTCTGTCCATCAGGCAAGTCATCTCCTGAGGCTCTCCTTGCCTGCTGTGGGCAGCATTTGGTCCCTGGCCTGAATGTGGCAAGTTTTAATTAGGTGTGCTCTGGTCTGCTTGTGAAATGAGACCTGAAACCAATTCCACCAGAACCGAGGCCCTGCAGAACTCTCTGGTTGTGAGACTCAGAGTGGGTAAGGGTTTGTGTTGGTCTTCTGGGGGAGGGGCCCACTGCACTGGGACGGAGGCAAGCTTGACTGAGAAGGGCAGTTCTACCAGAGCATAGAGGGCCTGCTTAACCCAAGTTAGATAGCTAGTGTTGGCACTGAGCTGCTTCTGCTATGTGGCTCTGTATTTATGCTGAAGGGTGGGGGAGAGAAATGGCACTAGTCAGCCCTTTTGTTCCTAGGGAGAAGTCTCTGTGAACACTGCGTCTCAGGGAATCAGTCCTAGAATAGCTAAGAATCGCGTCACTGTGTGCCTCAGGTGTTTCTCAGTTTGCTGTTTGCACACCATCTGCCCCCAGGTTGTTTGCTTGCCTTCTTTCCAGTAGCAGTCTAGTGCTCTCAGGACTCTATCCCAGCCAAACCCACGGACCTTTAAAACTCCAGGCTTTAAGCTCCACTGTTTGCAAAAACTCATGAAATTCAGCCACTCTCATGTTCCAAGCCAGGAGCTTTGGAGAAATGTTCTTCTTATGTGTTCCCCTGTGTGCTCCTCTCTTGCCCTTCTCTGTGACTGTGGCTCCCTCCCTTATGCAGTACCCAGGATCTGTTTCTCCATTAAACTGCATCTCTGCACTTCCTACCTTCTTCACTGTGGCCTCTTCTCTCCCTTTGGTTGTGGAGTTTGTTCTGTCAGTCTTCAGGTCTATTTCTGGGGTATTTAGGATCATTTGATAATTATCTAGTTGTGTTGATGGGATGAGACAAGCCTGGGATCCTCCTACTCTGCCACCATCTTTCCTCCCCTTCCTTTGGCTCTTTGAGCATATTTAAGAAAGCTGGCTTAAAGTTCTTTCCTGGTAAATCCAACGTCCGTGCCTTCTCAAAGAGAGTGTCTGGATATTTATATTGTTCCTTTCAATGGGCCATGTTTTCTTGTTTCTTTGTATGCCTTATGACTTTTATTTGAAAATTGGGCATTTGAGAAAACAGCTACCTCTCCAGTCCTTACAAACCTTTTCTGTGCTGGGGTAGTGCTTCACTCCTCGACCAGGTATGTTCTGAGCTTAGGGATAAGCCCAAGATAAAAGCTTAAGGTCAATTCAGGTCTTTTCTGAGAATGCCTCTTACCTGGGCTTGTGTGTGGTACTCTCACGCCACATACGTGACTGTTTTTGAATGTCTTACTATCCCAAAGAGTCTCATTCTGGCTTCAGTCCAGGGATTTAGATGGTCTATTATATGTGCCCACCTGTGATCTTTTGCATCAGGTGCCTGTGTATATGTATTTTTCCTGAAGCTTTCATAAACGGTGACTGCTGATTTTCCCCAGCCTGAGAACAAGTTCGATGAGACAACCAGTCCTTTAGGGAGCCCCCAGAAAGAGTAGAACATTATCAATAAATTTGATCGGCAACTGGGAATTTAGTTGCTGCATATTCTAGATGAAGACTGTACTGAGCCAGGAGGGAGTAAGGAAATGGTGAGTAAAATTTCCATGAAATTTCCTATCATTTTTTAAGGTAAATTTTTCTTGACTGGTAATTCACTTGATTACTGTAGATCTTTGGCTGTTTTCCACAGTGACTAAAAGGTTAGTTCAGCCAGTTTCTTGAGTTTGGATGTTTCCTTGGAATAAGGGATTGAAACTTTCTAGTCTGACATTCTGCTGATATCACACCCTTGAGGAACTTTTGTGTAGTTAAAACAATCACTTTGAGAAATTAAAAGCAAACGATATATCAGGCAAAAAATTTGTGATACATTTAGATGAAAGCTAATTTCTCTAATATCCCAAAAAGCTCTGAAAAATCAATTAAAAAGGAGCACGCGGGTGGTTCAGTCATTAAGCATCTTGACTCTTAATTTCAGCTCAGGTCATGATCTCATGGTTCATGAAATAGAGCCCTGCATGAGACTTCATGCTGCAACACGGAGCCTGTTTGGGATTCTCTCCCTCTCTCTCTCTGCCTCTTCCCCACGTGCTCACTTTTTCTCTCTCCCTCTCAAAATAAATGTAAATAAACTTAAAAGAAAACAAATCAATTATAAAAATATGAAAACCAAGTAGCAATTTGGAACAACATTAACAGGTAATTTAAAGAAAAAGAAATGTTACTATTTCATTTGATGATGTTAAATTGTATATTCAACTCTAATATTGGCTTCTTGTTTTTTACTTTTATTTTAATGTTTATTTTTATGAATACACAGAGCATGAGCGGGGGAGGGGCAGAGAGTGAGGGAGACACAGAATCAGAAGCAGGCTCCAGGCTCTGGGCTGTCAAGCACAGAGCCCGACGCGGGGCTCGAACTCACAGACCGCGAGGTCATGACCTGAGCCGAAGTTGGATGCTCAACCGACTGAGCTACCCAGGCGCCCTGAATATTGGCTTATTTCTAAATAAAGAATAAGACTGGCATTCTTTACAGGCTGTAAACTGTATATTGGAGCTTTCTGAACTTTGTTCGGTTTATGTATTTTAGCTCCATTATCTTTATCATAGAAAACTTTCACCTGTTCCATCTTTCTTCTACTTTTACTTCTCACTTTTTAAGGACCAGTTCTCATATTCTTATTATAAACCATCTAATGAAACATATAAAGCTTCCTCTTAGGTGGAAATCAAGAAATGTGATAAAAAACCTAGCCTCTCCAACTCTGGGCTCTCTTTTGAATTTTCTCTGTTGATTCAAAATTTGCATTATAAAATGGAGATCAACTACATAAGCATTAGTTCTCACCAATGACCACTTCAATATGATTATGTTAAATTATTCGTTGCTTTTGATATTTTGAACTCCCTTGTGTTAAGGGTCATTATTTAATGGTTTTGTCTGCCATGTAGGACTCCATTCATTGGATGCCCAGTGGACATCAGCTTATTCAAATTTTTAATGTCTAAAGCATAGAATGATAGTGAAATTGTTATTTTAGTGAATATTAAGTTCAAGGCATAGGATTCAAAGAGCCCTTACTCATCTCATGCAATTGTCAATTAAGGAGAGTGAGACTAATGCACTTCACAGATTTATAAGAGACTAAAAGATATCACCACTTCAACTACCTTAAAATTACTAAATAAATAAGTAGATAAGTAAGTTTAGGTTAAACCAGAAGCTCCATGTGTCATATGTTGATTTCTGTTTCAGAAGGGAAGTTCAGGAGCGCCTAGTGGCTCAGTCTGTTAAGCATCAGACTTTGGCTCAGGTCATGATCTTGTGGTTCACAAGTTCAAGTCCCATGAGTTGGAGCCCCACGTCAGGTGGGCTGTGTGCGGACAGCTCAGAGCCTGGAGCCTGCTTCAGATTCTGTGTCTCCGTCTCTCTCTGCCCCTCCCCTGCTCATGCTCTGTTGCTCTCTCTCTCTCTCTCTCTCAAAAATAAATATTAAAAAAAAGAGAAGTTCAAGTTTCTAAATCTGCTCAGTAGATGAGAGAGTAGGGGGGAAGGACATAGTGTTATTTCCTCTCTTGTTAAAGTTCTTGCTGAATTTGTTTTCTGGATGAGTTCAGTTTAAACCAGCTGAAGTCAATGAGCAGAAATGGAAATGACACTGGTAAGAGGAACTGTACCTTTAGTTTAGAGAAAGAATTTAGAAACAAAAAAAAAAAAAAAGAGAGAGAAGGAAGTGCCTGCTAGAATTTCATACGGTTCAGAGGAGGATCATGTCTTTTCTGAATGGTGGCTATACAGTGAGACCAGTGAGCATGATTGAAAATGCCTGCCTGTCTAATGCTCTGAGGCACGCTTAATTAACTCCATCTAGGTTCATAATACAGTCATCACATTACAAACCCATAGTTTTTTTTTAATGTTTGTTTAATTTTTGAGAGAGAGAGAGAGAGAGAGAGAGAGAGAGAGACAGTGTAAGCGGGGGAGGGGCAGACAGAGACGGGGAGACACAGAATCCGATTCAGGCTCCAGGCTCTGAGCTGTCAGCACAGGGCCCCATGCGGGGCTCGAACTCACAAGCCGTGAGATCGTGACATGAGCCAAAGTCAGCCGCTTAACTGACTGAGCCACCCAGGCGGCCCTGAATCCATATGTTTTAATGATGAAAGTGTATAGCCTTACTTTGGCTTCCTGCTAACACAAGGAAGATTGGTTAGTCCAATTTATTGCAGAAATTCTAAAGAGCCATTCTAAATTAAACCTGTGCTTGATGTTGACTCTTTTAAATACTCAGCAGCTCCCTAGAAATTGGATATTCAGTGCTGACCCAAGTTTAAGTATTCCTCAACAGTCCATTCTCTATTTGGACATAGAATCTGGTAAAAGCAGAATTATTTTGTCTAATATTAACCTGTCTGCTCACTAGGCTGTTTTCTACACAATTTCAACTCTCTAATATGTTAGAAGTTACAAGGATGCAGTATTCATGTTTAACTTAATTTATATGGGAAATTATAAACACTGTCTCATATAGCCTTCAGTAGTCTAGTTTTGTAGAGGTGGATGATGATGAAAACCATAATCCAGCCCGTCTCTACAAATCTTACGATTAAGCAAATAGACTTCCTAATGATTATACATTGTCTTCAATCATCAAAAAAAAATGATTTTCCTAGGATTAAAAAAGGCTGTAATTGTCCTTTAAAAACAATGCCGAATTTATTAAGAATTAGTATTAAGAGCAGGCAGAGGACAGAGGGTCTGTAATTCCATAAATATGCAAACAGTAAATTACTAATTATTTTCTACTTACAACTGCCAGATTCTGAAACTCTTTGCATTTACTATCTTATTCAATTCTCATAAAAAAGTACTCAGGAGAGCCTGGGTGGCTCAGCTGGTTAAGTGTCCAACTCTTGATTGCAGCTCAGGTCTTGATCTCAGGGTCATGAGTTCAAGCCCTGCACTGGACTCTATGCTGGGCATGAAACCTACCTAAAAAAAAAAAAAAAAACAAACAAACAAAAGAAAACAAAACGGTCACTTGGGATGGAGGAGGAAACTATAACATTCATAAATTTTAGTAAAATCAGTAAGAATTTAGTAAATTTAAGAGACTGACTTGGAGAATTCTTTTTCTGAGATTGATTGGCTTGTCTATAATACTACAAAAGACTGGTAAATACTGGACTTATTTGTTTACACTTATGGATATATGTCATAAACAACTTTGATTGAATACTCTTAAAAAGGGGATAATGAGCTTTGTCACTGTAGCACCTACCACCATAATAGCTAAATAAGTTCATGCATAATTAAGGAACGTATAGTGGAAAGAAATTGCCCTGTGATGTATTCAGAAGTTCAAGAATTGAGGACCTATTAACATTTGGATGTGAACAATCAGCCCAAGCTGATTGTTGCATTATGAGACGATCCGTAAAAAGTATTTGGAAAAAGCTATTCATTGGTTCAACTAACATTATGGAAAACCTCTTATATGCAACGAGTCATAAAGCATAATGGGTAGGGGTGTCAGATTGTAGAAGGAACGTGTTTCGTGTCCCTAACGATACATAACATACCACTCCAGTTTGGGGGTGGGGGGTTAAAACAACAACAGTCATTTATTTGTTTACTCTTCTTCAATTTGGGCAGAACTTGGGGACAATTCATCTCTGCTCCATGTGGCATCTCATCCATGCGACTCAACTGGGATTGAAAGATCCACTCCCAATATGGAGTGACTCATACGGACAACAATTTGCTGGCTGTCTTCTGGGTGCTCAGTGGAGTCGTTGGCCAGATTCCCAGTTCTCCTCCATGTTGCCTTTGCAGAAGGCTAGGTTGGGCTTCCAACCACACAGCCGCTGAGTTCTGAAAGGAAGAGGGTAAGTGCCAAGGTGCAAATGCTTATCAAGTCTTGGCTCACTTTATGCTTAATAATATCCTATCGGGGTGCGTCGTGGCCCAGTCGGTTAAGCATCCGACTTCAGCTCAGGTCATGATCTCACAGTTTGTGAGTTCGAGTCCCGCATCAGGCTCTCTGCTGACAGCTCAGAGCCTGGAGCCTGCTTCAGATTCTGTGTCTCCTTCTCTCTCTGCTCCTCCCCCGCTCTCGCTCTGTCTCTCTCTCAAAAAATAAACATTAAAAAGAAAAAAAAATGTAAATATCCTATTGGCCAATACTAGTCATGTGGCCTAGCCCAGAGTCTTTGTGGGAAAAGACAATGCAGAGGTCTGAATACAGAAAAGGAGCCTGGTTCATTGGAAGCCAAAGTACCAGCCTACCATAGAAGAGTGGCTGGAGAGTTTTAATACCAAGAACATACCCTGTTCTGCTTCAAGGAGCTCACAGAGAAGAAACCTCTTGAGTACTCTTAGTCATGTTTTACTACATATCCCAATGGGTAGACATGGGGGACTATCGTTTACCCAAGACAATTTTTTTATGGTATTATAGATAGGACAGGTGAAAAATGAGAAAAGCGTGACCATGAGCCCGGTGAATACAAGGTGGTTCCACTAAGATTGAGGCCCAAGGGAGGGCATTTTGCATCACAATGCAAACCCATTTCTTGCTCTCAATTCTGCCATGAAGTCGAGCTAGCGACCTATTTCAACTGTTCCAGGCGTGTTTATTGCCATGTTTGTTTGAATAAAGAAGCATTACGGTAACTCATGGTATATCCCTCACCTGGCTAGGTTGCCTGATGTCTCCAACAAGGGGATTGAATTAGGTGATCTCTACAGTTCCTTCTAAGTGTTTTATTATATAAAAACGTAGTAATAATATTGTATCATATTACATCAATAGTGAAAAATGCATTCTTTTTCTGACAAGCACATTCCTTCAACAACCGGGAGTCAGTGAAGTTGACTGAGAGCTAACTGGTGAATCTGGACTTCTCTGAGCACATCTGTGTGCTCCCTAATAGGCTCTGACTCTAGAAACTGCAGCAGCATGTGTTAGGACTGGCCTTCGGCTTTACCACAGCCGGCAATTCTGCTGTAAACTAGGTGTCTTCTTTGACCAAGATGTTCATTTCTGCATTACTTATCTTCGAGGCTTGCTAAGAAGTTAAGAGAAGTGAAATTACTTTGCTTTGATTAGGGATTGTGGTTTTTTCTGTCACTCTGACCACACTCTACTAGATTCTGATGACAGTTTTGCATCAGGTTTTGGGGGAAAAAAAGAGAGAGAGAGGAATTCACTCTCAGGGATCTGTTAACCTCTAGAGTACTAGCCCTGCCCACACCGAGTAGGGAGGTCCTGCTTTTTCAACTTCTCCGTTGCTAAATCTGTGACTCTTTGAGTGAAACCTAAGGAACTATACCTGGAGAAGAAAAGCAAGACATTTTTAAGAAGCAGTTTAAAATTCCTCTTGCTGATAATGTGCTTTTTTTCCTCCTGGCCTTCTTAGAATCCACGAAGTATAAGAAGCTTGCCTTTGTTTTTTTTTTTGTTTTTTGTTTTTTTTTTTTTTAGTTTCACTTTCACGATTGCAGCAGGAAATCTAACATGCTTCCCTGGTGAAAACGACTGGATTTGGACTAATGAAAAAAAGGAACAGTCAGCTGTTATCAGAGTACATGAAGGTATTTCTTTAAAATTCTTACTGGGCTAGAATCTCTCATGTTGGGCAGATCTGGAATGCCCATTGGTTTTAGCATTCTTTGGCCTTTCTTTGATCTGGCCAGAATCAACAAGGAGAATGGGAGAAAAGGGGTAATAGAGGTGTGGGAGAAGTGTATCCTAACTCCGAATACACGTAATAGCAAGAATTTATAATTAACATTATAAAACACTTTATGCAGTAATTAATTTCCTTTCCTTTGCGGAGTTCTGTAAAACTTGGAAAAGCACACTAGAAAAGCTGTGGAACTCATTTTGCAACCGTCTTTGAAAACAATCTGATCTTTGTGTTAAAGTTACAGAGCCCTGTGATCTTGACTGAGCTTTCTCCTTTTCTGAGTCTTGTTGGCTGGAGAAGAGAGAGGAGCTGGCACTTTATGATAATACGCTTGCAAAGGAGAACACGCTGCAGGTGTTCCTTAGCAATACGAAAGTGGCTTTCTTTGACCTCGTAAAGGAAAGTGGCAGAAGGTGAGAAAGTAGAAAGGTGTTTCGGTGGATAGGAAGGTCAGAAATTGGCACTAGGAAATGCAGGGGAGTCAGATGAAATTCGAGTCAGCCGTGGGCAGTCCTGGTTTCAGGAAGTTGCCTCCTAATTTCACAGTAGATTGGGAGTTGGTGCGTGTGTCTGCATTTAGTTGTATCTGTATACACATTCAGAAAAAAAAATATTGTGAGGTTTACAAACCAAGCCGTAAAAGCCAAACTAAACAGTGGTTAGCTCTAAGTAGCCCGGCTGCCGATTCCGCGCCTTAATCATGCTGCAATATTGTCTCTCACTTGGAAGGAGGCATATAATTCTGTGCATCCTGAAAGACCTTTGTAAAATTGCTAGACCCGCTGAGTGCCTGTTTTTCCTCTTTTTAGCTTTCTTGGCTTCTGTTACGTCTCACTCAGTAGCAATTTGTTTTTCACTGGGGTCTCATCCTCTAACTGTATTTCGGTTTGTTTTACTGAGGCAAACTCCAGAGTAACTTTTTCAATATAGGTTGCACAGGCATAAACTTATAGAGTCGTTGCATATCTCAAAATAGCTTTCCCCCTTATCTTGAGTTGTTTGGCTGGAAGTGAAATTGTCAGTTCCAAGGTATTTCCCTTGATTATTTTGAAAGCTTATCACTACTGTTTTCTGGTGGCTGATGTTGCTAATGAAAAGTTTTCTATCAGGATCTTTTTCTTTTGAAAGTAATTGATCGTATGTTCTCCTTTGAAGGTTTTTTTTTTTTTTAATTTTTTCTTAATGTTTATTTATTATTGAGAGACAGAGAAAGAGCGTGAGCAGGGGAGGGGCAGAGAGAGGGGGAGACACAGAATCTGAAGCAGGCTCCAGGCTCCGAGCTGTCAGCACAGAGCCTGACCTGGGGCTCGAACCCACAGACCGGGAGACCATGACCTGAGCTGAAGTCGGACGCCTAACCGACTGAGCCACCCAGGCACCCCTCCTTTGAAGGTTTTAAGATTGTTTTTCTTGTTTCTGAAGTTGTCTAAGATTCTCTCTGTGGATTTTCCTTTTTCACTCTTCCTGCCTATCATTTGGTGAGCCTTTTTCCATGTGACAAATGTATTTTCAGATCTGGGAATGTCTTTCAGTCCTTCGGGGATCTTCTTCGTAAAGGGATTAGTCCTTTTCAGTAATTCTGATGTCTATCTACAGCCCTTCCAGAAGAGATAAATGTCACCCAGACAAAGAGAGAGTATACTGCAGGGACTGTATGCGTGTGTGTTGGTAAATATAGGTAGAAGTGCTTATGGTACAGGGAAGGAGGTTTGGGAGAACCCCAGAGATGTGGGGTATGGGGAGTTAGTCCCTGATTTCCAGAATGTATCATTCCCAACCCCACATTCTTCATGTACCAGAGCAATTTGGTAAGGGGCCGGCCTGGGCTGCAATATTCCTCGTAGCCTATAAATATAAAAATTGTGTGTAGCTGTAACAATAGTGTATTAGAAAGTGCCAGTATTATAAAGGCCACGACATAATTAATAGAAGCTGATTTTTTTCTGTTTCTGAGGACTAGATTAAAATAAAAATCAAACCACTATTTTTAAAAGCCTATCAGAGCAATTATAAATACGTTAGTTCTGTTTTCCTGCAGTTAATCATCTAAAATGATTTTATTCTCTAAAACTTATCTGGAATTCTTCTTGTGACATGACTTTTAGATCCCATGGAAAACCTAAATTATTTAAATAGCTTTTTTTGTTGATCCGTCTCCATACGTTGAAGATGTATTTGGGTTTTTTTTTAAATCTCTGAAAATGAAACTGGGTAAATGACCATACCAGAGAATACCACATTAGGTACGTGTCCTACCGAAATAAAGTTGTGGCTGTTTATGGAGATAAAGGAGGTTTTCTTGGCTGATTAACTGCCCATGGGAAGCTATCCGTTCAACATCTATTTATTCAGTATTTGCTATGTTCCTGTCATTTTTCTAGACACAGCAAAGCAGTACAGAGTAAAAACAACTATGTCCTCTACTGTTATAGCCTTACATTCTAGTCAGGTGGAATAATTAATTAAAAAATAAGTAAAATTATTTCAGATAATTCCCATCAACCACAGCATGGAAAAAGCAATCTAGGAAAAGAATATCAAACGGGAGGATTTACACTTCTGACTTCAAGGTTTGCAATAAAACCTTACAATAATCGAAACAATGTGGTGTTGTTGGCATAAGAATCAACAAATATGCAGCGTCAGAGAGTAGAGAGCCCAGATATAGACCACGCTTAAACCTGCCCACACTTATTTGGTTTTTAAGAAAGGTGCCGAAGCAAGCCAGTGGGAAAAGGGAAGTATTTAAAAAAAAAAAAAAAGCCTGACAAACTGGATGTGCAACTGAAAAAAAAATGAACCTAGACTCTTCCTTCCCATCAGACACAAAAGTTTATTAAAGAGCGATCAGAGACCCCTACCTGACGCCTAAAACCATTCATCTTTAAAAATAATAATAATGACTCGGGAGGAAGCAAATTTTCTCAGACAGGACTCAGAAAGCAGTCATTAAAAAACTGATAAATTAGGCTTTATCATAACTATCAAGATATCATTCACTAAGAAAATGAGCAGGTGACCCACAAAATGGGAAAAAACATTTACAAAATATAAATCTGACAATGGGTTGATATCTATGTGTATAAAAAGGTCCTATAATGCAGTAATAAATAAGAAACAACCTAACTAAAAAATGAGTGAAATCTTTGAGTATACGAGGGAAGATATACAAATGGACAATAAGCGCCTATAAAATTGTTAAACATCAGTCAGTCAGGAGATGCAAATTAAAACCATAATGAGAAATTGCTACACACTCACCAGAATGACTGAAAAATAAGAGAACGGTACCAATTGTTGGTAAAGGTGTTGGTGGGAGTATAAAATGGTACAAACTTTGCTAAAAGATCTGACAGTTTCTTTTAAATACCCAATAATTCCAATCATAGGTAATTACCTCAAGGAAATCAAGTATATATGTCCATAAAAACATGTCCAGAGATGTTCCTGGTAACTTCATTTTACTATAGTGAAAACTGCACACAATCCATGTGCCTAATAATATGGGCATGGACAAAACATGATATATTCATACAGTGGAATCTCATTCGGTGAAAACAAAAATTTACAAAACAAAACTCCCACCACGTGCAACATGGATGAACTTCAAAAATACCATCTGAGTAAAAGAAGCGTTGTTTAAGTAAAGACTGACTATGAGCCCATCGATAGGAGGCTATAAATCATACAACATCACCGTAGAAAACAGTCAGAGCTGTGATGGACTCTGGGAGGTGAGGATTGCCATCAATTGGGAAAGGGAGGGGATTCTCCTTAGGGTTTGGGTTGCACAGGCATATACGTGTGTCAGAAATCAGAGAATGTGCACTAAAGATTTGTGCATTTCATCGTATGCAAATTTTATATCAGAAGAAAAACTATTAACAAATCCTGAGTTGAAGGCAGCAATGCATACTCTTTAGAGGGAGAGGTACTGATGTTGAAGTGAACTGATGATGGGTAGATGGGTAGATATATGGTAATACAAGAGTGCCCACTAAAATTCTGTGAATTGTGCTCTTGTTTAGGATTTTTCATTAGAAATGCTGGAAGAACTTAACTGTGAGACAGCCATGTTCTTTATGAATGGAAGTTAGCAAATGCTGCTATAGGGCAAGATGCAGATCTCCTATGGAGTAAAGAAAAAAATAAAAGACATAAAATGATACATAATGCACAATTCCACTAACATGCAATACAAAAGCAGGTCAACTGAATCTTTTTTGTGTATGAAATCGTGAAGTGCTTGTCTTTGGGAAGGAGGAGGTGGTGGCTGGGCGGGAGCATGAGGGAGATTTCTGAGGGGCTCATAGTGCTGTGTTTCCTGAGCAGAGGGGTGATCGGAGTGGTGAATGCCCTGATGTGTGAAAATTCAACAAGCTGTACATTCACGAGTTGTGTACTCTTCTGTATGCATTTAAAATATCATTGCTAAAATTAAAAAAAGTATATATAATACAAATCCTGATGCAGAAAGCTGAGCTTCTATCTGGAAGTATAGACTAAAGAGATAAAAAGGTGGAATATAAATTTAAATACAAAGATGACCACATACAAGGACCCATGTCTACCTAAAAGTGGTTCCAAAGGAGAGAACACAGGGAAAGGAGAAGTGGCAATGACCCAAGTAATAATAGAAAAAAGAAATCTGAAAACGTAGACATGAGTCTTCAGATTGAAAATGGCTTAGAGTGTACAGGTACATTTTAGGGGCAGGATTGAGCATGAAATGTCCCTGTGAAATCTTCCATTACCAAGAAGAAAGAAAAGATACTTCCAAAAAGAAAAAGAGGAGTAAGATAAAAGTGCCTTTCATAGAAAGGAAAGGAAACCATATGGGCATGATTTCTTTTTAGGAACAATGCATACTAGAGGACAGTGGGTAATGCCTTCATGATTCTTCATTAAAAGTATTTTGAACCTCAAATAGCCTACATGTCAAAATCATATGACAAAAGAACAAAAACAGATGTTCAAGAACTTGAATGATAACCCCTGATAAATATTCTGGGGAAAGAGGGGGAAGAGCCACTCAAGGAGAGACTCTAGTCAGAACAAGAATATTTCAAGGAAGAAGATACTGAAATCCGTAAGATAGTGGCATTAACCCAGGAACATGGTGGAATGATTCTACAGTGATAACCAAAGAGCAGGTGTTCGACATATGCCTCCAAACCGGCCATTTAACCAAGAGTATGATTTAGTATATGTGCTGCCGAAGCGAGCACAACCAAGAGTATGATTAAGAAGCTAAATGATCTTAGTATTACAGAGATGAGATCACATATAGTTCTTCTTTCAACAAGAATAAAATGGTGGAAATTATAAACTTCAAGAAAGTAACAATCCAAATAAACAGCAACTCTACGAAGCATAATTCTGAAGAACTGATTTAGTAGACGGTAGAAGATTTCATGTTGCCTCAAAGATTGTTCTGCACTCACCTCATTGTGCTCAACTGCATCCATGTTTTATTCATCAGCAATTTTAGTTCCTTAAAAACTCTATTTAGGCAAAGATTCCATAAATGAAAATCTTACTGCCTTTCACCTCTATGTCTACCGCTGTGATTGTTACTAAAGTATTCTCAAATCACCCATTGAAAATATCAAACATGATTACATTTCATTTATAAGACTTACAAAAGTTTTAGATAAAAAATCAAAATATTTTATGCAGTGTTTCCTAAGTAATTTTGATACAGCATTTAAAATATTTTTATTAAAACTTTTAAGTTATTTTTTTTGTTTCAAGTTTTTATTTGAATTCTGGTTAGTTAATAGATAGTATAATATTAGTTTCAGTAGTAGAATTTAGTGATTCCTCCCTTACATATCACACCTAGTGCTCATCACAAGTGCTGTCCTTAATACCCACTGATTTAGCCCACCTCCCCTCCAGCAACCCTCAGTTTATTCTCTACAGTTAAGAGTCACTCTTATGGTTTGCTCCCCTCTCTCTTTTTTTTTCTTTCCCCTATGTTCATCTTTTTATTTCTTAAATTCCATATATGAGTGAAGTCATATGGTATTTATCTTTCTCTGACTGACTTATTTCACTTAGCATGATACAATTTAGCTCCATCCATGTCATTGCAAATTGCAAGATTTTGTTCTTTTTGATGGCTGAGTAATATTCCATCGTGTGTGTATGTATCTGTATGTATGTGTGTGTGTGTATATGTGTGTGTGTGTGTGTGTGTGTGTGTGTGTGTATACACACACACACACATATACACACACAAAAATATATCACTTCTTTATCCATTCATCAGTTGATGGACACTTTCCATACTTCGGTTTTGTTGATAATGCTGCTATAGACATCGAGGTGTATGTGCCCCTTCAAATCAGTATTTTTGTATTCTTTGGGTAAATAACCTAGTAGTGCAATTGCTGGGTCATAGATAGTTCTATTTTTTACTTTTTGAGGAACCTGCATACTGTTTTCCAGAGTGGCTGCACCAGTTTGCATTCCTACCAACAATGTAAGTGGGTTCCCCTTTCTCCACATCCTCACCAACACCTGTTGTTCCCTGTGTTGTTAATTTTAGCCATTCTGACAGGTGTGAGGTGGTATCTCATCCTGGTTTTGATTTGCATTTCCCTACGGATGAGTGATGTTGAACATCTTTCCATATGTCTGTTAGCCATCTGGCTGTCTTCTTTGGAAAAGTGTCTGTTCATGTTTTCTGCCCATTTCTTAACTAGATGATTTGTTTTTTTGATGTTGAGTTTGATAAGTTCTTTATAGATTTTGGATACTAACCCTTTATAAGATATGTAATTTCTAAATATCTTCTCCCATTCTGAATGTTGCCTTTTCATTTTGTTGATGGTTTCCTTTACCTTGAAGATTTTTATCTTGACGAAGTCCCAATAATTCATGCTTGCTTTTCTTTCCCTTGCCTCAGAAGATGTGTCTAGTAGGAGATTGCCCCAGCCAGTGTCAGATAGGTTGATGCCTGTGTTCTCCTTTAGGATTTTGTTGATTTCCTATTTCATCCATTTTGAATTTATCTTTGTGTATGATATACGAAAGTGGTCCAGTTTCATTCCTCTGCCTGTTTCTGTCCAGTTTTCCCAACACTGTTTCTTGAAGAGAACTGTCTTTTTCCCATTGGATATTCTTTCCCGCTTTGTTGAAGATTAATTGGCCATATAGCTGTGGGCCCATTTCTGGGTTTTCTGTTCTGTTCCATTGACCAATGTGTCTGTTTTTGTGATAGTACCAATACTATCTTGATGACTACAGCTTTGTAATATAGCTTGAAGTCTGGAATTGTGATGCCTCCAGCTTCGCTTTTCTTTTTCAAGATTGTTTTGTCTATTCAGTATCTTCTGTGGTTCCATACAAATTTTAGGATTTTTTATTCCAGCTCTGTGAAAAATGTGGGTGGTATTTTGATAGGGATTAAATGTATAGTTTGCCTTGGGTAGTAGAGAGATTTTAACAATATTTGTTCTTCTAATCCATGAGCATGGAATGTTTACCGTTTCTTTGGGTAACCTTCGATTTCTTTCATCAGTTTTTTATAGTTCACAGAATACAGATCTTTTACCTCTTTGGTTAGGTTTATTCCTAGGTATCTTGTTATTTTGGGTGCAATTGTAAATGGGATTTATTCCTTCATTTCTCTTTCTGCTGCTTCATTATTGGCGTATAGAAATGCAACAGATTTCTGTACATTGATTTTGTAACCTACAACTTAACTGAATTTGTGTATCAGTTCAAGCAATTTTTTTGATGGAATCTTTCTGGTTTTCTACATAGAGAACCATGTTGTCTGCAAATAGTGAAAGTTCGACCTCTTCCTTGCCAATTTGGATGCCTTTTCTTTCTTTTTGTTGTCTGATTTCTGAGGCTAGGACTTCCAGTACTATATTCGATAACAGTGGTGAGAGTGGATATCCCTGTCTTATTCCTGACTATAGAGGAAAAGTTCTGTTTTTTCCCCATTGAGGATTATATTAGCTGTGGGATTCTCATATATGGACTGTGTGTTGTTGTGGTATAATCACTCTATCCCTACTTTGTTGAAGGTTTTTACCAAGAATGGACACTATACTTTGTCTAATGCTTTTTCTGTATCTATTGAAATGACCATATGGTTTTTATTGTTTCTTTTATTAATGTGGTGTAGAACATTGACTGATTTGCAAATATTGAGCCACTTTTGCAGCCCAGGAATAAATCTCACTTGATCGTGGTGAATGATTCTTTTAATATACTGTTGGATTCGATTTGCTCGTGTTTTGTTGAGAATTTTTGCATCCATGTTCATCAGGGGTATGTCCTGTATTTCTCCTCTTTACTGGGGTCTTTGTCTGGTTTTGGAATCAAGGTAATGCTGGCCTTGTAGAATGAGTTTGGAAGTTTTCCTTCCATTTCTATTTTTTAGAACAGTTTGAGAAGAATAGGTATTAACTCTTCTTTAAATGTTTGGTGTAATTCCCCCGAGAGGCCATCTGGCCCTGGACTTTTGTTAGGAGATTTTTTTTACTACTGATACAAATTCTTTGCTAGTTATCAGTCTTTTCAAATTTTCCATTTCTTCCTGTTCCAGCTTTGGTAGTTTATATGTTTCTAGGAATTTATCTTTTTCTTCCAGATTGCCTAATTTGTTGGCATTCAGCTTTACATAATATCCTCTTATGATTGTTCATATTTCTTTGGGTGTTAGCTCTGATCTCCTCTCACCCATTCATGATTTTACTTATTTGAATGCTTTCTCTTTTCTTTTTGAGAAGTTTGGCTAGGGATGGGTTTATCAGTTTTATTAATTCGTTCACAGAACCAGGCTCCAGTTTTCATTGATCTGTTGTATTGTTTTTTAGTTTCTGTATCATTTATTTCTGCTCTAATCTTTATTATTTCCCTTCTTCACTGGCTTTAGGCTTTGTTTGTTGTTCTTTTTCTAGCTTCTTCATGTATAAGGTTAGGTTGTGTGTTTGAGAGCTTTCTGGCCTCTTGAGGTAGTCCTATATTGCATATACTTCCCTGTTAGGACAATTTTTGCTGCATCCCAAAGGTTTTGGACCATTGTGTTTCCATTTTCATTTGTTTCCATGTTATTTTTAAAAATTTATTCTTTAGTTTCCTGGTTAACTGTTCATTCTTTTTAAAAATTTTTTTTAAATGTTTGTTTATTTTTGAGACAGAGAGCGTGAGTAGGGAGGGGAAGAGAGAGAGGGAGATACGGAATCCGAAGCAAGCTCCAGGCTCTGAGCTGTCAGAAGAGCCCAATGCGAAGCTTGAACTCACAAACTGTGAGATCATGACCTGAGTTGAAGTCAGACATTTAACCAACTGAGCCACCCAGGTGCCCCTCTCATTCATTCTTTAATAGAATGTTCTTTAACATCCAAGTATTTGTGGTCTTTCCAAATTTTTTCCTGTGGTTGACTTCAAGTTTTGTAGTGTATGGTCAGAAAATATGCATGGTATAACTTCAGTCGTTTTGTATTTGTTGAGGTCTTATTTGTGACCCAGGATGTGATCTATTCTGGAGAACGTCCCATGTGCACTTATAAAGAAGATGTATTCTGCTGCTTTAGGATGAAATGCTCTGAATTTATCCGTTAAATCCATGTGGTCCAATGTGTCATTCAAAGCCATTGTTTCCTTCTTGTTTTTTTTTTTAGATGATCTATTAATGTAAGTGGGGTGTTAAAGTCCCCTACTATTATTATATTATTATCAACGGGTTTCTTTATGTTTGCTATTAATTGATTTAATATTTTGTTTCTTCCAATTTGGGAGCATAAATATTTACAACCGTTAGATCTTCTTGTTAGATAATCCCTTTATTTATTTATTTATTTATTTATTTTTTCAGGCCGGTGACGAGATGCCTATTTTTATTTATTTATTTTTATATATATAATTTATTGTCACATTGGTTTCCATACAACACCCAACAGGTGCTCATCCCAACAGGTGCGCTCCTCAATGCCCATCACCCACTTTCCCTCACCCCCATCACCCATCAACCCTCAGTTTGTTCTCAGTATTTAAGAGGCTCTTATGGTTTGCCTCCTTCCCTCTCTGTAACTCCCCCCCCCCATTTTCTCTGCCCCGTGGTCTTCTGTTAAGTTTCTCAGGATCCACACATGAGTGAAAACATACGGTATCTTTCTCTGCCTGACTTATTTCACTTAGCATAGTAGTCTCCAGTTCCATCCATGTTGCTGCAAATGCCAGATTTCATTCTTTCTCATTGCCAAGTAGTATTCCATTGGATATATAAACCACATCTTCTTTATCCATTCATCAGTTGATGGACATTTAGGCCCTTTCCATAATTTGGCTCTTGTTGAAAGTGCTGCTTTAAACATTGGGGTACATGTGCCCCTACGTATCAGCACTCCTGTATCCCTTGGGTAAATTCCTAGCAGTGCTATTGCTGGGTCCTAGGGTAGGTCTGTTTTTAATTTTTTGAGGAAACTCCACACTTTCTTCCAGAGAGGGTGCATGAGTTTGCATTCCCACCAACAGTGCAAGAGGATTCCCGTTTCTCCACATCCTCACCAGCATCTATAGTCTCCTGATTTGTTCATTTTAGCCACTCTGACTGGCGTGAGGTGATATCTGAGTGTGGTTTTGATTTGTATTTCCCTGAGGAGGAGTGACGTTGAGCATCTTTTCATGTGCCTGTTGGCCATCTGGATGTCTTCTTTAGAAAAGTATCTATTCATGTCTTCTACCCATTTCTTCACTGGATTATCTGTTTTTTGGATAGTCCCCTTTATTATGATATAGTGCCTTTCTTCCTCTCTTGTTACAGTCTTCTATTTAAAAATCTAGTTTGTCTGATACGAGTATGGCTACTTCAGCGTTCTTTTAACATTCATTAGCATGATAGATGGTTTTCCATCCCCTTACTTTCATCCTGTGTCTTTAGGTCTAAAATGAGTCCCTTGTAGGTAGCATGTAGATGGGTCTCGTTTTTGTTTTTGTTTTTTTAATCCATTCTGATACCCTATGTATTTTGATTGGAGCATTTAGTCCATTTACATTCAGAGTGATTATTGATAGAGACGAAGTTAGTGCCATTGTATTACCTGTTAAGTCATTGTTTCTGGAGATTTTCTTTGTTCATTTCTAGCCTTTGTTGCTTTTGGTGCTCTTTTCCCACTGAAAGAGTTCCCCAGTAATATTTCTTGCAGGGTTAGTTTCGTGGTCATGAACTTCTTTAGTTTGTGTTTGTCTGGGAAGCTCTTTATCTCCCCTCCCATTCTGAATGACAGCCTTGCTGGATAAAGTTTCATGGCTGCATGTTGTCCCAGTCAGCACACTGAATATATCCTGCCACTCGCTTCTGGCCTGCCAGGTTTCTGTGGATAAGTCTGCTGCTAACCTTATTTGTCTTCCCTTGTAAGTTAGGGACATCTTTTCCCAGGCTGCTTTTAGTATTTTTTTCCTTATCTATGTATTTTGCAAATTTTACTATGATCTGTCCTTGTGTTGGCCTGGTTTTGTTGATTTTGATGGGAGTTTTCTTTGTCTCCTGGGTTTGGATGTCTGTTTCCATCCACAGATTAAGGAAGTTTTCATCTATAATTTGCTCAAACAAACTTTCTATCCCCTTTTCCCTCTCTTCTCCTGGGACTCCTATGATATGAATGTTATTATGTTTTATGGAGTTGCTGAGTTCCCTAAGTTTACATTTGTGATCCAATATTTTTATTTCCCTCTTCTTTTCAGCTTTATTATTTTCCATAATTTTGTCTTCTAGATCACCATTCATTCCTCTCCTTCTTCCATTATTGTGGTCATTACATCTAGTCAGTTTCACCTCTTGGTTATAGCAGTTTTTATTTTGGCCTGACCAGTTTTTTAGATTCTTGATCTCTGCAGTAAGAGACTTCCTGGTGTCCGTTATGCTTTTCTCAAGGCCAGCTAGTATCCTTTTTATTGTTGTTTTAAATTCTGGATCCGGCATATTACTTGTATCTCTTTTAATGAGATCCCTGGCTGTGACCTTTTCTTGTTCTTTCTTTTGGGATGAATTCATCCATCTTGGCATTTTTTTTCTAGGTCTCTTCTTCTGTGTTAGGAAAGCTGGATATGTTTCATGTTCCTGAGAGTAATGGCTTCATTAAGAAGAGGTCATATAGTGCTCAAGACCTAGAACTTCAGGAAGTGTTTCTGGGGTTTGCTGTGTGCACTCTGATGCTCTGTTTGACTGCTCTTACCCTCAGATCAGCCCTCTGCAGAGTTTCTCCTTGCCTGCAGTGGGAAGTGTGTGGACCTTAGCCAGAGTGTGGCTTGTTTTAACTAGGTGTGCTCTTGTCTGCCTGTTAAAAGAGGTCTGATCCTATTTCCACTGGAGCTGAAGCTTTGCTGCACTCTATGGTCAGTAGACTTGGTACATGCGAGGGTTTGTGCTGGCCTTCTGGGGTAGGGGCCTGCTGCTCTGGTTCTTAGTCACATTTGCCCAGGTAAAGATGTACCTGAAGAACACAGGGGTTGGGACTTGGTGTAAGTGGCTCAGGCCTCCACTGTCAGCA
Source organism: Acinonyx jubatus (assembly GCF_027475565.1). Lineage (NCBI taxonomy): Eukaryota > Metazoa > Chordata > Mammalia > Carnivora > Felidae > Acinonyx > Acinonyx jubatus. Next base: position 16,310,574 of record NC_069382.1, read on the forward strand.
CTGTTCTGCTCCCTGAAGTCAATGTGTGCTGATGGGCAGGGGAAAAATTGGTGCCAACCCTCCCCCTTGTCCCTGAGAAGGGGAGTTTGTGTCTGCTGCTGTCCATGAAGCCCTCACGGAAGAGCTAACAATCTCCCTTTGTGTGTCCCAAGCATACCTCAGGTCCCTGCCTTCACTCTGTCTGTGTCTGGCCTGTGTGCCCACCCAGCCAGTGGGTTTTACCTCAGGCAGGCCGGCTGAGTTTCAGAACTCCAAACTTCAGGGACCCAGTGTAATGCAGACTCATGCTGGTGCTCTGGGGGAGAGTTCCACCTTCACATTGGGGCTGGTGCTGGTTTGTCCCAGAAGGGCAGCTGTACCAACACCCAGGAGCTTAGAGTTTGAGAGTCAAGTGCTGCAAAAAGCTGGCATCCAGGTCAGCTGCCCTCAGGTGAACTGTCTCTGTTCCTTTGCTAAGGAACAGGGCAGCACAGTGGTGCCCACTGGCTCTTTTGTCCCCTAAGAGGCAATGCCGCCTCTCCCAAATGCACCCCAAGAAGGGGTAAATATCTCTCCCAGTGTGTCCCAAGGAATCCTCAGATAGTGGTGTCCACTCCAAGCTCTCTGCCCACCACAGAGCATCATTGCACCCACTGGGCTCCACACCTGCCATGGCACTGACTTCTAAAAGTCCAGTCTTTGAGCTCTGCTGGTTGTAAAAACTCACAGCAATCAGCCCCACTCATTTTCTCAGTCAATGGTTTTGGGAAAGTGTTTTTCTTGTGTGATCCTCCCTGTGCGCTCTCACTCTCTCTCTCTCTCTCTCTCTCTCTCTCTCTCTCTCTCTCCTCTCTGTTTGTGATCAGGGCTCCCTCCCTTCCATAGCACCTATGATCCTTTTCTTCCCCAAAGCACATATCACCTTCCTACCTACCGCGATGTCGCCTCTTGTCTCTCTCTCTAGTTGTGCAATTTATTCTCTCACCCTTATTTTGATTTCTTGGGTGTTGAGAATGACTCGATGTTTATCCAGGTTCAAGGAATGCGGCAAGCATAGGGGCCTCCTACCATTCCACCATCTTCTCCCCTAAAACCCCCTTAAACCTTTTAAAGGCCTTTCTATTTTGTGAACGGTATGTTAGCAAATGCTTAAATTTGTTAACTTTGATTCTTTAGACCACCTAGTAGGGTAAAGTGATCCATGGATGCCTCATAACCCGGAACTTTCTTTCTATCCTGAACATGAAGTTGAAGGGGCCCCTGGTGGTTCAGCTGGTTAAGTGTCCAACTCTTGATTTTGGCTCGGTTCACGATCTCACAGTTTGTGAAATTGAGCCCCGCATCAGGTCCCATGCTGACAGTGCAGAACCTGCTTGGGATTTTCTCTCTCTCCCTCTCTGTCTGCCCTTCCTGCACCTGCATGCATTCTCTCTCTCTCTCTCTCTCTCTCTCTCTCTCTCTCTCTCTCTCTCTTTCTCTGCCTTGAAATAAATAAATAAACATTTAAAAATAAAGAAATAAATAAAATGAAATTGGAAACCAGAACAGGTTTAGAGGAATTGAGCCTCCTCAAATGAAGATCAGTTGTAGTTGTTCAGGGAAGATACTAGTTGATTCCCAGCCTGTGAGAACAGCCCTAGAGTCTGCACTGTGGCTCTCCATCTAACCCAAGGCTAGGTTAATAAGGAGCTTCTCACATCCTTCTAGCCACCATGAATTTCCTTGAATTTCAATGATTTTGCACGCTTGGCCCCCTCTTCTTGTTAATAGTTAGCTGTGATTGTCTCATGATATAATTGGCTTGTGTCTTGTATAGATTTTCCTTATGAAGTAAAATTTTTACAAAGTAGAGAATAGTTGCAATTATCTACTTATAAATCGTGGATTATTTTACTGATTAATAATAATAGTAATAACAAACGCTGGTGTGTGCCAACTACTGTAAGGCTTATCTCATTTCATCGTTGTAACAACCTATGGAAGAGCGACTTCAATTATCCAGACTTACAAGATGAGGGAATGAAGTCCTAAAAAGAATGAGTTAACTTGCCGGAGGCTACCAAGCAGAAAACAGGAACACAACTCAGCAGTGTAATTCCAGGGTTTTTTTCTCCATATCACTATGTTTCTCTACGTTGTCTTGATTCTGCAGTGAATGCTTATTTCTGTAATCGTAAAATTGCAAATTATATTTATTGGCTTTAGATTTTCTGAATTTATGTGGACCAAGTATGTTGGACTCGCCATAGTTTTAGGATAAAAATGCTAACATTTTATATCTTTACAGTGTCAAGCCAGGGCTGTAGTTGGCAGTTTTAGGAAATGTAAATATGGAAGAAATGGGTAGAACATTCAGGGGTGCACATTTCCTCTATCACATCCCGAGGATCAAGAGAGGACGTCTCAAGTTGTCTGATCAATAAGACAGAGTTTTAGCTATAGTCATAAAACTTATAAATAGAACAATAGATTAAATAAATTAAAAGTGACTAAAGAAGAATTGTGAGGACACTGATCGAGTAGTGTAAGTTTCGTATCTTTACGGTGGGAAGAAACTACTCACTGTATTGACGAAACAGAAGCATAAGCGCAAACGTGTTATTTGAGTTTGTGGAGGTGACCGTGAACATTAGAAATAGAAACTGTCAGGAGGTTACCTTGAAACACTGAAGATGGGGCGGAGGTGAAGAGTGAGGAGGGAGTTTGTGTGTTCCATTTTTTACTTTTCTGTGCTACTTGAATTATTTCTATTGGAGGTACAACTTGTATAATACATACTTGTGTATCATACCAGTTGTGAATAAAAAGATCACGCATAGTCACATTTGGTTATCTATCTTACAAGGAATATACCAATGCCTATGAAAACCTGTGTCATTCATGTTGTTTGCTACTTTGTTATGTTTCTTTTAGAGGAGGGAATCATGAGCCAGAGTTCGCCTTATATCTATTCCTTTTGGGGGCTGTTGCCCTTTTGGATACTGTGTACATCCTCTACCAACAAATGTGTTGTTAGGCATCAGGCAGCTGACTGCAGTCATCTGAAGTTGACACAAGTGCCCGATGACCTCCCAGCAAACATAACGGTGTTGAATCTCACCCATAACCAGCTCAGAAGATTACCACCTGACAACTTTACAAGATATAGCCAACTTACTACCTTGGATGGAGGATTTAACTCCATCTCAAAACTGGAGCCAGAACTGTGCCAAAAACTCCCCTTGTTGGAAATTTTGAACCTCGAACACAATGAACTATCTCACCTTTCAGAGCGAACTTTTATCTTCTGCGTGAATTTGATGGAACTCCATCTAAGGTCCAATTCAATCCAGAAAATTGAAAACGATCCCTTCCAAAACCTGAAGGTAGGATGGAAATGTTCACCTCCATATAAGAAATTAAAAATATGTTGCCTCGTGTTAAGTTTTCAAGTCACTCATGAATCTTGAGATTTCGTATCTAAGTATCAAGGTCAAGAATGAAAAATCTGATCTACCCAAATGGGAAGAGGGGCAGCTCTATGTACAAATATGGCCATTTAAGATTGGAAATCTTTTCAAAAGAGAAAATGGCATCTTACTTCACTTTCAGTCTTAAGTTTAAAGAACTCTGCCTCTCGTGCTCCCTCCCATTAAAAATACAACTCAGATACAAGAGGTAGAGATCAGAGAAGAATCTGGTCTGTCATAACCCGAGAAGAATAAGAATATCTCATTAGGAACACAGCAAATAAACTCTCAATGCTGCTGATAGTACCTGAAGTAATGAAAACAACAACAACAACAACAACAACACACGTCCAAATTCAGACTTAAATAAAGTTAACAAATTGACACATGATAAAGCAAATTGTCCAACTAAAAATTACCTACTCTTGATTTAGAAATCTCTTCATATTATTGCTTTACTAATGGCCATCCTTTTTTTCCCCTGAATACTTTCCTTGAATTTTAAATCTGTGAAAATGTATGTGAGTGTCTCTAAATCTGAGACACTTATTAGGTACTTTTCTTGAACCAAAGCCATTTTTTTAAACTCTTTGTTTTCTTCATCACATGGACCTATACAAAATTTGGCATTCCTTGACCTCATATGCCAAGAGTAATGTACAAACAAGTAAGCTTAGAAACATTTGTAAAGTGACTTGCTTGCTAGCGATTTGAAATTCTCTTATGCCTCTTTAGATTCTGCAGTGGACAAAATGGCTTTGGACACAAAGGCCTCAAAATCTGGTTAGAATAATCTTTGGCAAAATGTTCTTTCATGTTTAAAACATAAATAAAAGTCTTACTCTCTTGAATACACATCATCTAAGATTTTACCCTAATATATATCAGCTTTTCCTTACCTTTTACCTGAGTGGAAATTTACCTGTTAAAAATAGCACAAGGTGGTTAAAATGTCCCACAGCACTAACAAAACAAAAATGAATATTCTATACTCGCCATGATGCAAAATTAACATCCCTATCAATCTTTCTCAAAGTAAAAATCTTTTTTAGGAATTCATGGACTTTTAAAGAAAATATTTCTTCATTTTTTTTGTTTCATTTCTTTTTTATTTTAATGTTTATTTACTTATTTATATTTTTTTATTATTTTTTAAATATGAAATTTATTGTCAAATTGGTTTCCATACAACACCCAGTGCTCATCCCAACAGGTGCCCTCCTCAATACCCATCACCCACCCTCCCCTCCCTCCCACGACCCATCAACCCTCAGTTTGTTCTCGGTTTTTAAGAGTCTCTTATGTTTTGGCTCCCTCCCTCTCTAACCTTTTTTTTTTCCCCCTCCCCCATGGTCTTCTGGTAAGTTTCTCAGGATCCACATAAGAGTGAAAACATATGGTTTCTGTCTTTCTCTGTATGACTTATTTCACTTAGCATATTTTTGTTTCATTTCAAGGCTGATGCGTGACATTATATGTTTAGTAAGCCACGTGAACATTCCTTACATCATAAGGAAATGCTTATTATAAATAATTAAGTAAATAAATGTTTATTATGAATCTTCCTTATATCATGAATAAATATGCTTAAATCCCTTTATTTTGGTAAGAGAAATAAAATCATTCTTTTTAAAAAATGATTCTTGGGCGCCTGAGTGGCTCAGTCGGTTGGGCGTCCGACTTCGGCTCACATCACGATCTCATGGTTCGTGGGTTTGGGCCCCACGTCAGGCTCTGTGTTGACAGCTCGGAGCCTGGAGCCCGCTTCGGATTCTATGTCTCCCTCTCTGTCTCTGCCCGTCCTCGCTCATACTCTGTCTCTGTCTCTCTAAAATAAATAAACATTAAAAAAATTTTTTTAAATCTTGAAGTGAGAAACAAACCCTTGTAACAATGTTATTTTTGATCACCACGAAAATTTTTCATTACCTCTACTGTCAATTGGCTATAGAATAATAGAGAGGTGACATTTTTGCTGTAATTTCTAAGGTTCAGGTACATTTAAAGGAACTAGTTTTGGTGGCAAGACTCTAACTTGTATGCATCTTTTTTCTCTCTCAGAATTTAATCAAATTAGATCTATCTCATAATGGTTTGTCATCTACCAAATTAGGAAGTCAGCTCCAACTGGAAAATCTCCAAGAGCTCCTGTTATCAAATAATAAAATTAACATCCTGAGACGTGAAGAACTGGATTTCCTTGGCAATTCTTCTTTGAAGAAATTAGAATTGTCATCAAATCCAGTTAAAGAGGTAAGAAGTCAGGTAAAATGATTTCGTGTTCTACCTTTAAGTGTGGGCAATCCCTAACTGTGTCACAGGGGTAAGAATCTAAAGATCCCTAGAGAAAGGGGTAATAATGTTTGCCATGCCTTCCAAAAGTCCTTCACACTTACTGCTTGGGGCCATTGATGTCCTCCTCGCAAAAAGAAACACTGGTAGCAATTGGGGGCTGGGGCTCCGCTGTCTAACAGAAGTGGGTTAAAATCCGTGTTCCAGTTTTAGGAACCTTGGGGAGCCTACATAACCTTTCTGGGTCTTAGCTTCCTCACTTGTAAAGTGGGAATACTATCTATCGCACAAAATCGCTGGAAGAATTAAAACAGCATGATAGTTAAGAGCACAGGCTGTAGAGTTGGGCAAGCTGGCTCCCCTTCTGGGCTTTCTCTCCTAATACTTGTGTAATCAGGCAAATTATTCAAGTTCTTTGCGCTCCAGTTCCCCGGGTGTAAAGTTAGTATAATAATAACACTACTTCATAGGCTGTATGGTAAAGAATTTAGCACCGTATCTCATGTAAGTGCTCCATAAATGATAACTAGCATTAGATTATTATGAAAATCTTCTGATAATGGAATATACTTCTTATAATGGAATATACCTAATTAACCTTCTGTTTAGATGCATGGTATTCATTTCAGTAACTACTTTCATATACAGGTATGTTTGTATTTTAGTCCTTTACAGGCTGAGAATAAGAATATTGGAAATCGTAAACTAAGTCAGATTTTTAAAAGCTGTATCAACTTACAGACATAAAAATAGACTGTGTCTTTGTCCTGAGATGATAAAATATAAACAAGCAAACATTTTATGTAATATTCATGCTAATTATTGAACAGCATTTTTTTGTTTATTTAGAACATTTATTGTAGAAATCTTACAAAATATGCAAGTAATGACGGGGGAGATAAAAATCATCCAAAAACCCATAGTCCAGAGACAACCAATGTTGGGTATTTTTATCTCTAGCTTTTCTCCAAGTGATAATAAGAAAAAGCAACAGCCACTGAAATTCAGAGCACAAATTCAAAAGACACCGTATGTTGGACACTATGATAAGTTTATATATATGCATATACATTTATAATTTATTGTATATATTCATAAATTTAAATTTATTATAATTTATTTATAATAGCTATATATTTATATACATATAAATATATATTTATTAAATACATATATTTACATAGTCCTGTAACCAACTTATTCTTTTTTGAAAGTTTATTTATTTATTCGAGAGAGAGAGAGCAGGGGAGAGAGAGAAAGAATCCCAAGTAAGCTCCATACTGTCAGCAAAGAGCTGGATGTGGGGCTCAATCTCACGAATCACGAGATCATGACCTGAGCCGAAATCAGGAGTCGGACACTTGACCGACTGAGCCAAGCAGGCGTCCCGTCACCAACTGATTCGTATCATCATTTTACCCAAGGGTAAATTGAGATGAAGCAGGGTTGAGGAACTTGTCCAAGGTCTCACATGTGACAGTTTGGTGACAGAACTGGGTCTCTGGCAGTGTTAGATCGGAGCCCATGCTCTTAACAGCTGTGCTGTATTGCCTCCCATAGGCAACAGTGTATCCTCCCATTAAAAAGTCATCTCACGTCATGAGCATTCTCCGTGTCATTGAGAATTATTCAAAAACTCAATTTTGATTACTGCAACATGTTATCATGGAAGTTCACCCTAATGAACTGAACAATTTCCTGCTCTGTAGTCCAATTCACTTTACTTACAACCAAATTTGCCTTATCGTCCATTAGCCCTAACAGCTCACAAATGACACAGTAGGAATCAGAGCCTCTTTGCTCTCCTGGTGTTTAACCACCCAGGACTGGCTCCGACCCTCTCGGGATTCCTTCTCTCCTTGCCTTCTGTCCTCTTGTTCTGGGGCAGAATCCCACAGCAGACAAGGCTTCTGGTGAGGGAGTGGGGGCAGAGCAGAAGGGAGCTGGAGGCACTGACACGCAATAACATCCGGAGAAAACCCGGGCTGGACAGACAAAGAGGAAGGCTGGAACTCAGAGCTGCAGAAGGGAAAGTGCGCGTCACAGTTGCATAATAAAATCCACCCATTCATTCCCCACGTGTTCACTGAGAACAGTGGTCAGCGAGACAGAAACAGCATCTGCCCCAGTGGTGACCTTACAAAGAGTTTATTAATTACGATCATACTCAGTGTGATCAAGTAAAAATACTAGGGACCTCACCTAGACTGGGAGGTCAGGGAGGGCCCCCTGGAAAGGAGGCCATTGAATGCTGGGCAGAAGGTAAGCAGCAGCCAGGAAAGGTGGGGGACTGCCCCAGGAGGTGGGTGTCGCAGGCACAGAGTAAGGAGCTGTGCAGTAGAGGGATGGAGAGTAAACCCAGAGAAGATGGTGAAGGGGGAAGGGGGTGGAGTAAAGAATTGTGTTTAAGCTTCTCTAGAGTCATGCGGACCCCACTGTGTTTTGGTTATTAACCTCTTTTTTCTCCCCCCACCTTTAGTTCTCTCCAGGGTGTTTTCATGCAATTGGAAAATTATTTGGCCTCTCTCTGAACAATGCTCAACTGAACCCCAACCTCACAGAGCAGCTTTGTTTAGAACTGTCGAACACAAGCATTCAGAATCTATCCCTGAGCAACACCCAGCTGTACAGAACGAGCAATATGACTTTCGTTGGGCTCAAGTACACAAATCTCACCATGCTCGATCTTTCCCACAACAACTTAAATGTGATTGATAATGGTTCCTTCGTTTGGCTTCCACGTCTAGAATATTTCTTCCTGGGGTATAATAATATAGAACACTTATTTTCTCACTCCTTGTATGGGCTTCTCAGTGTGAGATACTTGGATTTGAGACGATCTTTCACCAAACAAAGCACTGCCCTTACTTCGCGTCCCAGGATCGATGATTTTTCCTTTCAGTGGCTAAAATGTTTGGAGTATCTTAACATGGGAGACAACAACTTCCCAGGCATAAAAAGCAATATGTTCACGGGACTGATAAAGCTGAAACACTTAAGTCTATCCGACTCCTTCACAAGCTTGCGAACTTTAACAAATGAAACATTTTGGTCACTTGCTCAGTCTCCTTTGGTCACGCTCAACCTAACCAAAAACAAAATCTCAAAAATAGAGAGTGGCGCTTTTTCCTGTCTGGGCCACCTTCAGGTACTTGACCTTGGCCTTAACGAAATTGGGCAAGAGCTCACAGGCCAAGAATGGAGAGGTCTAGGAAATATCATTGAAATCTACCTTTCCTACAACAAATACCTACAACTGACTCCTGGGTCTTTTGCCCTGGTTCCAAGCCTCCAACGCCTGATGCTCCGCAGAGTGGCCCTGAGAAATCTGGACAGTACTCCTTCACCTTTTCATTCTCTTCGCAACTTGGTCATTCTGGATCTAAGCAACAACAATATAGCCAACATAAATGATAAACTGTTGGAGGGTCTTGAGAAACTAGAAATTCTGGAATTGCAGCACAACAACTTAGCACGGCTATGGAAACGTGCAAACCCTAGCGGTCCTGTTTATTTTCTAAAGGGTCTTTCTCACCTCCACATTCTTAACTTAGAGTCTAATGGCTTTGATGAGATCCCAGCAGAGGTATTCAAGGGCTTATCTGAATTAAAGAGCATTGATTTAGGATTGAATAATTTAAACATATTTCCGCTATCTGTCTTTGATGATCAGGCATCTCTAAAGTCACTGAACCTTCAGAAGAATCTCATAACGTCAGTTGAGAAGGATGTTTTTGGGCCAGCCTTCAGGAACCTGAGTAATTTAGATATGAGCTTTAACCCATTTGATTGTACCTGTGAAAGTATTGCCTGGTTTGTTAATTGGATTAATAGTACCCATACCAACATCTCTGACCTGTCAAGCCATTACCTCTGTAATACTCCACCTCAATATCATGGTTTCCCGGTGATGCTTTTTGATATATCAGCCTGCAAAGACAGTGCCCCCTTTGAACTCTTTTTCATAATAAATACCAGTATCCTTTTGATTTTTATCTTTACCGTATTGCTCATCCATTTCGAAGGCTGGAGGATATCTTTTTATTGGAATGTTTCAGTGCATCGAGTTCTTGGTTTCAAAGAAATAGACAGACAGCCAGAGCAGTTTGAATATGCAGCATATATAATTCATGCCTATAAAGATAGGGATTGGGTCTGGGAGAACTTCTCTCCGATGGAAGAAAAAGATCAAACTCTCAGATTTTGTCTCGAAGAAAGGGACTTTGAGGCAGGTGTCCTTGAACTTGAATCAATTGTTAATAGCATCAAAAGGAGCAGAAAAACTATTTTCGTTATAACACAGCATCTATTAAAAGATCCACTGTGTAAAAGGTAGGTGAACATTGTGAAATTTTAAGTGTGTACTTGTTTTTTTCACTTGAGCTTTCAAATATTACTTACATTATCATTGACAACTCAAAGAATTTTAAAAATAAAAAAATAACTTGATTATTAGTGACAGATAAAAACAAGTGTAGGGGGGATGTTAGCGCTTTTGGCTGTTCTAAACCGTATGCTGATATATATAACTTATTTTAATAATTATTTTTTTTTCACTAGATTCAAGGTGCACCAGGCAGTTCAGCAAGCTGTGGAACAAAATCTGGATTCCATTATATTGATCTTTCTTGAGGATATTCCAGATTATAAACTGAACCATGCACTCTGTTTGCGACGAGGGATGTTTAAATCTCACTGCATCTTGAACTGGCCAGTTCAGAAAGAACGGGTAAATGCCTTTCATCATAAATTGCAAGTAGCCCTTGGATCCAGAAATTCAATACATTAAATTTATTTAAAGACTAAGTTAACAAAGGCGTAACTTTCCCCCACTTAAAGAGTTTCACAGTCAATTTAGGTTTTATTTGAAAATAATATATATCTGTTTATTCAGACTTAGAGAGGTTTCTGATAATTATATTTGGAGTTTTTTTGGATGCACTCATAGGAAAATAAGAGATCATTGTTTTAGTGGGTACAACGCTATTTCGACTGTAAAAGAGTAAAATATATATCCTAATTTTTAAAAGCTTCATCACAGGATTTTTTTTTTCAGTTAGAAAGCTTTTATTTTAGTGGTGCCCACTTCAGTGTTGATTTTGTTAAGTGTTAAATTCCATTTGAACCTACAGACGCATGGTCAGGAAACGTTTGTAATTCATTTTCATTACTTAGTTAAAATACGTATTTTAATAAGTCCTTATATTTCCCTGATACGTGGGTTTCTGCTGTAGGTGTTAGAAGAAACAATTCTCTTACTTAAAAGTATTACAGGAAACAAAAAAAGTATTATAGAAAGGCTTGCTTCCTGAAGGTTAATTAGTAGATTAGCTTTGTGGTTGTAAAATATTGTTTTCTCTTGGCCACAGACTCAGGAGATGGTCCTGGTCGGATCATTTGGTCCTACTGGGACTCTTTGACTCCTGATCTTGAAAATTATGGTGTTGAACAAAATCTTTAATAATCCTATATAATTAGCGATGATGACCATGGTATAATACATTCACGTGAAACGTATCATCATGTCATAAAATAGTGTGCTGTGTATACATTAGTCCTTCTCTAGAAAGACTATTATTTAAAATTTTATTTTTGCTTGTACAATGGAAAGAATCTAATTATTGAAAATAGACACGAATAGCGTTTTAAAACATTTATAGTTCTGGTATTCAAATAAAGAGAGTGTTGATGTCATAAAGCTGGGTTAATTTCTATATTAGAAGCACTGGTTTGGTAAATTTAGGGAGAATTTGAGCTGTCACAGTTTGGAACTTTGATTAAAATAGTGTTGTATCCTCGGGGCTAAGTCCACAGAATCCTGGAAAAAGTGATACTCCCTGTACTGCCGGTTCTGAGTCTACAGTCTCTCAACAATGTGAATGTGTGGAGGACTCATTTTCACTTCCGTGTTACACAGCATCCTTGCACACGAGACGCTCGTTCGATAGCGTTTTTGCTAAGGCGTGCTTTCCGCCTGTGAAATAATCTCGTTTTCTTTTGGCATTGTAAAATAAAAATAAAAGAAAGAAAGAAAAGACAGATTCAATTAAACTTTTATGATGGCAAAATAAAACCCACAGCCACAGTTTTTCCTGACGTGCTTTGTATGTTATTTATGCCTCGATAGTCCCAATGTTAGTCCAATATTTCTAAGTAATGGATATTCCATTGGTCTATAAAAAGCAGGGCAGGAAGTAATTTTGCTTTTATCCCCTTATTTGCTTATAAGATAGTTGATCAAATGGCCACAATTTAAATTGAGTTCAAGTGTAATCTTTTAAAGTTGCTTAATATTTAAGAAGACACACAAGGGATGACCCTTGAACTGAATGCAAGTAAAGCTAATCAACGGTGTAAGCCTTGACTTGTATTTGGCCTACACAGGAAGAAACATCCTGAACCTTCGGCAAGCTGTCCTTTATAATTGTTCTCTGGAGGAGTCCTTATCCCTGGGGTTCAAAACAAGGGAAGTGCAGAAAAGGATATTTGTCTGACCTGTTTAACTTCCACAAGGGAAATGATGTGTTTGAAAGTTCTCAGGGTCCCATCATGTTATCTGTTCACTCCATCTCCTTCTTGCTGTTTTTCAAAACAAATTCCAGCTGAATCAACATTGAGTTTAAAACAAATCCGGGTGTTTAGATTTTACCTAAAAATGACACCTTTTTGATTGTAATAAGAAGTGAATACTCTCACCTTGTTAGTGAGGAGGAGGGATTTTGAATGTCATTTATTTAACAAGCTCTTAATTATTCAGATGTCTACCTTAGGTGATTTGTAAAGGGGACTCCACAGTGAGTGATGGTCACGATGTGTAAATCAAGAGTTTAAAAAATATTTCTTGAAATCTCTAGAGGCAGAAAGCAGACTAGTGGTTGTCTGGACCTAGGGATGGGAAGGGGGAGTAAATAAAGGTTGTGTAAGAGATCTTTTCGGGGTGAGAAGAATGTTCTAAAAATGGATGGTGTCAATGATTGTACAACCATGTAAGTTTTTACTAAGAATCATTGAATCATATACTTAAAACAGGTGGATTTTATAGTAGGTAAATTATATATCAATAAAGCTGTTAGAAAAAGAGTATTCATGGAGCAACCACGTGAACCTAGCCCTGTGCCAAACATGATGGGGCACACAGGATGTGAGCTACATTGTAGAAAATGGCGCAAGAAGAGTTCGGGTAGGAAGGGGCTATCAAATATGGACCTGAACAAAAGGCTCCATGGAAGATCAGACCTTTCAAAGATGGGTAGGATTTTGTTGAGTGAGGAGCAAGATGGTGGAATGAACAGTAAGATGAAAGGGAGGGAGGCATGACCTTGGTGTTGGGAGGTCACAGGATGCTGCTGAGGATGGAACCATGGTACAGAGAACGTGGCAGAGGAATTTAGACTTAAGGAGTCAGGTGTCTTGAGATTGTAACTTGATGGGTTTCAAATGGCAACACCAGAAGTTATAATAAAATTCTCCCCTGGAATCTATGACTTAGATTTATGTGGCAGCTAGTTGAATAGAGAGTGTAACTTCTAACTTTACAGTCCAGTCAGGCATATCCTCATATCACAGAAGGAGATTTAAAGCACTTATTTCTTTTCCTATATATATATGTAAATCCATATTGAAGTAACAAAAAAAAGGGTAATCAATTGGTCATCAGTTGCTAATTACACTGGGTGATATATTAGCCATTTTTTATAATATAATTTATTGTCAAATTGGTTTCCATACAACACCCAGTGCTCATCCCAACAATTGCCTCCTCAATGCCCATCACCCACTTTCCCCTCTCCCCTACCCCCATCGACCCTCAGTTTTTTCTCAGTATCTAAGAGTCTCTTATGGTTTGCCTCCCTCCCTCTCTGTAACTATTTTTTCCCCTTTTCTTCCCCCATGGTCTTCTGTTAAGTTTCTCAAGATCCACATATGAGTGAAAACATACAATATCTTTCTCTGACGGACTTATTTCACTTAGCATAATACCCTCCAGTTCCATCCACGTTGCTGCAAATGACCAGATTTCATTCTTTGTCATTGCCATGTAGTACTCCATTGTGTATATAAACCACAATTTCTTTATCCATTCGTCAGTTGATGGACATTTAGGCTCTTTCCATAATTTGGCTATTGTTGAAAGAGCTGTTATAAACATTGGGGCACAAGTGCCCCTATGCATCAGTACTCCTGTATCCCTTGGGTAAATTCCTGGTGGTGCTATTGCTGGGTCATAGGGTAGATCTATTTGTAATTTTTTGAGGAACCTCCACACTGTTTTCCAGAGCGGCTGCACCAGTTTGCATTCCCACCAATAGTGCAAGAGGGTTCCTGTTTCTCCAAATCCTCTTCAGCATCTATAGTCTCCTGATTTGTTTATTTTAGCCACTCTGACTGGCATGAGGTGGTATCTCAGTGTGGTTTTGATTTGTATTTCCCTGAGGAGGAGTGACGTTGAGCATCTTTTCATGTGCCTGTTGGCCATCTGGATGTCTTCTTTGGAAAAGTGTCTATTCATGTCTTCTGCCCATTTCTTCACTGGATTTATTTGTTTTTCAGGTGTGGGGTTTAGTAAGTTCTTTATAGGTTTTAGATACTAGCCCTTTATCTGATATGTCATTTGCAAATATCTTTTACCATTCTGTTGGTTACCTTTTGTTTTGTTGATTGTTTGCTTTGCAGTGCAGAAGCTTTTTATCTTGATGAGGTCCCAATAGTTCATTTTTATTTTTAATTCCCTTGCCTTTAGAGATGTGTTGAGTAAGAAATTGCTGCGGCTGAGGTCAAAGAGGTTTTTGCCTGCTTTCTCCTCTAGGGTTTTGATGGTTTCCTGTCACACATTCAGGTTCTTCATCCATTTTGAGTTTATTTTTGTGTGTGGTGTAAGAAAGTGGTCTAGTTTCATTCTTCTGCATGTTCCTGTCCAGTTCGCCCAGCACCATTTGCTAAAGAGACTGTCTTTTTTTCCATTGGATACTCTGTCCTGCTTTGTCAACATTACTTGGCCATACATTTGTGGGTCCACTTCTGGGTTCTCTATTCTATTCCATTGGTCTATGTGTCTGTTTTTGTGCCAATATCATACCGTCTTGATGATTACAGCTTTGTAGTAGAGGCTAAAGTCTGGGATTGTGATGCCTCCTGCTTTGGTCTTCTTCTTCAATATTACTTTGGCTATTCGGGGTCTTTTGTAGTTCCATACAAATTTTAGGATTGCTTGTTCTAGCTTCGAGAAGAATGCTGATGCGATTCTGATTGGGATTGCATTGAATGTGTAGAGATATCTTTGGGTAGTACTGACATTTAACAATACTTATTCTTCCAATCCATGAGCATGGAACGCTTTTCCATTTCTTTGTGTCTTCTTCAATTTTTTTCATAAGTTTTCTATAGTTTTCAGCATACAGATCTTTTACATCTTTGGTTAGGTTTATGCCTAGGTATTTGATGGTTCTTGGTTATATTAGCCACTTGTAACTCTTGCAATCCCTTAACCTGACTCCATCTTTCTGTCCAAGGGAGAAACTGGTTCTGTCACATGACTTCCTCCCCACCCATTTAGCAAACTATTTTGTATACGTTGGGCAGGAGTCATGGGAATTTTCAGTGGCAGAACTTTCCTGGTTCTGTGTGAGAATTTCTGGTAGCCAGTTTTGAATTCTTAGCTCTCTTGTATCTTAAGTCAGTTCCCCAGGAAATAAATTCCCGCATGGAAATGTCTGCGCAGCAGAATTTGGGGAGTGCTCTGATTTATAAGGGAGTGAAGTCACCTGGATTGGGAAGAGAGCTTACAGTGACCTGTGCTGCAATTGCAGCAGAAGCCTTAGCAGACCCCACAGGGAATGGCCTTACAGAGTTGATGCCAAAAAGGGGCTGGACCACTCTACCCTCATCTCAACCAATCAGCATTGGCTACAGGCAGTCCCAGGGAGGAAGCTGGAGGAAGCTGTGCCCTTGAACAAAAAGCTTTGCCTAAAAGCAATTCCAAAGGAGGAGATCAGTTGTGAAGTATGAGGAGTGAACAATCTGGAGGAATAGGTAGGTGCCTGGGTCCTGAAGGCAAGATCTCAGCATCCACTACACTTTCTAAGGTATTTAAGAATTAAAATAGATGTAGTTCACTTGGTTTCTTTAGGCACTTCTGCAAGCTTCCAACCATTTCATGTTTTAAAAAATAAAGTCTCTTCCAGACATCCTGGAAGACAAATGGTTTCATAGGAAGCCAACATTTAAAAAAAAATAAAAATAAAAATGCTTTCACAGTGTCAATGTCTTCCAGTCAAAGGCCACCAGAAACACACCTGCGGTTGAACAAGTTGGGTTTATTTCTCACTGAAGTGAAGAAGCATACACACCATGGAGATCTAGGGGCGTCTCAGTAAAAAGGTGCCTGAATGAACCTGTTCCATAGGTTTGGACATTCCTTGGGTGATTTGGGGGAGGGCCTAAGGAAGCAGAGTTTCCTTCTAGATTTTATGCTGTTACAAAGGGGGAAGTTTTGTGACTGGTTATCTCAATAAAGCTTACCTATAGACAGAGAAGAGACTAGAACCAGGAGAAGGTTATAATTGATAAAGCAAAGAAATAGCCAAGAGAGGAGTGTTTGTGGTATTAGGAGGGTGGTGCAGTGACCTTATTTATTTATTTTTTGTCTGTGCTTATACAGAATTACGAAGTGGTCATCCTGGGTCTCATTTTATAGCGTCAGCGTAACCTTGTCTGAGGTTGATACTCTGTGAGGTTGCTTGTGTCCGGCCAGAGAATAACATGGCCCAGCTATGAGTGCCGGACCGGCTTCTGGGTTGTCAGGGGCTGTGTTTTGTTTGGCACAGAAGCTTTAACACAGCCTTTTGGCTGTTACCAAAAGCGTTTACCTTTTTGGCTTCTTGCAGAGATATCTTTTCATCTTAGCAAGCACTTGGTTGTAAGTGCCAGAAACTCAAAGTTCTTTAGGCAAAAAGGGAAAATGTTTGTGGTCTATACTCAAACTGGGAAAAGGGCCGGAATATCACTAGCTGTCGAAGGGAACTAGAGCCTAGAGCTCAAACGCCACCACACCTCACACCTGCTCCTCTCTCTGTGTTCATTACTACCTGGGTTTGCACTTCTAGAAGTTGGGGTAACCAGGATCTCTTGGGCTCCCATTTCACATCGACAATCCCAGTTTTTAAAACCTCGGGGAAGGCCTCTGATTGGCCTTATTTGGGGTATACATCCATGCTTGTGGCCATGACGGTGGGGTCCTGTGGTTGGAAGCGCCCACCAGAACCATGTGGACAGACCCATGTGCTGTTTCCCAAAGATGGGAGCTGGATAAGCCAAGCAGTTCATGCCCACCATATGAGACTTGTGGAACTGGCCCATTGAACAAGCTGGACTCAGTAAGGTGCAAACAGGAAACTGTGTTATGCTATCTTCCTCTCAAAGCTCTTTTTAAGAAAATTCTGCCATTTGCACAAAACCTCAGGCTTGTCATAGAGCTTTACAGACACTCTTAGATAGTACAGAGGGTTGTCCAACCTCACCGTCACCACTTGTGATGGTCCAGTAGTGATAACCAAAACCCAAACTCTTGCCCAATATGAGTTCTCTACTTCCCCTGCTGGCGTCTGTCTTCTGGAAGACCCCACTGATGAGGGTGAAGGCGTTGGCTTCTTGTCTCTCTCCTCACTCTACCTGCTCATCCACTGGCTGGCTGGGCACCTCTAGAATCTCAGGAGTTCGGAACACAGTTGAAAGAAGGGACATCAAGGACAGATGTCACAGATATGGGGTATGATCTGGCCTCTGGGCCTTCGAAACATAATGCTTGGTTGCTGGCTCTTTTTTTTTTTTTTTTCCATGGGATGCTTTTGTCACTTCAGAGACCCAGAACCTTCCGTTGCAGCCCAGCTCACATGCTAGGCATGGCTGTGGTCAGCCTCTCCCAACACAAATTCTTCTGGTGACTTCCTGGCATCCAGTAAAATGAATTCAAAGCTTTCCAGCACCCTGTCTCTACCCAGTCTTTCAAACTTGTCTCCGCTATTGCTGTTTATATCTAAGGTATTAATTGGTGTTCCTCACCAGTCTGACAAGATAATATCCCATAAAAGGGCCCCTGCCAAATAAATGTGGGAAGCACTATACATACTGTGTCCTCCTTTCAGAAATATGCAATGCGTCTCGGGATTTTACCAAGCTAAGATGTCCTGCTTTAAAGAAAGGTATTTAACTTTTTATTATCGAGGCAGTCCCTAAGCCAATTTGATTACAGAACCCTTCTTATCACTTACCTTGTTAAAATCCTGCTGAATGCATGCTCTGCATAACACAGTTTTGCAAATCTAACGGTAAATGTTCGACTGAAGTTGTGGCAGGGGACATAGAAAGGAAAGAGACACATTTGATTTCATGGAAATATATTTTTACCATCCAGAAATTTTGTTAAATTTCTGAGACAGCAGACAAAAGAGAACCAGGATGCTCTAAAATTCCCTCTAACCACCTCCAGTTCTGCAATAACTATTCCAAAACATGCTGCTACTCCTTTAACAATGCGTAGGGAATTCCAAGTCCCCACTTAAAACCTTAGTTTACATTCTAAGTGTGTGTATGTGTGTGTGTGTGTGTGTGTGTGTGTGTGTGTGTGTGTGTGGCATTGCTTTTTCTTCTCTTGCTTCACTGCCAACACATAGTAAATAGTCACAAAATATTTATGGATTGAATGATTAAAGAATTAAGTGAATGAATAGGCCCTGAAGTCTAGCCACCCGGAACTGCCTACAGTCTCGCCCACATGCGTGGCCCTTTCACATTTCCATCTGCATGTGACTGTGGGTCTGCTTTCCCCGCTGTCCTACAGCCTTTTCTTAGCTAAACCATGCAGTTTCAGGGGTTAGCTCAGGCATCAGCTTCTCCTATAAGGAGACCTAACCCTTGGCCTAACTTGACCTAATCTTGAAACTTACAGCCTTCCTAAACACACCCCCTTCTTAGGATGAGTTAGTTGACTTTTACCCTGTGACAGGCACTCTTGGATGGGAAAAGCTTGATCTCAAGTGAGATCGCCCTTCCTCAGAGAAACCCTGTTACCTAAGCAGTGGTAAGAAACAGAGGGTCCCTCTAGACTTCTCTGACAACAGTCCAACTTCCTGGCTTGGCTACTTGGTGATTCTGCAGACTTCTGATGTAACCTCTCTCCAGTGAATCGTCTGGTATTTTCTGGCCTTAAAGTGTGTGTGTTCCCAATACCAAACCTAGCTCAGGACAGTGTGGAATAAGCAGAACTGCCCCCCACTCCCACCCCGAATCCCACACTCATGAGGGAGCACCTGGTGATTTCTGAACACAAAGGCAGAGTCGTGAAGGGGGAGAAAGTATCTAAGGGGTGGTATAGGGGCTTGGTTTAGGAAACTGGCCCTCCCGTTCATCCTGGCACAGTATGTTTCGAACATTGTGCCTTTGAACAAATTCCAGGGGGGGCCCTTGGGACCACCTCCAACTTTAAGGACAGATTTACCAGTTACACAGGATGTCCTCCATCATCCTTCCCTCTGTCTTATTTCTCTTATGATCTTTCTTTCTTCTCTTTTCTCCTTGAGTTATACCCAGGGTGGAGGCATGCAGAGCAGAAAAACACAAATAATATTAATTAAAAAACAAAAAAACCTCTTAGGAAAATGCAATTGTACCCTTAACTGATCCTTTTAGGACCATATTCTATTGCAGAGCAACTAAGTTGCTCGGGCAGTGTTAGTCTTGAGCTGGTAAACACCAGAATACATTCTTCTGGGCAGAAAGGTAGGGGCAAGGGTCATATAACCCCCAAAAGTTTCTAGAACCCAATTACGATGTGTGGTGGTGGTGGTGGTGGTGGTGGTGTTCTACATCACCAAGCAATTCCCCAACACCAGCGTGGGGTGTCTTACAATTTAACTCAGCTTTCACACTGTCCACCAGGAGATAGAGTCGGATCCTACAGTTTAAGGGCTCAGTCCTGCAAGACTGTTTCCCCCACACCTCTTCTGCAGATGGCAGTCACCAGTCTGGGGTGTCCCTGGTGCTTCTGACAGACCAGCTATAGATCAGAGGTTCCTAAGAAACCCTTCTGGGGTTTGACCCCTTACTGAGTACCAAGGGATGTACTGTGACCGCGAAGCGTGATAACCCTTATTCCCCCTTTGCCGATGATTAGTTGAGGGATGGACTTTTAGCCCAGTTTTAGCCAATGAGACTCAAGTGGTCAGCTTGAGAAGCTTCTGGAAAGTAGTTTGCTCCTTAATGAGAGGGAGAATGAAAGAGTGAGCTGTACCTTTTGGGCTCGAATGTGGTTATTTGAGGGAGAGATGATTGGCGCTAAAGGTGCCATCTTGGGACCATCAGGAACAAGCAAGTGAGCAAAAAAGAAAAGAGATCTGCCATCTCTGATGACATTGGTAATTTATGGCACCATTCTCAGAACCAACTTACTGTGGGCTTCTTGCTCTGTGAGTGCTTGAGCCACTGTTGGTGAGGGCTTTCTCTGTTGCCTGCAGCTGAAAAGGGAACTGAGCTCGTTGGTCTGTCCTCTGCTCTTTCCACTATGCTATATATGCTCCCATACCTAGCAGAGTTAGTCCTGGTCTGTTAATAATCTCTGTGATCGAAAGCTGCTTCTTCATCAGTGGAAAGTTGTTCTTGTTCTACTATGATAATAATGAAGTTAACATCTACTGAGAGCTTACCCTGTGTGACGCTCTGTTTCAGTTACCAAGCATGTGTGAATTAATATAACCCTCGGAAAGTGCCATTATTTCAGATAGGAACCATTTCATCCCTGGATTATAGTTGAGGAAACTAAGGGACAGAAAGAAGCCTGGGTGTTGATGGATGGCAGAGACCATATGAGCCTAGAGAATCCTGTTCCAGAGTCTGCTGCTCAGTACTGTCTCCGTTGTGGTGCTTTGTAATTATTTGTTGAATCAACAAATGTCTTTTGCTATTAAGAAGCTTTAAATTTTTTTATAATCAAATCTGATTGTATTTTTCTTTACAGATTCTGGCCTTGGTGTTATGCTAAGTGAGGCAGTTTAAATTCTTTCAAAAAATTTTTTTACATGTTTATTTATTTATTTTGAGAGAGAGAAAGAGAGGGAGGGGCAGAGAGAGAGGGAGAGAGAGAGAGAATCCCAAGCAGGCTCCGAGCTGTCACTACAGAGCCCAGTGCAGGGCTCAAACTCATGAACCATGAAATCATGACCTGAGCCGAAATCAAGAGCTTAAACGACTGAGCCACCCAGGTGCCCCATGGCAGTTTAAATTCTTAAACAGATTAATTACCCAGTGTTATTTGCTTTAGCCTTCAGGTTTCCAAAACATAACATTTCTTCATAGCAACATGGTCATAACTTCCTAATGTTTTTTTCAGTGATGCAGATGGGCATTGTTATACACACCAGAAACCACTGCATCTAATTCTTAATTAGCCAATATAATCAGAAGAGTTTTAGCACGTAGAACACTGCTTTCACATCAAGTCTGCCTAAAAATCACCACTGCCATAGTTAGAAGCAATAATTTACTGCATTTCTTTTCATTACTGCACTTGAGCTCCATCCATATGGTACCTCACCTGGGGCTCATGTTATGAGAATGGTAATTAACAGAGAGGCCTGGTAGCATCTAACATCTGTCTGAAGGACTGTTGATGGATGAACAATGGGTGTAAAAGACCTAGCGTCTTCCTGAGAATCGTTTACCATGTTTGCAATTATAGGCCATTTTCAAAGGACTTCAAACAAAAGGATCACTGTTCATTCATAGTGCCTTCCTCACACGGCTGGGTGGCCAGAATATTTTATCCCCTACTTTAATTGACACTCCCCGCCCCATCCTTTCTGTGATTCCTGTCATTCTCCTAGTAGATTTGAGAAAGTCATGATTTGCATCTGTGACCAGATTTATCGAGCAAACACCCCACCGAAGATGCTCATAAACATATCAGAAAGATACTGCGATCGTGAAGTACCCCACTAATTAATACTCAAATAGCTTATTAGTTTCTTAGGGATGCCATAACAAAGTGACCCAAACTGGGTGGCTTAAAACGACAGAAATTTATTCTGTCATTGTTCTGGAAACTAGAGGTTGACATTAGATGGGCAGGGCCATGCCCTCTCTGAGACCTATGTAGGGAAGAATCTTCCTCGCCTCTTCCCAGCTTCTGGCGGTGGCTGTCCGTCCTTCACATTCTTTGGCTCGGCAGCTCCATCACCCCAGTCTCTGCCTCTGTCAGCACATGACGTGTCCCCTGTGTGTTTGTGTTCAAATTTCTTCTTGAGAGTATGGCAGCCATATTGAATCAGGGCCCGTCCTGACAACCTCCTCTTAACTTGATTACATCTGTAAAGGCCCTATTTCCAAATAAGGCCACTTTCGCACAAACTGAGGGTTAGGACTTTTTTGGACTGGATTCAACCGAGACAGATAGGATGCATGTAAACACACCTTAGAAGCAGAATACTTTCAAGCCAGGTTCTGGAAGAGGATGAGCTTTTGTGCAGTCTTATTAACGGTATCTACATACTTAAACAAAAGCATGTGCATGGAAAGGAAGTGGTTAATAATGGAAGCATAGAAACATCTAAAGTTAGAGAGCTGAGACAGGTGGGTGAATGTCCCACTGTTTATATTAAGGTTGCTCCTCCAAGAGGGAGAAAAGTGTTGTCTCTAATGGTTTCTGCCCCCATGTGTAAAATATATATATATATATATAAATATATACGTATATATGTATATATAAATATATACGTATATATGTATATATATGTATATATATATAACATGTATGAATTACTATATATATATATACACATTACTATGTGTATATATATATATATATATAACATGTATGAATTACTACCTTCTCTTTGGTTCTGTGCCCACTTAATGATCTTTCCACTTAATTTGGTCTTAACAGGAATTCTTCTTGTCGAGAAAGAGCAGAGGACAAATCTGCAGTTGTGTAATTATTAGTTAACACGGTGGAACTCGGGCTTGTGCACCAGTATTTTCTGAGTCAGTCAATGGGCTCCATCCTAAGAGGCTGGTCAGCTGTGAAGGTCCTGGGCTGATCAGATTTCCGAGTCCAAGGAGTCAGGAACTCTGAGATGTGGCCTCAAGCAAGTACTGTGCCCCAGGAACTGGGTGGCTTGAATCAGGCTTCGCTCAGCAGTGGCTGTCCTTTGCTGCGTGTCCCTTCAAGTTATAGTACATATGTTCAGCCTCAATCAGATGATTAGCAGCTTAAACACTGAGAGTGCATGCTCTAGAAATAATCTCTACCTGCATTGAAGATTTAATTGTTCTGTGAACCAGACTCAAGATCCTTATGAAATAAACAAACAAAATCTTTTTATTTATCTTCCAAAAAAATTTTTTACGTTTATTTATGTGAGAGCGAGAGAGAAAATCCCAAGCAGGCTCCAAACTGTCAGCACAGAGCCCAGCTTGGGACTCGAACTCACAAACTGTGAGATCATGACCTGAGCTGACACCAAGAGTCAGACGCTTGACCGACTGAGCCACCCAGGTGCCCCAACACACAGCAAATCTTTAGGACACAGATTTACGACCTTGAATGAGAGCTGAATGAAAACAGAAGCCGTTCAATGTTCTGATGGGCCTCCCACACCTCTGAGGCCACCTGATGAGTTGCTACAAAAGAACAATGAGAGTAGGAGAGATGTTGATGGTCCCAAACCATGATATGTCTGCTGTCCTTGCATGATGACACAGGAGGTGCAGTTTGCTTGGTTTGACCCTGAGACCTCTGCCTCTAGTTTCCACTAGGTGTGTCTGCTACTTTCCCCTCTTTCCTTCATTCTTCATCATGTGCTGGTGCTGTTCATGCTGACAACTGCATGCGCTTCCCTCACCCAACACGCAAGGCCCTTTATACTCTGACCCATATCTGCCTTGTCTCTTACTTCTCTCAGGCACATATGTGTTATTCTTGCCTTGAGCTCCTGCTGACTACAGTGCCTGCCTTGTTTTCTGGGACACTCACCTTACACTTAGCATGTGATGTGAAGCTGATCATTCCACATTGTGGGAAGAGAACACCTTTTTTTTTTTTAACCTCTCCGTGCCTACCACAATCTTGAGTTAGGAAAGGGGCTGGCGTATGTATGCCCAGGGTAGTTGGATGCAGAAAAGGGCTCATGACAGGATGTGAATATCGTAAGGAGAAGACTGGCCGGCTGTCTTCAAGACGATGAAAAGCTTGCATTACTATAGAAATGTTCCATGGTTCAGAATCCAGTTTGTGGATTCTTGCGAAAGACTCATGTATAGAGTCACGAATATCAGCTAACGTATTCACTACCACACTTACTCATCTCTTTTTGCCACCTCTAATCAGAAAATATACCTCCTGAGATCCAAGCAGAAAATCTTCACTAAACATTAGTGGATAAACCGTCAACATCTTGTTTTTAAGTCACGCTCAAAATCAACCCCACACTCCCGCAGATACTCATACTTACAACTCTACCATGCACACAGATTTCTTCCGACTTAGTAAAATGCAATGTATTCCACTTAATTAAAAACTCTTACCTTTCATAGCTGCCTCTGAGTTTGTATCCAAGCAGTCTGATTATAGTTTGAGTGCCCCAACATTTTAGTTCTAAAATCTCTTGGTGCACCCAAATAGATGTTGTGAACGCACACATGGTGTATGGATTTTACTCTCAGGGCCCGGTCTTTTTTCCACGTTCTTGGGTGAGGCCCTTGCTGTTGTTCCCCTACGTCCTCTTCACTGACCCACTTGGAACATGGCCCTGAGGCGGGAGGCTGGGCGCTGCTGTTTCAAGACCCCTCGCCTGAACACGCGTTTGTACTAAGCTTCCCTCAGATCAGAGAGCTGGCCGGCTCCCTGATCCTGGCACCTTTGGTCTTATCAGGCTGGACAAACTCCAGATCTTTCGGAACCAGGATGATGGCGAGATTGCGGTGTTCCTTTAAGGCACGAATCAAGGAGGGCCGCCAGTGTGTCTATTGCGGCCGCGGCCCCAAGCTGCAGTCTGGGGCCCAATTAGCAGTGAGCTAAGCAGGGTTTTTGTTTAGCTTAGCAACCGCCAGCGCCGTCCCGGGGGCCCGTGGGGGTAGCTCCCGCGGGCGGAGCCCAAATCACCCTCCGGCCCGCGGTGGCGCTGGCGGCACTTCGTCTCCCTGGGCTCCCGGACCTTTGGCCCTCGGGGGTCTCGGAGTGCTAGGCGGAGAAGGGGCTGCTCCCGGCAGACGGCGTCCTCGGCACCCCGCAGGCGGACCAGGCCGTCGGGGCAGGTCGGCCTAAAGCGCTGCGGAGCTGAGCGCCGGGAGGGGTTCCTGCTGGTGGAGAGAGTGCCAGGCGCCCCCCGGGCTCGGCGGCGTGCGGGGACCCCAGGACCCCCGCCCCCGCCCGGGGCAGCCGGAGCCGGGTCGCCGAGCGCGGCGGTGGATGGAGCCCAGCAGCCCCGAGTCCCGTGCCCTGGAGGTTCAGGCTGCCGCGGGGACAGCGTTTCCAAGACTGGGGCATGAAGGTCGCTGTGTCGGACCTGGGGTCTCTCTTTGCCAAAATCTTCAAGACCCCGACGGCGCCCCCGGCGGTCCCCTCGCCGGTGGCCTCCTCCGGCCATTCGGGGGGCGCTGCCGCCGCAGGCCGGACGGGCTCCGGCGCCTCGCTCAGCGCGGCCCCGACCCCGGCCCTCTTGCCCGCCCTGGCCCCCGACTCCCCCTCCGCCGCGCGGGGAGCGCCGCCCGCCTCGCTCCATCCTCTGCTCGCCGCCTCCTACCCCCGGGTCTCGGTCTCGAGCCGCGCGGCGGAAGCAGCAGGGACTCCCCTCTCGCTGCCCAGTAGCCCGGGAGGGGCCCGAGCGCAGCCCCCGCCCGCCGGCCACTCCAGCAGCGGCCGCAGCGCCGCAGGCTCCCCCGCCCACCTGGTGATCTGGGCGCGGCCCGCCCCGGGCCCCGGCGGGGTCACCGCTGCGCTGCCGGCCATCGGGGGCGCCGGGGGCGGCGGCAGCCTAGGCGCGAGCCCACGGAGCACCCAACAGTCTGGCCCCGGAGAGCGAGAGCCCGGCGCTTGGATGCCCCCCGGGCCTGGCCCCAGGACCCTGTTCTTCACCCTGCCGGACATCGGCGAGGAGTGGGCCTCGGACAGCGACTCGGAGGACGGTGGAGAAGCGTGAGTAGCGGCGGGGTCCTTGTCTGTCGTGGTTAGCACGCCGACCTTCCCCTGCCACACCCACCTGGCCAGGCGCTAGTTGCAATTTTCACTTCTACTAACACCCCTGGGCACCCTCCTTGCACTTTTCCTGAGTCCGTATTGCTCGGCTTCCTGGTCTTTTCAAACCTGCGCCGTGACAGGCTTGTTGTTCAGCTTTCTGGAAGGTAATCCTCTGCTGTTTGCTCTCAGAGAGGGAGGGGAGACCACGCAGGGCTTGAAGGACAGGAGGACAGAATTTTGTTTCTCTTCTAGCTGAAGTGTTCCCCTCGATCGTTCGATACTCTGGTTTCCTTAGGGACTTTGAAAGGAGGCTTCAAGTCCCTTTCTCTGATGCAGAATGTGACAGAGAGATGTGCAGTGTAACCGAGTACACGCGTTGGCAGCGACAAGTTTAAGAAATGGTGAGACTTTGCGCTTTCCTAGTTTTCAAAGATCAGCCACAATTCTTATCCCAGGTGGGACGGGGTTTTCTTTGTGTGATATCTAGTTAATTTACATATGTATAACATCATCTGACATAAACGGAATTTGTAATACTCAGGACACTTCTGATCATATACCCTAGAGCTTGGGAGTTCTTGCCATAGCGCCCTGAGATAGTTCAGAAACACTGACTGACTTCATGGGAATATTTCACTGGGGATTGGCGAACCCTGCCCTCAACACACACACACACACACACACACACACACACACACACAGTCCCTCCACCATCAAGAGCAGTGATGCACACAGTCCCTCCACCATGAAGACCGGTGATGAAAACATTCCTCTTGCAAAATGTGCAGTTTAGAATTAAAGAGATTATTTTTCAATGAGCAGAACATATGGCTATCCTTAAGTGGGTATGGAAATGTTCAGCTTTCTGAATCCTGCAAAAGAACAGTGAGATGGTCAAGGGCACACCAGAGGGTCCCCATGATGGATGGAGATTTCTGCCTACACAGAAGCTCTTCCTCACCTCTTGCCCCCCAAAACAGATTGGAGAACCATGGCATTAAAACGTATTCTAACCCATTCACAGTTTAAATGACTGCATCTTTACGATTCTCTGTGATACTCATCTCCGTGTTAAAATAAGTTGTTAAATAACATTAAGATGATCCTTTTGATTTAAAACAGCATGTTGGAAAGCATATTAGAAAGTGCGTTAATAAGTTGATCCCCGCCAGAAGAAAAATCAGCTGCATTTGAATTCGAATAAGTGGCTAGAATACCTATGCCTTGGGAATGAGGCCTTTGTTTTTGGCTACTGGTCCTTTAACACTTACACACTTAATGTTTTATGAGCACACAGTTCCACATGCTGACTTTAACCTCTAGTCTTAGTAAAGACTTTTTACGAACAGGCACATTGCTCTGAGAAATAATATGCACAGATCTGCTCATTCAAGGATCTTTCTGATGATGTGTGTTCATATTCTGCCATCAGACAGCCCTCGAGTGCACCAGGATCTTTTGGAGATACACAAACTCTCATATTCCCTTCCTTTCATACCTCATTCCTTTTGTCACTTAGAAAGTTTATGAAGGGGGAAAGGAAGAAAGTGTTGCGGTGAGTTTTCCTTCAATACTACAGACCTTTTGCAGCTTGAAGTGTATTTTTTTTTCCCTCCCGGATTTCTCGGTTGGCAATTTATAACATTGACTAAAGAAACATCATTCAGTGATGGATTTAGATTATACAACTACAAGCCTCACCTGCCAGTTTGCAGAGAGCTACTATGAATTATTAGACTACTTGCTTAATATTAAAGTAGATTAGACTACTTGCTTAATATTAAAGTAGAGTCTTTAGTTTTCTCAAGTCCAGGGAGGGACATGGGGAGAGGGAGGTGGTTAATGTAGGAGTAGGAAGACAAAAAGAGTAGATAGAGAGAGTTTGGGACATGGAAACTACTGGACATAAACCCTTGAGAAACACGAATCCAATGGTAAGACCACTACACTCAGTTACAAAGGAAGATCCTCATTCACAGTTTCTATTTGCTTGATGAAAACCCATGCATTTCACATCCTGATTCTGTACTGTTCTGTGAAAACTGGAAACAGTGAAATTAATTTGAAGAGGGAAGTGTGCAGACTTTCTCTCAATTCTGAGCCTTTTCTTTTTCACCGAGGCGCTCCATAGCAGCCCAAGTTTTGATCTCTGAACCACGGATTGGATGAAGGAATGGCCCACAGAGGAGGGCCTTGCCTTTTTCATTCCACAGGGCGCCTTGGCTGCCTCGCAGAGGCAGAGGGTATTGAGTTCCCTGCTTCACCTCGCCCTCTTGCACTCCCAGACATGTGATCCCCCCACTTTTTGTCTTCACCCTTACCTCCCCATGCATTTCATTTACACCGTGTCCCTCATTTACGCTGGCTTCCGGTCTTGCCCACCCTCCGCTCTACCTCTCTTTGGCACTTCTGGTGTGAACTACGCAATTACCGCCCTGTAAAAGGTCTTATTCTATTTGTTCTGGAAATACAAGAATTTCTAACAGTAGGTAAGGTGGAAGGTATATAGTTGGATAATAGCTATATAGGAATGTGGATAGACCGTAAACTTCATGTGGTCAGAAAGTATATCTCTTATAAGTTATAGCTGGTAGCATATAATGTTGCCTTTTTGAGTGATTGAGTTCCACTGTCAGAGTCACGTGAGTGTGGAAATATTGCAGTGCCTGCCTGCAGGGCTTGTCAGCCTAGCTGGAAGTAAAATGAATGCAGGGACTTACCTCTCAGTCTATCGGGGCTGAGCGAGCCTGTGTACCTAGGAATCAGAAGAGCCGGATTCCAATCTCAAACCGTCTGCCAGCTGTGTAATTCTGGGCAGTTTGTGCAGTCTTCCAACCTGTGGGTTTTTCTCCTTGATAAAATGCAGATGATAATAATATTTGCCTCAGAGGGAGGTTCCAGAATTCAATTGCAGTAACGTCTTAACGTGCCTAACACGCGGAGACCTGCTTTAAAAATGTTATCCACGATTGTCATCTGCTTCTTGGATGAAGATGAAATGAAATCTGGGAGTGTGTTTCCTGAAAGGATACATTCCAGGTGAAGAAAAGGGTGACAGAAAAAGAAAAAAAAAAAAAAGAATTCGTTTACAGTTATCGAAGGACTGTAAGAAATGGCACCGTTTGGTTCCACTATTTGGGGAAACCAATTAGAGTAGTCTAATCTTTCATGACAACGTCCCGAAGGTAAAGATTATCCTAATTAGCATGACCACTGATTATGGTCGAATGGCTAGAAGAAATGTAGGTGTCACCCTGGGATCGAACGTTTCATGTTCAACTTTTAGAGACACTGCAGGAGAATCCGTAACATCACAAATCATTCACGGCCCACCCTCCATACAGCTCTTACCCATTCCTACCCCCTAACCCTGTGGCTCCTATTCACATATTACATCCTTTTGGACTATAAACCCTGCGTCCTGTGCCACTTAAGGCAACATGCGCAATAAATAAAACAGTAAATAAATATAAACTAAAATAGACAATTTTAGGAAAAAACATTTAATAAAATCTGTTAAATGAGTGAATGAAAATGTTAGCTTTGTCATATAAGCCACTTTTGTGGGTTCCTAATCTCAAGGCAATTTAAATGTCCTTTCTCAGGACATTTAGGTACAAAACTATATGTCACATAATGAGTTCAATTTGTTAGGAGTACAACGTTTGTGGAAAGGCATTGGGAGAAAACCCGGTGAGCCTTGGATACCAGACTCTGTTTAGCAAACACTGGGGAGGCCACTAAATGTTTTTAGACAGAGAAGTGGCATGAACAGGCCTGAGCTTTAGAAGGAATAAGCTAATGCACGGAGAGTGTGAACCCAGAAACAGTGGAGAGGCTCTGGCAATGAACCCCATGAGAGATATGAGGGCCTGGGATGAGGATGATAAAAATAAAGATACTGGGATGATAAATATCACAGGACTTGGCAATGTGTTGGTGCAGTTGAAGGAAGCAAGAGGGAAAGTTAAAGATCATTTTACATGACTGTAAGGAGAATGCCATCAATAAAGTATGAACACAGAGGGAGTTTGTTGGGTAAGATGAGGAATTCACTTTGGGATGCATATTGGGTTGAAATCTTGGAAAAACAACCAAAGAAGGTGCCAGGCGGAGAGCTGGACCTTCGTGACTGGAACTTGGGAGAAAGATTAAGGACTAGAAATATAAATATGGCTGCTTTCCATATGCAGTTGATTTTGAATATGTACAGCAATTACAAATTTATAACAGCGCATTACAGACTCTGGAAGATACATAGTGTTCTTTATTTTTGCTGCTGGGTGTTTTAAGATCTTCTACAAGTGGAGGTGTCTCTTCTCTGTGCTAACCTAGTATTTCTCAACACGTGCCCTGTCAGTCACCTGTCACCAGTCCGTGATGAGTACAGAAAGTGGGAATAGGCATTTAGAAACTTTTATAGCAATTGAAAGAATAACTTGACGCCTGCTGACTGATAACGTTTGTATTTGTATTTTGTGCCTCTTTTTTTCCCATTTTATTCTCTGGTTAATTTATTTTTATTAGACTTTAACAATTATTTATTCACAGTAAACTGGAAAAAAATTTTTAAATGGTCTGACACTACACAATAGTTTGAGAAGCATCAAGGCAGACTTTACTTAGATACCTTTCGACCATAAAGAGCAAAAAACCTTTGGGACACCAAGAGAGAAAAAACCAGCCAAGTGATCATACTACCTTTTTTACTCTCCCTGAAATACAGGGCTAAGCAACATTCAGAGTACCCTCTGATTTGAGATGAGATTCTTTAAGTTGTTCAAATGATCTAGACTTGCAGATGTGCTCTGTTCACAACATCTATGGGAGCTGTGGCCCTGGGGAGAGACCTGTGGCCAAGAGTCCGCTGCTCAAAGGGGAAGGTTTCTCCTACTGTTACTCTTTGGTTTTTTTAAAGTTTAAGCCAATGGCTATGTCCATAATGATTCCCATAGTTCATTCACAACCCTTGATGGCTAATTTGCCTCATAAACCATAACTTGCAAACACAGATAATTTCCAAACGAAAGGAACTTTGACAGGAAATATGCAACATGACCTGCTTTCTTGTTGCCAGTCTATTGTCTTTGAGAAGAGTCCTTTGCTTGTAATTAAGAGACGATCATAATGTATTAATCTCTTCTGAATCCTATAGAAAGGAAGCATGTCACAGTAAGGGCACTGATCTTTTGCCCCATGAGACTATTTTCCCATATTTTAAATTTAATTTCCATTTGAGGCTCACATCCCACCAAAGTGGTAGAAACTAAAACTCAGTTATCTGGGATTTTCCCAACCTGATCTTAAGCCTGAGCCTCTTTCTGGGGTGGCGGGGAGGGGGGTGGTGGTTTGCCTACATGGGACCAGGATATTCAGTGGCAGGGAAGGAGCCCACTGGTTTTCTGATAACCTCTATCCTTGCTGGCTCCACTGAAATGTCCATAATCTCATCTTATCCTTCTTTCTAACCCAGGGCTCGTGCACATATCTACCAAGGCTCTTCAAGTTAGGGCTCTCTTCCTTATTTCTGTGGTCCTCATGGGAGCCTCTCATACCAACATTCTCCATTATAGGACTTCCAGGAGGATGTCAATCTGCTCCAGACAGCCTTTCTTTTCTCAGGGATCCTTACCTAAGTCCTACTGAAGGATCAGGACACAGGTCCCCTCTGATCCCTTACCACACAAACGTACTTTAGGCCAGGTTCCACCTAGTACTCCAGCTCATTGGAGGTCTGCATTTTGTGCCTCGGAACCACAATTTCCTAGAGAAAACCTGGTTCCTAGATTCAGGGACCCACCAGTTCACGGGAATGAGAAAAGACACTCCTTCCCCCAGTAGGCCCATTACTGGCACCAAGAGGGGAATCAAGTGGAGGGCTGGCTAGATTTCAATCTACCTCCTGACTTTGTGCCTTCTCTAGGGTACAGGGTCCCTAATGGACTGTTTTGCTTTGTAATGGCCACTCAAGACACATCCTCACTTCCTAAGACTGTCCCTAAGATTCCCTTCTCAGACACGGAAAATCTCTCTCACAGAATCTCCCCATTCTGGGGAATCTGTTTCTCTTCTGAGGGTGGGGAAGAATCTCCCTAATGTATGTGTTTTTCCCTAAATCTTTTCCTAAGCTAAAAGTCCATACCAATCTTGTAAGTTCAGTTCAGGCTTAAAACACACACACACACACACACACACACACACACACACACACACACATCAAGGGGAAAAATCCCTGCTTCATTCTCTGTTTTCTGAAGCAATAAGCAAAAAAGCTTTGGATTATTCACTATGGGAGGGGATGAAGGAACATGAAAACACTAACTGAATACATTTATCTTTTTTTAATGTTTATTTATTTTTGCAACAGAAACAGAGCATGAGCAGGGGAGGGGAAGAGAGAGAGAGGGAGACACGGAATCCAAAGCAGGCTCCAGGCACTGGGCTGTCAGCACAGAGACTGACATAGGGCTTGAACTCAAGAACCACGAGATCACGACCTGAGCCGAAGTTGGATGCTTAACCAACTGAGCCACCCAAGTGCCCTGAAATACATTTAAAAATACTCTGCTACATATCCCTACATATAGAGAACACTTTTCCCCTCACCAGAGCAGTGTGGATATTTGTTTAATTCAACAACACCCAAATCATATACCTCTTTGGATATAATTTTATAATCTACAGGCAAAACTTTTGCTTTACCCCCAAAATTATCTGAATATTCAATGGTCTTAAGAATGCTAGGCATAATATATATTATATTATATTATATTATATTATATTATATTATATTATATTATATATCATATATCATATATCATATATCATATCATATATGTTATATGTTGTATGTTATATATAATATAATACATAATATATATTATATATAATATATATAAAATAGGACATGGCTCATTAAATGAATAAATACCATTTTTTAAATATATGTTGAAAAAATTCAAATATTGTCCTTTTATTCTTGAGAGGTAGAAATAGTCAATGAATATACCATGTTTCATACAGCACAGAAATTAAATAAAGTCTTTGAAATGATTAAATATCCAGTTGTGAATTTGGAAAAGAAATGAATGGTTTTTGACAAAAACAAGAAAAACAGTCAAGCCAAGCCTTACCCTACTTTTGTTTAATAAACAGATTATTAAGGTTAAGTTGAACGAAGTACAATGTTCTCTTCCTATGCACATATGCATGTATATTCTTCTCAGGATCATTGTCACCTTAAATGTTTTATAATGCCAGTAATAAGGATAAGGAAAAACCCCACCTTGGAAGCTCATGACTTACATTCGGATTTTAATACTAATAGTTAAATTTCAGAGAATGTCACTAGATACATAGAAGGTTAAAATGGACACTTCTTTTCAAATGAAACTAATTCAGATTTCTAACACTGAACAGTGAAGTCTTAGAAACCATTCATGTATATCCAAGATTCTTTATAATCTAGTTGAATTAAGAGTCTACACTGGGGGACACTTGGGTGGCAGTGGTTAAGTGTCGACTTCGGCTCAGGTCATGATCCCCGTGTCGGGCTCTGTGCTGACAGCTCTGAGCCTGGAATCCACTTCAGATCCTCTGTCTCCCTCTCTCTGCCCCTCCCTGCTCGCTCTTTCTCTCTCTCTCAAAAATAAACATTTTTTTTAAAGAGCCGACATTGAATAAAGTGAGCACCTCCTGCTTAAAAACCAGTAATTTCATTGCTAAATTAATGCATAATGATAAATTCTGGAGAACTTTAATTTTATATATAAAATATATTTTAAGGAAGCAGGTTATATATTCTCAAGAGAGTCTACCTCAGTTAGACTTTTGTTTTACTCACTAGTTTTAACATTTTTATAAGCATGTTGATTGAGCATTGCTCAAATATGTATTATTCTACAAAGCCAAGATTCTTAGCATTAGACACAACAGGTAGTATTTCCATGTCTACTGGGAACCAAATGCTACATGCATGTTTTTGTAGACATTATCATGAATCACCAAAACAAACATAGTGGGTAGGAATTTTGTTACCATTTTACAGATGAAGAAATTGAGGCTCCGAAGGGAAAAGAAATTATTTACTTCCACCTGGCTAATAGGTAGAAAATATAACATTCAAATCCAAGCAATCAATCTATATTGTGCTCATATATATATATATATATATATAACCAAATGTTTTTTTAATAACCTGTTTAAGATGGTAAGGAGGATAAAAATCTGTTTCTAAAGTAATTGGTAGTGTTTGTCCTGGAACAAACTGACTCTAAGAAATTTTACTCTTTCAAGAAAAATAAATTTGAAAAATAAAAAGCATGTTAATGAATAATCGAAAAGTATCTTTCTTGGAATAATACTCCTAGTAATCCTGATAAGGGGACCAAATTTAACGCTTAGTTTTGTCCATTTTGAAGTGCAACTTAAAAAATGACTTTTATTCTAAAGCCGTAATTTTTTTTTAAATTTTTTATAAAATTTTTTTAATGTTCATTTATTTATTTATTTATTTTTTAAATATTTTTTAACGTTTATTTATTTTTGAGACAGAGACAGAGCATGAACGGGGGGGGGGGGGGGGGGGCAGAGAGAGAAGGAGATACAGAATCTGAAACAGGCTCCAGGATCTGAGCGGTCAGCACAGAGCCCGACGCGGGGCTCGAACTCACGGACCGCGAGATCATGACCTGAGCCGAAGCCGGCCGCTTAACCGACTGAGCCACGCAGGCGCCCCAACGTTTATTTATTTTTGAGAGAGAGAGAGAGAGAGAGAGAGTGAGCATGAGTGAGGCGGGTGGGGCTGCTGGTGCAGAGAGAGAGGGAGACATAGAATCTGAAGCAGGCTCCAGGCTCTGAGCTGTCAGCACAGAGCCCAATGTGGGGCTTGAACTCGTGAGCTGCGAGATCATGACCTGAGCTGAAGTCGGATGCTTAATCAATGGAGCCACCCAGGTGCCCCTAAAGCCGTGACTTCTTTAAAATAAAACATTCGTTTTATTAACCTTCTTCTCATTTATTTTATGTGTTATTCTTATAAATTATTTCATGTATATTTGAGAGCAAGTCAAATACTTTATCCATATAGTAAGACAGATAATTGGTAAGCATTGTCTTACAAGAAAAATTGGAGAAGCAGATATTAGATACGGCCCTTGCTAGGGGAAAGGGTATACCCACACATTAGCATTTTCTTAATTAGACATTTCACTTAAGGGTTTAGAAGAAGCCTTATAATTAAATACTGACCGCTGTAATCCTTGCCAGGCACTTATATTCACGTTTCTCTAATGAATTTCCTTTTTTCACATAGCATTTAACATTTTAGATCTTAATGATTTCTAACATAATGATATCATTTTGAGTATCTTAAAAAAATTGAACAGTGAGTTATTTGTTCTTTTCAAGATTCACTAAAGTGACAATTTTTAAATTAATCATTAACTTCAATTCCTTACAATGAAATTTCTTTCAATGGAGCACATGGCAATTATACTGAAGAAAACCACGGGCCCCTATTTGAGACGCGCAAGAAATATTAATGACATTTGCTGAGTTCCCGTGTATGAAAACATCCGTGGTGCCTGTCCTCACACATTGCCCCCCACTTACCCCCTAGTCTGAGGCCAAGAAACTGAACCTTTTAAGGGTTGTTGTCTCGCTGTCTCCCTTCTGCCTTCAGTAAAGTTCTGCCTCTCACCCTTTGTCTTAACTTGGTGGTAGAGTTTAACTTTGGACTTGAGTAAGTTTGGCTAAATTTGGCCAATTTAATTTAAAATTGGCTAAGTTAGGGGCACCTGGGTGGCTCAGTCGGTTGGGCGTCCGACCTCAGCTCGGGTCACGATCTCACGGTCCGTGAGTTCGAGCCCCGCGTCGGGCTCTGGGCTGATGGCTCGGAGCCTGGAGCCTGCTTCCGGTTCTGTGTCCCCCTCTCTGTCTGCCCCTCCCCCGTTCATGCTCTGTCTCTCTCTGTCCCAAAAACAAATAAACGTTAAAAAAAAATTTAAAAAAAATAAAATTGGCTAAGTTAAATTAAATTAAATTGGCTAAAATCTGCTTAAATTCATGTAGCCCTCAGGACTCCTGAAAACCCGGCTTAAGCTTGCGCTTTACAAATGAGCAAAGTGTCACAGTTCTGAGGTGATCTGGGCCTTTTCCCTTCGGAAAAGGCTGGCTGAAGAGTAGGAGGGAATTCTGCAGTGAAGTCGTCTCGCGAGCCCGTTACAGATATTGTGGTGATCAGAGGTGTTTCAGGGGCAAAAGTGGTAGTTTGTGTGATTCTCCGAGAGTCCCTCCGTCCCCAGGAAGCAATAGTGTGCCCAGTGGATAGAACTGGCTGGCGGGGGACAATCACCTGCAGGTATTTCCTGTTCCACACTTAGTGGCATCACGGTGGTGGCTGGAGGCTGGCCAAGGAGGGAGCATTCACACCCTGCAAGTCTGCAAACGCTTCACATCAGGACTTTTTTTTTTTTTTTTCAGATTGCTGGTTTCTCAGCACACCAGTGCTAGTAAGTATTAGAAGTATGTTTACTTCCAAAGCCGTCCTGGAGATGACGGGTACATTGGAACAAAGGGATATGTTTAGCAATAGCTTATGAAACTCCTGAAAATGTTTCTGTCACCTGAACACCCCAAAGAGATGAGGGGATCTCTGCCTTCCAGAAGTCACAGAGCTGGAGAGGAGATGGGGGTCCCCGTTGAGTGAGTGCCTCCCCGACCTCGGTTCCCTCTCCATTAGAGCATGGCGTTTGTATGCGCAAGACACGTTTTCATGCACAACTGTTCATGTAGTCCCTCACTGTCCACGTGAACAAGAATATGAAAATGCAAATGCAAATGATAGCCTCGAAAGTGCTCTGTTTCACAACGCACGTTGTTGCTACAAGTCTCAGAACTGAGACTGAGGTTAAGGACCCTGATTTTGGATGATACGTGGATGGAGAAGAAAGAATTGTGTCCAGCAGGAGGTCTCGGTAGTTTTCTGTCTTGAAGAGCCATTCAGCTAAATGTTCTAAAACAAAACAAAACAAAAACAAACAATAGAACTTTCCGTGAAGCACCTTAGCACACAATACATTGTCCTCATTATAAGAAGGAAAATTTGTGTTGATTATAGCCAAGGCTTGAGCTGGGCTTCCTGGAGATATGCCTTAATGGAAATATTCCTGTGTTGAACTTTTGTGAATTCAAGGTCTATATTAAATTCGGTTTATGATGCACATGTTTATTTTTGTTACTTAATGCACTCAGCGGCTCATTTGTTTAATACCGATACTTTGATTTAGCATCGTGTGTGTGTGTGTGTGTGTGTGTGTGTACTCTAAATGTACTTCTAATCCATATACGGGTCCCTGCCGGAAACCTTTGGTTTTGCCTCAAGTTGACCATGAAGCAGGATGCACTCCAGTTTTCACCATAAAGCATTTGTAAATTCTTCCTCAGTAAAGCATTAGGGGACAATGTACATTTTACTGAGGACTCTCCTGGGACATGAATGGTGATTTGTGGCACACACTGTACAAGATTTTGCTACAAAAATTCCCTTAACTCAACTTCCAGCAATGGCACACTAACCTGAGTGCAAGGAGGAAAGCTGGGCAATAAATACAAACCCCTCCGGAGTTCAGCTGAACTGGAAAGAGACCAGCCCCACAAGGACTGAAACCCAGGTTTAAATCTTCTTAATTACTGACCGGATTAGTGATTTGAGATTGCCAGGCCCCCCAGTCTGCCACAAGACGCAAATTTAATCCCATCTGAATTTAGCTGTAAGCAACAACTTTATATTCTAGTTGATCAAAGAAGCAAGTTTAAATCTTAGAATACAGAAATACCAGAGATAAATGTGTGGATGGAATGTTGGTACATGTAAACTGTAATCAAAAGAAAGCTGGTGTAGCTTTCATAATATGAGACCAAGTAACGTTTAAAACAAGAAGCATTATGAAAACTTTTTCGAAAAAAGAAAAGAAAATGCGCTGACAGCATGGAACCTGCTTGGGATTCTCTCTCCTCTCTCTCTCTATGCCCCTCCCCCACTCATGTCTGTCTCTCTTAAATAGATAAAAACTTTAAAAAAAACACACAAGAAGCATTAGCGGAGGTAACAGGGGCCGTTTTATAAATAGAAAAGGGCCACTTTGTCGGAAGATGTGAAAATCCTAAATGTACAGGCACCAATAACATAATTTCAGAAATATATGAAGATGTGTCTATTTTTGACAGACCTACAGTATCTGCTGCTAAGTTCTCCCTACCAGAGCAAGAAGAAAGTGTTCTCATGCTCTGATTGTGGCAGGCAAAACTGAATGGAGGACTGAATGAAGAATACAAGAATTCTTGCTCATGGGGAAGAGATCATTTTTACCACTCAGAAATAACCTTGTAGATAGTGAAGAGTGAATTTTACAGCAAAAAAAAAAAAAAAGGGGAGCCTAAATTTTGAGTTTGCAAAAACAAAAACCTATCTATAGTTATAGCAGCAATTGACTAAAAGAAGAAATAAGCAAATCCAAAATCATAAGGAAAAATTTTAACGTACCTTTCACAGAAATTGATAGAAAATATACAGAAAAAATAACAGTAATTACTATACAACAATATTTATAATAATATACAATAATTATTCTAAAAACTTTTTTAAAGTTTTTTTTTTTTTTTGAAAGAGACAGAGCGCAAGTGGGGAGGGGCAGAGAGAGAGGGAGACGCAGAGTCTGAAGCAGGCTCCAGGCTCCAAGCTGTCAGCACAGAGCCCGACGCGGAGCTTGAACTCACGAACCATGAGATCATGACCTAAGCTGGTCAGATGCTTAACCGACTGAGCCACCAAGGTGCCCCAGCAATAATTACTCTAAAGGACACCAAATTTATTATAAAGCCACATTAATACATAAAGTGTATTACTGATGCAAAGACAGACAAATAGGCCAGTGGAACATAATAGAGAACCCAGATTCCAGATTCAGTCTTCTAAGTTTATGAATGTTGGTGAAAAGACCATCTTTTCAATAAACAGTGCAAAATCAGTTGTTCATCCTTAAAGAAGCAAAAGAAACTTGATCACCTGTGCGAAACTCATGCGAAAAAATCAGTTTTAAGTGAATTGTAGGTCTCAATGTGAAAGAAAACACAATGAAGCTTCTAGAAGAAAATATAGGACATGATCTTTATGTCTTACGGTAGGCAAAGATCTCTTAAATAGGGCCAAAAAAGTGCTAACCAGAAAGAAAAGATTGGTAAGTTATACTAAATTAAAATTAAGAGCTTCCAAAAAATCAATAAAATTGAGAACTTAAGTTCATCAAAAGAGGCCACTAACTGGAAGGTTTTAACCACCCCAAGAGAGCTTTGTCAGGCCAGCTGGCTCTGTAACTACAATTAATCATTGGACAGGAGGCCCTTTGGATTTTATGAGTTGAGTTTAGCTTCTGTTTTGCTTTATCATCTCTGTTAAAGGTTGGAAGACAAAAACCTAAATAGTTTGAAATTAAGAATTAGAAACACAGATAAACTTTGTACTTCCACAGCAGAGAATTATTTGACAGATTACCCTGGTACAATATCATCTTCCAGTTCATGCTGCTTTTTAATGAAGGGCAAATATTTACAGGCCTATTGCCCATTTCAGCAAATTAAGCCGTTGAATGTAGATAAAAACCCTCTTTCAAAATCAGGAATTACTGAACTTCATTTAATTTATAATGTTATTGGGGCGCCTGGGTGGCGCAGTCGGTTAAGCGTCTGACTTCAGCCAGGTCACGATCTCGCGGTCCGTGGGTTCCAGCCCCCCGTCAGGCTCTGGGCTGATGGCTCAGAGCCTGGAGCCTGTTTCCGATTCTGTGTCTCCCTCTCTCTCTGCCCCTCCCCCGTTCATGCTCTGTCTCTGTCCCAAAAATAAATAAACGTTGAAAAAAAAAATAATTTATAATGTTATTGATTGTTAGACACATTATTATTTTATATTCCACTAAAAAGAAAAATGTTGCCGATTAAACTATGATACAATGCTTTCCTATTAATTAGAATTATAATTTTATTCTTATTGTAGTACTTCTTTGAGATTTAACCAGACAGATTTTTTTTAAGTGATAAATTGCTTTTGTCCCAGTATAAGAAGGAAAATACAGGCTAAATAAATTCCTAGAAGTTCTTAACATTCAAAGATGACTCTTCTGAATTCATTTTCTACTCATCATTGTCAAGGCCTTGGTTTTTCCACACAATGATTTCTATGCCATTAAAACATAGATGAAACAGTATTTTTACTATGAATCCAGTAAAGTATTAAAAGATATTGGTGCTGGGCTCTTAAGCTGGCTTTGCCGTTAGTAACATAGAGCCAGCCTATACTTGACCCTACTTAAGGAACGTGACTCCGATTCGACCCCACTCTCATATCCTCCTAGGGCTTTGGTTGTTAAAGTTTAGATAAGTGCTTTTATGTTGTGGAAAAGATTTATGTATGGAAAGATTCCTTTCCAAGTCACTAATACTGATTCTGCCCTTTGGAAGGTGAGCTTTCTTTTTAAATGTGCTAAAACATATATAACATAAGATGTATCATTTTAACCATTTTTAAGTGGATAATTCAATGGCATTAAATGCATTCACAATCATTCCTCTCCATAACTTCCTCATCATCCCAAATAGAAACTCTGTACCTATGAAACAATAGCTCCCCACTCCTCTGTTCCCCTCAGCCCATGGCAACCACCATGGTACTTTCTGTCTCTGAAATGAAATGCCGTTGAAATCTCATGTAAGTGAAGTCGTATAATATTTGTCCTCTTGTGTCTGGCTTATTTCACTTAGCACGTCTTTAAGGTGCATCCATGTTGTAACATGTATCAAGATCTCACTCCTTTTTAAGGATGAATCATATTTAATTGTAAGTATAGACCACACTCTCTTTATCTGTTCACATGCTGATGAATATGTGGGCTGTTTCCTTCTTTTGGCTAGAGCAAATAATGCCGTTATGCATAATGGTGCACAAATACCTGCTCAAGTCCCTGCTTTCAGTCCTTTGGGAGTACTTACTGAGGAGTGGGGTTGCCGCATCATAAGGTAATTCTGTGTTTAATTTTGTAAGGAACCGCCAGACTGTTTTCCATAGTAGCTGCACCATTTCACATTCCGACCAGCAATGCAACGGTTCCAGGGCACCTGGGTGGCTCAGCCGGTTAAGCATCGGACTCTTGGTTTTGGTTCAGGTCATGATCTCACAGTTTGTGATTGAGCCCCGCGTAGGGCTCCCACGCTGATGGTGCAGATCTTGCTTGGGATTCTCTCTCTCCCTCGCTCTCTACCCCTCCCCCACTCATGCATGCGTGCATGTGTGGCTGTGCTCTCTCTCTCTCAATATAAATAAATAAACATTTTTTTAATCTTAAAAAAAAGAACAATGCAAAGGTTCCAGTTCCTCCACATCCTCACCAACACAGGTTATGTTTTGTTTTTTGGATAATAGTCATCCTAATGAGTATGAGCGGGAAGCTAATCTTTTTTATGGTTTATGACAAGTACTTCCCTATTGATGCTCTCCTGGCCACTATTGTAAGATACTATTGGTGATAGACATCCTCACCTCAGAGATAAAAATGTGAGAAATTATGGGTTTTTTTTAATTTTGCAAATTTTAGGCTGACATTTTTTAAAGACTTTAATTTTTGAGCAGTGTGAGGTTCACAACAAAAGGTTGTGAGTGAAAGGAAAAGATTTTTCACAAAGATATTTCATAAAGATTGTACCCCCCTGTCCAACAAAGGCATTACTTTCCCTATTATCAACATCTCCCACAAGAGTCAGATATTTGTTATAAATGATAAACCAACAGGGGTGCCTGGGTGGTTCAGTCAGTTAAGCTTCAGACTTTGGCTCAGGTCATGATCTCATGCTTCATAAGTTCAAGCCCCTCATCGGGCTCTGTGCTGATAACTGGGAGCCTGGAGCGTGCTTTGGATTCTCTGTCTCCCTCTCTCTCTGCCTCATCCCTGCTTGTGCACTCTCTCTCTCTCTCTCTCTCTCTCTCAAAAATAAATAAATAAACATTTCAAAAAATGAGAAACCTACATCGACAGATCATTAGCATCCCAAAATCATGGTTTACATTAGGGTTCAGCCTTGGCCTTATACATCGTATGCATTTGGACAAATGTATGATATGTATCTACCTGCGGTCTCACACAGTATTTTCACTGCCCTAAAGAATTCTCTGTGCCCTATTCATCCCTCCCTTTCCCTTGGCACACACTGATCTTTTTACTCTCTCCGTATTTTGCCATTTTCAGAATGTCTTCTAGTTGGAATCAGACAGTACGTAACCCTTTCAGATTGCCTTCTTCCACTTAGTAACACATACTCAAGTTTCCTCTCTGTATTTTCATGGCTTGATAGCTCATTTCCTTTTAGAGCTGAATAAGATTTCACTGTCTGGATATACCACAGTTTATCCACTCACCTACTGAAGGATATCTTGGTTGCTTCCTAGTTTGGGCAAGTATAAATAAAGCTGCTATAAACATCTACGTGCAAGTTTTGTGTAGACATAAGCGTTTACTCTTTTGGGTACATACCAAGAAGTGTGATTGTGGGGTTGTAGTGTAAGGGTACATTTAATTTGGTAAGAAACCACCAAACTGTCTTCTAAAATGGATGTACCATTTTGCATTCCCACCAGCAATGGAAGAGTTCTCCTTGCCCTACCACCTTCCCATCATCTGGTGTTGTCAGTGTTCTGCATTTTGGCCATTGTAACAGGGGTATAGTGGCATCTCATTGTTGTTTTAATTTGCACTTCTCGGCTGCATATGGTGTGGAGTATCTTTTCATTTGTTTGTTTGCTGTCGATCCATCTTCTTCGGTGGGGTGTCCCTTAAGGTCTTTGGCTTATTTTTAAACTGGGTTGTTTGTTTTCTTACTGTTGGTCTTTAAGAGTTCTTTGTATATTTTGGATAACAGTTCTTTAGCAAACGTGCCTTTTACAAATATTTTCTCCCCGTCTTGTTTCCCAGGCTTGTCTTTTCATTCTCATGACGTTATCCTTCGCGTAGTAGAATTTTTTTATTTTATTTTAATGAAGGCTCACTTGGCAATTCTTTCTTCATGGGGCATGCCTTTGGGGTTGTATCTAAAAAGTCATTGTCTTGGGACGCCTGGGTGGCTCAGTCAGTTAAGCGTCCAACTTCGGCTCAGATCACGATCTTGTGGTCTGTGAGCCCCACGTTGGGCTCTGTGCTGACAACTCAGAGCCTGGAGCCTGCTTCAGATTCTGTGTCTTCCTCTCTCTCTGCCCCTCCCCTGCTCACATTCTGTCTCTCTCCCTCAAAAGTAAATAATAAAATTAAAAGGCTAAAAAAATTAAAAATAAATAAATAAAAAGTCATTGTCTTGATGATCTAGGTCATCAAGATTTTCTCCTATGTTATCTTCTAGAAGTTTTATAGTTTAAATTTTACATTTAGGTTTATGATCCATTTCAAGATAATTTTTGGAGAGGATGTTACATCTGTATCTAGGTTTGTTTTTTTACATGTGGATATCCAGTTGTTTTAACACCATTTGTTGAAGAGATTTTCTCTGTTCCATTGTATTGCATTCACTCCTTTGTCCAAGATCAGCTGAATATATTTACATACATATATCTCCAGGGCTTTCTATTCTGTTCCATTGGTCTATTGTGTACTTTTCTACCAATACCAGCCTTGATTATGGTAGCTTTATAGTAGGTCTTAAAGTCAGGTAGAGTCATTTCTCCAACTTAGTTCCTCTCCTTCAATATTGTGTTGGTAATTCTGAGTCTTCTGTCTCTCCATATAAACTTTAGAATCAGTTCTAGATATCTGTTTGTTGATAGCCACAAAATAGTTTGCTGAGATTTTGATTGAGATCGCATTAAATCTATAGATCAGTTTGGAAAGAACTGATACCGGACAATATTGAGTCTTCCTATCCATGAACATGGATTATCTCTCCATTTATTTAGTTTTGCCTTGCTTTCTTTCATCAGAGTTCTGTAGTTTTCCTTCTATAGATTCTGTACACATTTTGTTAGATATGTATCTAAATAATTAATTTGGGGGTGAGCAAATGTAAATAGTATTGTATTGTTATTTTTAAATTCGACTTGTTTATTGCCTATATAAGGAAAGCAATTCGCTTTTTTTTGTATAATCTTGAATCCTACAACTTTGCTATAATCACTTATTAGTTCCAGGAGTTTTTTGGTTGATTCTTTGGATTTTCTACATAGACAATTAGGTCATCTGTGAACAAAGGTAATTTTCTTTCTTTCAAATCAGTATACCTTTTCTTTCATTTTTGTGTCTTATTGAATTTGGTAAGACTTCCAGTATAATGTTGAAAAGTGAGTGGTGAGAGAGGACATCCTGACATACTCCTGACCTTAGTGGGAAAGTGTCTAGTTTCTCATCATTAAGATGTTAGCCGTAGACT
Organism: Acinonyx jubatus; assembly: GCF_027475565.1. Taxonomy (NCBI): domain Eukaryota; kingdom Metazoa; phylum Chordata; class Mammalia; order Carnivora; family Felidae; genus Acinonyx; species Acinonyx jubatus. Next base: position 16,354,971 of record NC_069382.1, read on the forward strand.
TTTTGTAGATGCTCTTTATCAAGTTTTAAAATTCCCCTTTATTCCTACTTTACTGAGAGGTTTTATTTTTTTGTTTTTGCATGAATGGATGTTCAAAGGCATTTTATGCATCTATTGATATAATCATGTAATTTTTCTTTAGCCTGTTGATATGATTGATTACATTAATTGATTAGGTAGTGTTAAGTCAGCCTTACATACCCAGGATAAATCCTATTTGGTGATGCTGTATAATTCTCTTTATAATTGTTGGATTCAATTTACTAATATTTTCTTGAGGATTTTTTGCATTTATCTTCATGGGAGATGTATATCTGTAGTTTTCTTACAAATGTCTCTGTCTAATTTTGGTATTATAGTGATGCTGGCCACATAGAAGGAGTTAGGAAGTATTCCCTCTGCTTTTATCCTCTGAAAGAGATTAGGAGAATTGGTATAATTTCTTCCTTAAATGTTTGATAGAATTCACCAGTGAACCCACTTGGGCCTGGTGCTTTCTGTTTTATTAATTATTGATTTAATTTCTTTAATACATTTAGGTGGCCTATTCAGATTGTCTATTTCTTTTTGTGTGAGTTTTGGGCAGATTATGTCTTTCAAGGAATTGGTCCGTTTCATCTAGTTTATCAAATTTGTGCTCACTGAGTTATTCAGAGTATTCCTTTATTATACTTTCAATGTCCATGGGATTTGTAGTGATGTTCCCTCTTTCATTTCTTTTTTTTTAAGCTTTTATTTTTAATTATTCTCTACACCCAACACAGGGCTCAAACTCACAACCCTGAGATCAAGAGTTGCATGCTCCACCGACTGAGCCAGCCAAGCACCCCTCATTTCTGATTTCAGTACTTTGTGCCCCCTCTCAATCTCTCTCTTTTTGGCTAGAGACTTATTGGTTTTTCTTACACTTTACAAAGAACCGTCTTTTGGTTTCATTGATTTTCTCTATTTAATTTCTTGTTTTCAATTTTTTTTTTTAATTTCTGCTCTAATTTTATTATTTCTTCTCTTCTGCTTACATTGGATTTCATTTGCTCTTCCTTTTCCAGTTTCCTAAGGTGGAAAGTTAGATGATTGATTTTAGGTCTTCTTTTCTAATATATGCCTTCAATGCTATAATTTCCATCTAAGCACCACAAAGTTCGACAGCAAAATCACCAACTAAAAACACAAGAATGCAAACCATCATGGCACTAAACAGACTACAAAAAGGGCACTTGTTTATAGTGTTAGAGCAAAACTAAGAAGGCAGAGTGCTGTCTTGCTCCACCTCGGGGGAGAACACGCAATTCAGGCAACTCAAGCTTTTTGCCCCGCTACACGTGTCCATGAATACGCATCAAAGCACCCGAAGTGTTGATTTTGGAATTATAAATAAATTTTAGCAAGTAGGCGAATTCACAAATATGGGATCCGCAAATAACGAGGATCAGCTGTATCTTAAGATTTCGATGACATCAAATGAAACATCAAATGAAACCTTATAAGTAGTGATCTAGCAATTATTACCAAGTCTTTACTTTCTGCTCTACTAAGAAAAGAATAGGTGAGATTAAACATGAAAATACACTTTTGGGGGGAAAATTTGACTATATTGATGCTGTAGTGGGGGAAATTCAACTCTTCCTAGAATATGCTTAGGTGGTTGTTTTTACTTTGAAAGTCTGATGAATTCTTTATAAAAGTATTCATAAAAACATTTTCAAATTGTTTTTTTTCTTTCACTTTCTACTATAATAGCATGGTAAAGTTAATGCTTAAAAGTAAGAAAAAATACTGGATATTAAAGAATGTTATTGGGGCACCTGGGTGTCTCAGTCTGTTGAGACCTTGGTCTCAGCCCAGATCTTGGTTTCAGGGTCATGAGTTCAAGCCCCACGTTGGGCTCCATGCATGAAGCCTACTTAAAAAAAAAATGTTATTGAATCCATTCATCCAGTGTATTGGGTTGACACATAAAATTTCTGTTTTTCTGGTTCAAAACAGTATACTATTGGCAATTTCATATGGTCTTACCTAATAATTATTGTCCTTAATAATTTTCAGCACTAATTTAGAAATCATTGGATTTCTAAATTCCCAATTTAGGTGGGTTTTTTTTAAAATAAAATACAAATTCTGTATCTCTCTGTAATTTTATATAAGCTGTTAACCTCATAGATTACTTAGGGCTTTCTAAGTTTTTTACACCCTTCATATTAAAAGTCTAATAATTTTCCTCCGTTACCCTTTTCAGATACAACATTCTTCTACATGTAAAAATTTTTCTGTATTCTTTGTTAAATCTAGTGAGTTCGAACTTCTCCGGATATGTTGTAGGGGGCTTCTGAGGTGTCTGCCCTGCATAAAAGACTGAGTATGGTGTTGAATAAGCTTTATCTCCAGTAGCTGAAGTTAGAATGTTGGCTCTGTCATGTCATCGACTTCTCTGTGCCTCAGTTTACTACTCTGCATAATGATACTAATACTATCCCCCTTTCAAAGAATTATTGTGAAACTTAAATGTTAAACTCACTTGTATCAAGTCCATTAAAGGAGGGACTGGAACGTGGTTAGTATTCGAGAAACGTTAGTGAATATTATTATAGAACGTATTTGGTGTATCCACAAGTGATGTCCATAGAACATCTTTATCAGAGAAGGGACTTCAACAGAGATCTGCAAGTTAGATCAGAGATGAATCTTAGAAAGGGCAAACTTTTAAACTCAGACTGGACCGATCTGGATAAAACTGCTTACCCTCAGGAATTTACTTACGTTGCTCACCCTCGATTTTCTTTTCTGTACTGAAAAGCAGCGAGCATCAGGGTGGTTGTTAGGTTCAGAAGTAAGGTCCCCGAGCCTGTTTGCCTGCCAAAGGGTTAGCATTCCAGCCACAGGGGATGTTAGTATCTTGCCACTTTCTGTCAGCTGTGCATACTGGATATTGTTCACTGCAATAGTGATTTCTGATCTAAACAGGATTCCACATCTGGAAAGAAAATTCACTAAATCCTAAGTCTTGCAAAAAATATATATACATATATTTATACAAATATATGTATATAAATATATATATATTTATATGTATATAATATATAAATATATGTATATAAATATATATATATTTATATATGTATATATAAAATCCACCTGGGCACGTTTTTCAGTTTTAACAGATGGGAAAGATTGACATCTAGTGGCTCTCTGGCGGGATTGCATGCAAACATTTTGACTGCAAAAGGAGTCAAATAATGCACTTGTAGTTTGCTTTACATAGACTGCTCTTAGAAAAGAATTATATAAAGCACATTTCTGTTATTATTTATTAGTATCTGTCATTATAAAATCAGATATAACTTCCTGTGTTTTGTTATAATTCTTTAAAGATAATGTCCTTATAAATTTTCCCACCTAGTAAATTTTTTTTCATTTTCCTGTTAAATAATATATTAATTCTACATTTTTCTATAATTTCATATAAGCTGTGGACTTCACAGTTTACCTGGAACATTATAAAATTATTATATTCTTCACATTATAGTAATAAAATATGATATTGTTTTATTGGTCTTCTAGGAAGGTGTTATTAACTTGGACAATATATTTAAATGCGGCGAAGAGTTTAATGAAAGCATTTTTAAATTGACTTTACTTTAGAACAGTTTTAAATGTACAGAAAAGTTGCTCCCTATTATTAACATCTTATATGAGATGGTACGTTTGTCACAGGTAACGAACTGGCATTGATGTAATATTATTAACGAAAATTTCACATTTCATTCCATCTTCATTCCATCACCAGTGTATTCAGCCAGGGTTCCCCAGAGAAACTGAATCATTAGGATGTATCTCTATATGTCTACACCTGCATCTATATTTGTAGATTTATATAAGAAGGTATATATTTGTGGATAGACAGATAAAGAGCTAGAGAGAGAGAGATTTACATTAAGGAATTGGCCCACATGATCATGGAGTCTTGGTAAATCTAATCTCTGCGGGGTAGGTGGGCAGGCTGGAGACCCAGGGAAGAGTTACAGTTTGAGTCCAAAGGCAGTCTGTTTGAAACATTCGTTCCTGCTTGGGAGAAGTCAGTCTTTGTTCTATCAAGGGCTGCAACTGATTGGATGAGACCCACCCACATTATGGAGGATAATCTGCTTTATTCAGAGTCCACTGATTTAAGATTAGCTGTTACAACCGGGTTTTCCCCACTGTCCTTCTTCTGTTCCAAGGTCCTATCCAGGATGCCATATTGCATTTAACCATGACGACTCCTTAGTATTCTCTGGTTTGAGACAGTTTCTCAGACTTGCCTTGTTTTGATGACGTTGACAATTTGAAAAGCACAGGTCACATATTTGGTAGAGTGTCTCTCAATTAGAATTGGTCCTATGATTAGACTGTGATTATGGGTTTCGGGGAGGAAGACCACAGAGATGAAGCGGCATTCTCCTCATATCTTGTTAAGGGTGTCTGTTGGGGCGCCTGGGCGGCGCAGTCGGTTAAGCGTCCGACTTCAGCCAGGTCACGATCTTGCGCGGTCCGTGAGTTCAAGCCCCGTGTCAGGCTCTGGGCTGATGGCTCAGAGCCTGGAGCCTGTTTCCGATTCTGTGTCTCCCTCTCTCTCTGCCCCTCCCCCGTTCATGCTCTGTCTCTCTCTGTCCCAAAAATAAATAAACGTTGAAAAAAAAATTTAAAAAAAAAAAAGGGTGTCTGCTTCCATCGTGACTCATCACTAATGATGCTGACCTTGATCACCTGGCTGACAGAGTGCTGGTCAGGTTTTTCCCCTGTAAAGTTACCCGCCTCCCTTTCATACTGTACTCTTTGGAATCAAGCCCACACTCAAGGTTGAAGGTCGGAGATACTAATCTCTGTTTCCTGAAAGGAAAAGCAGTGACCTGATTCATTTATAATTTTTCTGTAAGAGATTCACCACTCCCCCCCCTTTATTTATTTATTCATTCATTTATTTATATCACTATGTACTCATAGATATTTATTTTGTTCCTTGGATTGTAACTCAATACCACATTATTTATTTTGGTACTCAAATTGTTTCAGCTTTCGCCATTCAGGGCTCTTTCAGGCTGGCCCCTGACATGCCCCCACTCTTTTGTAGTTTTTTGAGTACGTCCTTATTTTCTGGCACTGCATATGCTCCAGGATCTTATATTTTCCCTGCCCCAGCCCTGGAATCATATATTTCTCCACGGAAACTTAGTTCCTCCTATTGGAGGATTGTACTAGAAACCAAGATCTAGGTGCTGGGTGGGTGTGCTCACTGGTGAACAGCTCCATGGTGGAGATAGAAAATACGTGTGTGTGTGTGTGTGTGTGTGTGTGTACATTTGCAAAGCAAGGACATGGTTTTGATGCATACAGTTTCAGTTTATGTGATACTGGTGCAAAGGAAAGACTGCCTGTACTGGATAAATATAAAAGGCTATATGCAACATTTGCATATTATAACTGCATAAGAATAATATGGACTCAAGTGAGCTCTCTACTCAATCTTCTTTTTCTTTTTTAATTAAAAATTCTTTTTAATATTTATTTTTGAGAGAAAGAGAGAAACAGAACATGAGTGGGGAGGAGCAGAGAGAGAGGGAGACCCAGAATCTGAAGCAAGCTCCGGGCTCTGAGCTGTCAGCGCAGAGCCTGATGCGGGGCTCAAACTCACCAGCCGTGAGATCATGACCTGAGCCGAAGTCAGATGCTTAACCAACTGAGCCACCCAGGCGCCCCTCAATTTTCTTTTTAAACTCTCAATGTAATTAACTCAATGTTTCAAGAGCTGAAAGGCAGAGTAATGTAAGTTACAATGTATTAGGCATCTACGTGCACTTTTTAAAAATCACCTCTAATTCATAGGACTCTACAAGGAAGAGAATAATATTAGATTTGCTTTCGACAATTTATGCTCAGGGAATTATTCCCAATTCGGTAATTGCCTGGCTAGAGCAAGGCAGAGCCAGTATTTGAAATCAGGTCGGTTTTTGACAACTGAAATGTTGCTTGTGACTAGTGATAGATCTTTACATTTCTAATAGATTTTTCAGAGGATGTTCACATGCACAATTTCATTTCATCCAAATGAATTCTCCAAAGTAGGTTAAGGCAGATCCTAATATCCTTATTTTAGGAATTGAGGTCTTCTATTTAATTACTGTGATTATTGACCTCAAGCCCCCTCCCCCCTTAGAATGTAAAACACTCCATCAAGAATGCGGAAATAGGTATTTACTTTTGGTTCCCAAATCCAGTTTAAGTAACCAGTGAAGGATGAAAAATGATATGCTCTAAGTACAAATAACATTGAGGAAAATGTCTTTCTTTTATAAATCATATTCAAATGTAGAACATTTTTAATCCTTTTTATTTGAAATGAATTTTTGTCTGCTTATAGAAATTTCAATGTGCCTTTAAGAATAAACTGACAGGATCAGTAGCTTTGGTTGTGATAATGCAGTTAAGCGTTTAACTGCATATTGATGAAGTTTATGACTAATACTTCAGAAACGTGCATATTTATAAGAGAATATATACATATTCTCTTATACATACATATGTACATATATATACATATACATACGTATGCATATGTATATATATCTTGTAGATATAAATTACACACAACTTTAGGCTTGGCTAAGAATGATGAAGTCTTAAAATGTTTAAGCCATATTACAAATAAAAGTCAAGGGATTTTAGGAGCACCTGGGTGGCTCAGTCAGTTGAACGTGTGACTCTTGATTTGTCCTCAGGTCCTGACCATAAGGTTGTGGGATCGAGCCCTGCGTCAGTCTCCACAGAGGGCTCCCTATCGGGCTCTGCGCTGAGCGTGAGCCGGCTTGGGATTCTCCCTCTCCCTTGCCCTCTGACCTCCCCCTGCTCTCTCTCTCTCTCTCTCTCTCTCAAAACAACAACAACAACAAAAGTCAAAGGATTTTATAGTCTAGACCACTGTCCAGTACAGAAGCCACAAGCCACATGTAGTAAATGAGCACTTGAAACATTACTAGTTCTGAGATGTGTGCTAAGTGGGAAGTATACATTGGATTTCAAAGACAGCGCCGGAAAAAAAAAGGATTTAAGATATCTCAATAATTTTTATATTGATTACATGCTGAGATATAGTTGATTTTAGATATAGTGGATTAAATAAAATATATTATTAAAAACAATTTCAACTGTTCCTTTTAACTTTATTAATGCAGATACTAGAAAATTTAAAATTATGTGTGTCGCTTCCATTATATTTCTGCTGGGGCATACTGCTCTCTAGACCAGTCCAGCGGGAAGATTTTAGGACTTCTGTCTCTAAATCAGTAGTGCTTTGGGTTTGGAAATTTGAGAGAAGAGAGAGATGAACTAAAGAAGGAGCTGTTCAGTTACTGAGCAGAATTCGTATGAAATGTGAGAGTCAGGACTTGTTGGGTTTGAAGAGTGGGTTGTTTCAACATCAGAGTCTCTGAACAGAATTAAGAAATGACCTCCATGCACAGATCAGCTCCCGGGCGGTGGTAGAGGGGGAACCACAGGTTCGGCTAACTAAAGCCTCGGGAAGATTTAGGGGCTTAAGAGCATTGTCCCATAGCAGCCTCAAAGGTGCCCCAATGACCTGTCCCAGAAAGAAGGGTCAGAGTGGCTTATGGCTAGTGGAGGGAACTTGAATGAAATTGAAAGGACAGGACAGAATTTATATAAGAGAATTATATTGGTGGAGTGTTAGAAGCACTATCAGCTTGGACTCGAAGCAACTCTGACTTTGGTTCCTCCCCCGTGAAGCTTCTCTGGAAGGAAGCAGGCTGCCCTGGGCCATTTCTTCCTCATGAGGACAACTCAGAGGGTGGAACCAGAAGCCCAGAAGGCAGAGCGAAGAGCCGGGAGGGAGCCAGGGAGCAGAAGCGGTCCCGATCAAGGATTTGGAAACATGAGCCTGCTTGGATTCAGATAGCCGTGGGCCAGAGGCTGCTGTGTCTCCCACTGCCCCTCCTTTGCGACACGAGTGTCCGCTGTGGTTCTCCAGTCTCCGTCTCCCCATTGTTCGTGGGGCAGAGGGCGCTGGCTTGTCTCTTAGTTCACAGGTCTTCAGATGCAGAGGAAATGCCCCCGAGGAGCCTCCTCCTCCTCCTCCTCACTTGAATATGACTGAAATGATCAGATTTAGGGAATTTTGAGAGGCTTGAGTATGTTGTGCATGTCAGGGAGGCGTGTAAATAACATCTGGACGGAAGTGGATAGTGGCAGAGTAAAAGTGCAGATTCTTTGACGCGCTTCCCATAGAGGGATGGGTTCTCTTTCCCAACGCTTTGAATCTGTGACCACTTTGACAGTGGAGTACAATGGGAGTGACGCTATGCCCGTTCCAAGCCGGCCTTTCACAGAGCTGACAGCTTCAGCCTTGGTGTCTCAGAGCCCCGAGCTGCCATGTGGGAATTCTGATTGCCCTGCTGGAGAGGTTCCCTGGGGAGGTCTTGAGCCTGCAGTGAGAGAAGGGCCCAGCTGTGCCCAGCCTTCCAGCCATTCCCCCACCCCAAAGTGCTAGATACCATGCGGGTGAAGCTTTCTTGGACTCTCCAGACCAGTCCAGAGGCCTGCTGAATACCGCTGAATAATGGTATACCAGCTGAATAATGCCAGTGAGCCACAATGCCACCCAAAGCAGAATAATCACCCAGGCAAGTCTTGCCCAAATTTCTGAATTCTGTGGTTTGTGAGCAGAACAGAATGACTCCCGTGTTAATCCACTAAATTTGGGGTGGTTTGTTGTGCAATAATCGATAGCTGGGACACACACACACACACACACACACACACACCACGGCCTCATGGAGTGACCTGGAACATTTTGCTTCTGGTTTTTCTGCCTTTGGTATTTTCATCAGTGAAATTGCATAATGGTATCTACCAAGCATGGGTGTTAAAAAAGTAAACAAGATGGCCTATCTTTGGATCATAATATTCTTCTTTCTTTTGTTTCCCTGTCATGCCTCCCTTTACATATCACTAGTGTTAGCAGGTGTGTGTTTACTTCAGACACCATCAGTTTTACTGATAGACACACACACACACACACACCCCACATATATACACGTATGTACATATCAGGATTTAAAATCCCATTAATTTTAGGATTTGTAACCATTTATCACTTCAAAACCGATTTTTGTGGTGGTACATGTGGTGAGCATTCTCGTATACTTCGTTCAAGAAGTGGTTTGTTTTGCTGTTGGCAGAGGTTTCTTATCATCTTAGGGTTGTTCATTAAAAGTCAGATTAAAAATAAATAAACTGGAGCTTTTCACTAATACACGGAAGAGGCAAGGTGTACCTCTGTAAAAGCAGGAGGAATCGGTGGGCTTCTTTGTCCCCGTTCAGACTCAGAAGGCCTCAGATCAAAGGAAGGTGGGTGGATATACAGGGCAGGCTGCGAAGTCCACCAGCATCCACCCTCTTAATTGTAATTATGGAAAATCTCTTAGTGGGGAAAGGCTTACCATGTGTAGTGCCCACCCTTTCCCACGTTGCTTTGAAAATGTACATTATTTAAGCTAAATCACTCCTGTTTCTCTCAATGTATGAATATGGTGGCTTGGATATTTTGTTAGCTCCCCACACAGGGGTCCTGGTATAATTGTATGACTTCAAGATTGACACAAGCGCATATTAAAAAACCTAAACACAGGCATGCTCGCTGGCTTGTAGAAAAGTTACTGGGTGGGATGAGATAAAGCATCTATTTGAATGAAGCTGGAGAGACTGGACATGAATAGAGACAAATCTTTGGTGCACAACTAGGCCTGGAGTTCCTGTTAATCGGTTTAGCATCTTGCATTCACCAGGTCTGAGGCTTCCATATTTTTTAACCTCCCTTCCACCTACCTCCCACCTAGGAATCCTTTGATGGGAGGACGGGGATAGGTGAAATCTTTCTCCTGTTAATTAAAGTTCTCGGTCTTTCTGTTAATTAAACTCCCACTTAAAAGAATTAAGTATAGCAAACACCTGTCCGGACAGACCCCCCCCCCCCTTCCTGCTCCCCCTTCCCCCGCCCGGACAGGCCTCGGGCGCGCGGGGTGGGGCGGAGAGGGAGCCCGACCGTGCGCACTGGAGGCGCAAGGGAGGGCGGCGAGGCGAGGGCCAAGAGGCCGAGTGGCTTGCGGCCCAAGCTCAGGTCACTGGAGTATGAAATCGGGCCTCTGGCAGCAGGACTTTTCCAAGGTCAGGTTCCTGGGAACGCGGGCCGCGGACGCAGGGCAGGGAGGCAGCGTGTGGGGGCGGGGAGCGCGGGCCAGGCTTGGAAACCGGGAGCGCCCGAGACCCGCCGCCTGGCCCAGACCGCCCTCGGCGAAGGGCGCGGCGGCCGGGGAGGAGGAGGGAAGGGCGTGCGCGGAGGGGACGGGAGGCGTCGCCCCGCCGCGCCGGAATCTGGCCCGTGCGGGGCCGTAGCATCGGGACGGGAAGCGGTGCGGGGCGCCCCGCGAGCAGCCGCGCCCATGGGCCGCGCAGACCCGGCCGGGAGCGCCCCTGGCCGCGCCGCTCGAGGCTCGCGGTTCCCGGCTGCGAAGCGGCTGCGTGTGCGGGGCTAGCGGTCTGGGGGCGCAGGGCTGGGCGGGCGGGGAGTCGAGGCCCCGGGGGCGCGGGGGCGCACGGCCGCCCGCCGCCTGCGGGGGGCCCGCGCGGGATGTCAGCGCCCGGAGGCGCCCAGGCCTCGGGGCGCGGGGCCGGACCCGGGGGACGCCAGCCGAGGCCTGGGGCTGATTGTGATTGGGTAAGTGTTGATCTGGGAAGGGAGGTGGGATGATGAACTTTTGATCGTGTCACATCTCCGTGCCATGTGCCTGCTTTTTTTTTCCTGGCTGCAAAGCTGGGATCCATCGGGTCTATTTCCCTGCACCCATTCATGAAATCTCTCGTGCTGACATCATCCAGCTTTCCCAGGCGAAGTTGCTCTCTTGCACTGAGAAGCATGCGTCGCGTCTGAGATGACAGATTCTCCATGGGCCCCGCCAGCTGTGGTTGTGTCCAGGCTGTGCTTGTATGAAGTCGGGGCGGCGTTGGGTGTTTTAGGGCAAGAGCCTCTTCGTGAGAGACAGTCCATCCAGAAAACCATCTTGCATTTCGACCCACTCAGAATACAGTGCTCATTTCAGACCGTCCTTTTAAGCAGGCATGCAAAATTTTGAAAGCTCTGATCACTGTTTAATATTGAATTTCTATTAAGGCAAAGAGGCAGAGATTTGTGGGCCATCAAGAGGTGAGTTTTAAAAAGTAAAATTAAGTAATAGAGTCATTACCTCGTCCACTGGAAGAGTGACTCATGGAGATTGGGACTCAGCCTTAAATTTGATGCGCTGACACATTAGGCCCATCTAGTTCAGTGGGTGCACTTCAGTCAGCCCTAAAACCCACTCCCTCTTTCCAAGTGAACAGCCTTAAATATACCCATTAACAGTTTTTTTTTAACATCTCTAAAATCTAAGCAGTATAGACAGAAACTTGTGTAAAACTGTTATGTGTCTATGTATTATGTAATAAACTGTTGTGTCTGTGTATTTAATAAAAGCTTGATAGACATTCCACCATTTTCAAGTTTTAAGGTACTTATAGGACACATCCCGTAAATCCTGTACACTTGTTTATTTTTATTTTTTTTATTTTTGAGAGAGAGAGAGAGAGAGAGGGAAAGGGCACAACTGAGCAAGGAACAGAGAGAGAGAGAAAAGCAGGGCTTACCTGAAGTGGGGCTTGTGCTCACCCAGAGCAGGGCTCAAACTCATGAACTGTGAGCTCATGACCTGAGCCAAAGTCAGATGCTTAACCCAGGTGCCCTGTACCCTTTTTTAGACTGCAGAGTTTACAAGGGAATTGATAGTTTACAGGGAATTAAAGATGTTCAGTGTTATGTATAATGGTTGGTTAGAGGAGAGAAATCAGAGATTGAAAACAAGACATAAAAAGAAAAAACAAAAGGCAAGTTGTATCGATTCTGGTTTTACTGAACCACGTCAGTAGTTTGGGGTCCCCAGAGACACACGCAGGTCAGATGGCCTGGGTCCAGGGGGCAGCTCCATCCCTAGCTTTTTGGTGACTTTGGGTATTCGTTGCATTAATAGGTTCAAATTCCTCTTCAGACTTTCTGAACTCTGTGGTCAAACATATCTGTTACCACACTGAACTCTGAAGTTCAAGAAGTTCCACAGAAACACAGAGGCTTTTGAAGGAAAGGAAGCTCAGAGAAAAAAAAAATTGGAGAACTAGTGTAGACCTAGATGGTGGTTGAGGGCATGTTATAGTAGTCCTCTACCCCCAGCCCCGACCTGCTGCACACACCTAGTCCCCGCATCTTGAAGATCTGTCAGCTACACTTTGAAGTCAGTAGGAATGCCGTCTGGGGAAAGGATGTGGTGCTAGAAGAGAAGCATCAGTGCTTTCATTTTGTAAAGCCTTTTCTTGGACTGGAAAGACCCCCTCCTCCCCTGGCCCCTGAAAAAGGGTGAACTTCCTGGAGGAAGAAGGTACTGTTCATTGGGAACAAAACAAACAGGCCTACCTCCGATTAGTGAATTCAGTCTTCCAGCGCTGACAGCAAGAAACCATTTTATGCAACCAATTCGTTGTAAAAGTCACTTCTGTGGCCATCAGCTATTCCCAGAGCTGTGAATTTTCTTTCTTCCCGAAGGATGACACATCCTCCAGAAACGTCTTGAGTTTGAAGAGTATGTTTGTGTCTGGTTGCAATGCAGTCCTTTGTAGTAAGCATGGACTTTTAGAGTAAAACGTGTTCGTTGTTTGAGTCGCTAATTTAATCTTTGCGTGTTGATTCTTTCAGCAAACATAGAGCGTCTCTGTGTGAGAGGCATGCATTTGATACGAAAACAATAAAGTGTCAGAATGATCTAAATAAAAAGCTGAGGGATGGGGAGAGATCTGTATGATACAAAATGCTGTGGGAGGTGCAAAGAAACAGCTCAGTGTTTTCAGAGAGGAACGTGTGATAGCCGTGGTAGCAGTGAGCAGGAACCACCCGATACAGCCAGCACTGATGACGTGGGCACTGCACACACTTGATCTAACTGAGATCTCACAACAACCGTATTGAAACCGTTGACAGTATTTGCACTGTGTTGCAGGTGGGTCCAGGAGACAGAAGCAACTTGCTGGGAACACAGAGCCTGTCAGGGGCAGAGCAGGATTCTAATGGATCTGTGCTCTTCGTTTATAGATATTATGAAGGAGCGCGTTTCATTTAATTCACCACCCTGAGGTTTCCAGTTATTTCTCAGTAAGAAGCAGATGAACTCGTAGGCTAGCGTTTCTTTCTTAATGCTCGAAGCAGTTCTCTCTGATGTAACGTTTGGTTGATTGTCTCCTTTCCATCATAAGTGTTTTTATGTTTCTCTAAAGAGTTACGGAGTCACGTGAAATTGATAAGTAATTGATGGTTTTGAAACAGGACCGAATAAGGCCAGAGGTAAAGCTGTTTATTACCGTAAAAGCTTGCCCTGTATTCTTTTCTCTTAGCACCTTTATTCTCCGAATCGCCTGATTGTACCTAAGACACATAAGCAGTAAGGACGGGGGAAAAGACATGATTCTATTCTTCTCTCATACAAGATGTATGTATGGAAGGCAGAGGTTCTTACTAACCTGTTTGTACTAATTAACTTGTTTTTCAAATTCCCTTTGTTGTAGAGTACCGCAGGTATATAACTAAGGGCAGAATTTATTCTCTGTATTAATATTTTTAATTATTTTAATGTTTATTTATGAGAGAGAGAGAGACAAACAGCATGAGCAGGGGGGAGTGGTTTGCAGAGACGGAGGGAGACACAGAATCCCAAGCAGGCTCCAGGCTCTAAGCTGTCAGCACAGAGTCCTATGCGGGGCTCAAACTCACAAACCGACCTGAGCTGAAATCGGACGCTTAACTGACTGAACCACCAGCGTGCCCCAATCTGTATTGATATTTTTTTAAACTCCATTTACATTCAGTAATATAAATGCTGTAAATTAGGCACCATTTTAATTGATGACACAGCAAACTTTTTTTTTAAATGAGTATTACTGTGGTATCCCTGTTAAAAAGACTGAAAGTTGACTTTTTCCCCCCAAATCACTGCCATATCTTCAGTTGATATAGAATATGAGGTATTTGTATGGGAAACTATTATGTCTATAAAAGAATGAAAGTTGTTTACTGTTAAATGTTAGGAAGTTGCTGTGACTAAGAGGGAAGTAAATGTTTTAAGAGGTTCATTGAAAGGGCATTTTAATGATTAACTCTCCTACACCAGTCAGGTTTAGTACCTTATTTAAAGTTTAGAGATTTCTTCCTTTGTTGTTGTTTTTCATTAACTTTAATGTTTTAAAACTCGCCACACGTTAGGCAGACAATGGTGCCATGCTAAAATGAGCTATTGTCTGTGGGCTTCAATCATTTCTTCTGTTCGTTCATGTGTTTAGTGATTCAACAGAATCTAATACATTTCAGAGTTAATACAGAACTATCAAGTTTTTCCCAAAAGGCTGGTTGGCTTTTGTAATCACAAGGGCACCCAGTCAAGGGACAAGTTGGAAGTGAAATCTAGCTCATGGTCCACTTGCCTTGGAGTGAGGCCGTGTCTGCGTAGAGTTGGGGGCAACGTTTACCGGTCTGGCTAAGTCACAAAAAGTTGTGTTTTCTCCTCCCCCACCATTTACATAAAGGGGCATATAGGTTAATGTCAACCTTGTTCTAAGAAAAATAGAGATGGTAAGATCCTAGACCTTCAGTTTCTTGAGGAAATATGGTGTGTGTGAGCACGTGTGTAAGCATGCACGCTTTGTGTGTTTGGGGGACGCAGCAGGAAGAAAGAAGCAACTTTATGCCAAAGGACGTTTTAAAAGTCTCAATGAATAAAATTCGATTATTACATCAGAGATGGTTTTCCTATTTTATTTTTCAGAAGAGGACTGGCAGAAGGATCTGGAAAGCACAGTTCCGTTGTGAAAAGCGAAGATCCTTTACCTACACATTTTACAAGAAACGTGCAGAAAGCCATTGATAAATATGCCTGGTAAGAATTAGCTTGTTCAATGCTTCTGATTGCAAAATCAAAACGTTCCCATAATGAATACAGGAAGCAGAATCAGTGATTGGCCATGCATTTCTAAAAGTAAAAAACAAAACAAAACAAAAAAGCAGTTTTGTTTGTAGTGTCGGGAGATGCTACACTGCATGAATGTTTTAGAATCAGTTTTAAAAGCAGCTCAGAGAAGGACAACCACCTCCCGTATAACCTCTTCCCACTTTGCCTGCATGTGTCTCTGCAGTGGATCCGTATCATCGTTGCCATCGAGTGGAAGGCCCACGCCTGCAGGTGCCCACAACTCTTGGTCTGGGTCTGACACACAGACTTCCACCACTGGCTTATCAACGGAGAGGAGCTCCATTTACTCCTGGAGAGATGACGTAGGTTTCAGAATCTTTTGTGCAATTCTGTGCTTACAATTTATAATGAAGAATTGCTTTCTTTACTTTTGAAAAAAATTTTTTTAATGTTTATTTATTCTTGAGAGACAGAGAGCATGAGCAGGGGAGGGGCAGAGAGAGAGGGAGACACAGAATCCGAAGCAGGCTCCGGGCTCTGAACTGTCAGCACAGAGCCTGACGCGGGGCCCGAACCCACAAACCGTGAGATCGTGACCTGAGCCATAGTCGGATGCTTAAGCGACTGAACCACCCAGGTGCCCCAAGAGTTGTTTTTTTTTTTTAAGTTATTTTGAGAGAGAGAGACAGAGCAGGGGAGGGGCAGAGAGAGGAGGAGACCCAGAATCCAAAGCAGGCTCCAGTCTCCAAGTTGTCAGCACAGAGCCTGACGTGGGGCTTGAACCCACAAACTGTGAGATCACGACCTGAGCCAAAGTCAGACGCTCAACTGACTGAGCCACCCAGGTGCCTCATTTTCTTACTTTTAAATAAACTTTTTACCAACTTTGAAAGATATACATACATCCATATGAACCTATTTACATGTCACATGGAAAAACTTAAAAATACAGAAAATATTAGGAAAAATAAAAATCACTTATAATCTCATAACCCAGAATCTTAGCTGTTGAGAATTTTGGTTTTGTTTTCCACTTCCCAACCCTCCCCCTCCATGTTATAAATGATCTCTTGTATCCTGTCTATGGCTGGAAATTCAGGACAGGCTTTGACAATCAGGAACTTAAATACTAGAAAAATGTGGAGAAGTAAAGACTGTACAAAGTCATCGATGATGAGGGAATTTCCCACCAGCATTCTAAATTTTTATTTTTATTTTTAGCATATACTTATTTTTGAGAGAGAGACAGAGACAGAGACAGAGGACGAGTGGAGGAGGGGCAGAGAGAGGGAGACACAGAATCCGAAGCAGGCTCCAGGCTTTGAGCTGTCAGCACAGAGCCTGATGTGGGGCTCGAACTCACAGACTGTGAGATCATGAACTGAGCTGAAGTCAGACGCTCAACCCACTGAGCTACCCAGGCACACCCCCCCCCCCCCCGCCCCGGTATTCTAAACCACATCTTTTACTCTCACCTCCAATCCTGGCAGAAGCTGATAACTTTAACCCTCTTTTGGCTCTCTTCGGGAGTGGGATTCTTAGCTGTGTGAACGTGAGCCTCCAGCTCTGGCTTTCGTTGGGGGCTCTGCCCACCACGGTCTCCCACCCCTTTCTCCCCTCCAGGACCCCGAGAATAGGGGACGGGGGCAATGGCTGCAGAAGAGCCTCCAGTGCTGGGTCCTGCTCTTTTTTGGTTTGCGTTCCGGCTTCCTTTGCTTTCTTTTGAAGCAGTTGGCCACTCGACAGGCACACGTGGGTCCGCTTCCTTGGCCGGGGGAATAGCTGGGCCTCCCACAGTGGTGAGAGGGACACCGAAAAGAGTCAGCTCCCGATCACTCAGGACTTTTCAGACAAGGCGGGACTCCTGCACCTGCGATGAACAGCCCCTGCCCTCACTCTTGTGCCTCTGCAGGTGGGAAGAAGGCTGAGGACCCTTGCTTCATAGTGCCCCAAGTTCCGCGATTCTTTCGGCACATGTTTTCGTGTAATTATCCAGAGAGATTCTTGGGGCTTCCGTTTCAAGAGTTGAAATTACATCAGGCCCTACAGTTGCTCTTTGTTTAAAAACTTTAACGTACCGGGGCACCTGCGTGGCTCAGTCGGTCCAGCGTCCGACTTCGGCTCAGATCATGATCTCACGGTTCCGTGAGTTCGAGCCCCACTTTGGGCTGTGTGCTGACAGCTTGGAGCCTTCAGGTTCTGTGTGTGTATCTCTCTCTCTCTGCCCCTCCCCGCTTACACTCTGTCTCTCTCTCTCTCTCCTTCAGAAATAAATAAACATTAAAAAAATAATAATAAAAAAATTTTAACTTACTTTTTTGATAGGTAATATTTGCAATAAGCAACAAGAGCCAAAAGAGAAAATTGAAAGTAAGCCTTTCTCCATGCCTGGGTCCCCCAGTCCCCTCCCGGGAGGAGAATATTAGTAGTTTGTTACCCTATTTGCATTTTAAAAGAATTCAGCTCCCCTGCTGTAGCGGGAATGTAGTGTGTTATCAGTTTAAGGGAAGAAGCACAACAGAAAACACTGAACAGCGTTCTGTGAAAATCAACCAGACCTGACCATCTTGGGTCAGGTGTATCAAAGTGAATGTGCACCTGCTGCTGAGTTGTGGGTTCGATTTCAGGTTCCATCATCCCTAGAGGGTACATGGTCCTTTCTATAATGACTGCAAAGTCCACATTCTTGTTGTCATGTTGTACTCCTTCTAAATAAGGAGCACTTTAAATGTGTGTTACTGATTATGAAGGCCACACATCTGCAACTTTTATTTTTTATTTTTAGTTTCATTTTTATTTTTTAAAATTTATTTATTTTTGAGAGCGCGAGAGAGAGACAGAGTGCAAGCAGGGGAGGGGCAGAGAGAGAGGGAGACACAGGATCGGAAGCAGGCTCCAGGCTGTCAGCACAGAGCCCGACGCGGGGTTTGAACTCATGAACTGCGAGATCATGGCCTGAGCCAAAGTCAGACACTTAACCGGCTGAGCCACCCAGGCTCCCGTCGTAGTTTTGCAACTTTTCGTCTTGCTACTGAATGTGCATTTCTGTTCTAGGACTTTGACAAAGCCAATGCGCAGAAAGTACAGCAGCTATTCTGGGAGGTGGAAGAAATGTTGTTCGAAGGGAAAGTAAGCCCTCAGACTCAGAATCTAGTGGCCGAATGCAGCGAGTGGGCAAGAAGATCCCTCCACCTGAGGTAGGGAAGTTGTTCCATGGTAATTCTCTGGAATGGGTTTTGGATCCACCTGCTTACTCCTGACCTGGTTAATACAGTTCGTATATTTTGACTGAAAGCAATTGCCTGATCAAAATATGTATCCAGAACACATGTCTTAATTGAGAAAGCATAGTCTTTGAAATGGTGTGTGAGGGAATGTTAGGACATTCCAGTGCCTAATTTGTGAGAAGCAAATCTCGCTCATTTTCAGAAAGGCCTTGCATACGTGACAAATACAGGAATGGGCCGAAACGAGCCTTTACCTTTCACCTTCACTAGTTTGTGAGCAACACGTCAGCCTTCAGAGCTGAGAACAGTCTTTGGGGTCGGGGTGGGGGAGGAACAGAGTAATTATTTGCCATGTGATTGAATAGCTGAATTTTACTAACTCATCCAGATTCCTTATGAGAGAGGATAGCTTATTTTTTTTTTAATTTGTTTTAATGTTTATTTATTTTTGAGAGACAGAGAGAGTACAGGTTGGGGAGGAACAGAGAGAGAGGGAGACACAGAATCCGAAGCGGGCTCCAGGCCCTGAGCTGTCAGCACAGAGCCCAACGTGGGGCTCGAACCCATGAACCGTGAGATCATGACCTGAGCCGAAGTCGGATGCTCAACTGACTGAGCCACCCAGGTGCCCCAAGGATAGCTCAGTGTGTAATAGCAAAGCTGGAGAATATAGATTGGGTATGGAGAAAAGCTTTTCTTCCTTCAATTATTCCTAAGCCAGATGCACTTAGGAGAAAAATCCATCTCACTTATCTGAAGTTCCTTTGTATTACATCTGGAGAGAATAGATTAGATAGAACACCCCTACAAATGTAGAGGGATTTTCTGGTTACCTCAAGTAGGTAACTTAAAAGAAATCTTGACTCAGTCGTTTTTAAATCTTCTCTATTCCGCCCTTCATCAGCCCTCTGTCTTGAAGGGCATAGTACGCCCACCGGTACTCATTGTGGGTGCTGACTTTTCTAGCAGAGGGCAGTCACCCAAGAGCCAGGAGCTCAGACCTGCCCCCACCACTCCTGTCTTAAATAGTTCAGACGAAAACGAAGGAGGGGAGGGTGGAAAAAGGAAAGACTGCAAGGAATATAAGCCTGGTGTATATATATTTATATAGGTTTATTCATTACGTGGATATTAGTTAACATGCATAGAGAGCCCCTGTGTGCCCAGCCTTACCCTAGATGTCTGGCTCTGGCATCTCTAAGCCAGGCCCCTCAGCCCTACAGGTGACTATTAGTATCTCTTTCATACAAAAAACAAACCAGTGAAATCAGTGGCTCAGAGAGCCTGAGAACTTTGCCTCCGATCTTTGCGTCAGTGGCGAGAACAGCCCGTCCTGCGCCCTTGAAGCCTGTGCTTTTTCCGTGACACCATCGTGCTTCTCGTGGACCGGCATGTGCCTCGTCACTTCATACACGCGCCTTCAAAGCGTCATTTCATCTGACTTGGAACACTGCAAAACGTGTTGGCCTTTTTCCGAATCAAAAGTGTTAGTAATTTCCCATCTTTTTTCTTTTTTCTTTCTCCCCCCCCCCCCCCCCCCCCGCGCAGAGTATTAGGAAGACAGCTCATAGTGCCGACTGATGAAGGATTCCAACATTTCCACGGTAATGAGCCTAGTTCCGCGGTCCACACACCCTTCCTGGATGCCTGTGGACACAAGCACAACATCAGAGAGTAGGTTCCTATGAGTTACTTTCAAAAGTATTTTTAATTTCATTTCAGTGATACTTTTTTCTTATTTACTTATTTATTTTTTAGGTCTGTTTATTTTGAGAGAGAGCGAGCTGGGGAGGGGCAGAGAGAGAGGATTAGAGGGAGAGAACCCCAAGCAGGCTCTGCACTGACTGCCAGCCTGAAGCCCCAGGCAGGGCTCACACTCACAAACCTTGGGATCACGACCTGAGCCGAAACCATGAGTCAGAAGTTTAACCGACTGAGCCACCCAGGCGCCCCCTTTTGTTTTCATTTTTAATTTCCTGTTAGTTATACTCTTCCCATGTCTGTCTTAGCCGTGAGCCTTGGCCCCACTGATTTTGGAAGCTAGGATTTCGGGGAAGGGCAGGGGCAGAGCATTTTTTCACAGGATGCTTCTCATTCTAAATTGATGGTGATGCACCAGTCAGAGTGGCTAAAATTAACAACTCAGGAAACAACAGATGTTGGCGAGCGTGTGGAGAAATGGAACCCTCTTACGCTGCTGGTGGGAATGCAAACTGGTGCAGCCACTCTGGAAAACAGTGTGGAGGTTCCTCAAAAAATTACAAATAGATCTACCCTATGGCCCAGCAATAGCACTGCTAGGAATTTATCCAAGGGTTACAGGAGTGCTGATACGTAGGGGCACTTGTACGCCAATGTTTATAGCAGCACTTTCAACAAGAGCCAAATTATGGAAAGAGCCTAAATGTCCACCAATTGACGAATGGATAAAGAAGATGTGGTTTATATATTCAATGGAATACTACTTGGTCATGAGAAAGAATGAAATCCTGCCATTTGCAACAACATGGATGGAACTGGAGACTATTATGCTAAGTGAAATAAGTCAGGCAGAGAAAGACAGATACCATATGTTTTCACTCATATGTGGAACTTGAGAAACTTAACAGAAGACCATGAGGGAAGGGAAGGGAAGGGAAAAAAATAGTTTACAACAGTGAGGGAGGCAAACCGTAAGAGACTCTTAAATATAGAGAACAAACTGAGGTTGATAGGGTGGGAGGGGGAGAGGGGAAAATGGGTGATGGGCATCGAGGAGGGCACCTGTTGGGATGAGCACTGGGTGTATGTAAGTGGTGAATCATGGGAATCTACCCCCCAAACCAAGAGCACACTGACAATGTGTTAGCTACCTTGACAATAAATTATAGTTAGAAAAATAAATTGATGGTGATGCGGAGGATGACGATATCAAGGGAGTTAACTTTTGAAGGTTAGATGCGAAACCTTTTGCTAAATGCCAAACCCAAAACTGACCCCTTGTGATGGATCCCAAGCTCCATCACAACAGCAGAAGGAATAAAGCTCTATCCCGTCTTCTCTGGCTCACCAACAGATTTTGATAAATCTCTCCATGCCAGTCACCCGTAGTTGGGACTGTGCCAGGACGTCCTTTCACTACAGCAAAAGGGATGCAAACTCATAGAGTAAGTTAGGCTTTTAAGAGGCCCTTAAATGTTGACTGATGCCCGTGTTAAAATGTTGCTTTTAAGGATACGACTTTTATCGAATGTAATAATCAATGATTTTGTTTGTTTGTTTGTTTGTTTGGGATTCTGTACTTTATGGATAAAGACTCGCCCATATCCTGCAAGCATCGTATTCTTGACACTCCACACGCCCTCACGGAGGCTCTGCTCTTTCCCCACAGGCTGTGCATCTCTGGCTCTCAGATACTCCCAGGGGTGTGCTCTTCCCCTGCACTGCCTGGCCCCGCTTGCACGCGGCCTGCTGACTGTTCAGCAGGTTCACCCCTGGAAGAAGAGGTTTACGATGCGGATGGAAAGATGGAAGAATATTTTGCTTTTGACAGAAAAGAAGAGTAAATAGAATTTATTTGACATTGACTTAGTATAATAATATTAACCTTTTTGGCATTTATTTTGATTATCCGCTCATTTGGTGTTTTGCGTAGTTTTTACTTGTCCGACCGATTTTCCATTCTTTTGAGAGTAATGTACTCCCCAAAGTGTTTAGATTCCTTTTTTTTTTAATTAAAAAAAAATTTTAACGTTTATTCATTTTTGAGAGACAGAGACAGAGTGTGAGTGGGGGAGGGGCAGAGAGAGAGGGAGACACAGAATCCAAAGCAGCTCTAGGCTCTGAGCTGCCAGCACAGAGCCCGTCGCAGGGCTCGAACTCATGGACTGTGAGATCATGACCTGAGCTGAAGTTGGACGCTAAACCGACTGAGCCACCCCGGTGCCTGAAAAGTTTTTAGATTCCTAACAGGATGTGTCTGTGCTAGATCAGTGCTCCCCTTTCTGTTTTGACCATATGGCACAGATGGGGAACAAGAAGTGTGTTTGGCATTCTGGCGAAAGTGGACAAGGCCACCTGAGGACTCCAGGCTGCCCAGAAGGGCACAGGGGAAGGCCCCGTCTCTGCACTAGATACAGAGGCTTAAATTGGTTCCTAGATAAAAGCTACAAAGATTGAATAATAAAAATTGGTCTTGTGATCCAAACTTGGTAGCAATAAAAAGTAACAATGTACTGTTTAAAACAGGATGTTACAGGGGCGCCTGGGTGGCTCAGTCGGTTGAGCGTCCGACTTCAGCTCAGGTCACTATCTCGCGGTCCGCGAGTTCGAGCCCCGCGTCGGGCTCTGGGCTGATGGCTCAGAGCCTGGAGCCTGCTTCCGATTCTGTGTCTCCCTCTCTCTCTGCCCCTCCCCTGTTCATGCTCTGTCTCTCTCTGCCTCAAAAATAAATAAACGTTAAAAAAAAAATTTTTTTAAATAAAAAAAATAAAACAGGATGTTATATTTATTTATATATGCATAATATATATATGCATGCATAGTAGATGGATGGATGGATGGATAGATAGATAGATAGCACTGTTTTAACTTGAGCCACTGATACTTTTAGTAATTACAGTGGGTTTTGTTCTTAGGGGTGATGAATGTCTTGAACAGAAATCAGTTCATCGCCATAGGATGCGGCATAAACACAGACTTCCTCCCGTTTCTCCTCACGACTGTATCAAAGATGCGGTGGCTGCGGAAGTGTTTGATCATGTCTGGACAGATGTGGTAGCACTTTTGGAAGAGCTGGTTAGAAAAACTTGGGAAGTTACACTCCCAGGTACTTATCTGCAGCATGTGTCCCCAATGAAAAGAAAAAAAAAAGACCCCCGTTGCCCAGCTTGGTGGCCCCACCCAGCATGGCCACACCTGGGATATGGTTGGGTGAGAAAGGAAGTGAGTTTTCCACCCTCCTTCACACGTGATCTTTGATCCCTTCAAAGGGGACATCATCGTTTTTTGAGTTCTAAAAATAATATGTGTGCACTTTTGGAAGAGTAACCTAGAAATACACAAGAAAGGAGCTAAAAGTCCCTTTAAAAAATCTCTAATAATAGGATAACCTCTCTAATACTGGGATGTTGGTTTTTAAGGGCTTATGGCATGTTTTTGTAAAGTAAAATGGAAACACAGATAATTGTACAGTTACTTCATTTAACCTAGCGAAATGTTCTCGAAGCTACTGGAGATCGAGAAGAAACAAATCCTAGAAATGCCAGTGATGGACAACACTGGCTAATGTTATGCGATCGGTAGGGTAGTGGTCATGTTAATTTAAATACGTTCTTTTCCAACCAAGAGATTAGTTGGGTATTGTACAATACCAAGAATTTTTCTTGCCCCAGTGTATAATCCCTAGTTTTCTACCTACCACCGAAATGATAGAACGTGCGTGTGGAAAGCATCACATCAGGCGATTGCCTTGTGGGGTCTCCGTGTTATACAAGGTTCAGTGGCCATCGTAGACTCACGGTAACTCCAGAGCAAATATTCTCTTAGAGAATTTTAAGTACCTATGTTAGATAATATGTTTCCTAATAATATTGATTTTTTTTGTTTTGTCGTTGACGTGGAAGGAAAGAAACAGAAAGAAAAATTGAAAGTAGCTGAGAATAAATCTCCACTTACACTCATTTCTCGTACGAACACCGATGCGTCGAGTGTTCCCCCATCCAGAAGCTCTGAAGCCCGAAGTATATCCCTGGCTTCTCATCTTCATCCACCTCAGGTAGGTGTTTTTCTACCAGTCTCTCTCTTTCCTTCAGTATTTTATGGCCTTTATGTCAGAGTGCCTGCCTTTCTATATCGAGTATTTGGGTCTGTCAATTGGACTACTTTAAAAATAATTTGTGGAAAAACAAAATAAAAATAATTTGTGTATAGAGTTTAGTAGCGTCACCATATTCTTGAATAGAGACACTCAGATTTGAGACTTCCCACCTGCACTGAGCTGTAGAACTGTTTACATATTTTTATTTTTATTTAAAAAAATTTTTTTAATGTTTATTTATTTTTGAGAGAGAGAGAGAGAGACAGAGAGAGAGCAGGGGAAGGGCAGAGAGAGGGAGACACAGAATCTGATTCAGGCTCTAGGCTCTGAGCTGTCAGCACAGAGCCCAACGCAGGGTTTGAACTCACGAACCATGAGATCATGACCCGAGCTGAAGTCAGAGGCTTAACCGACTGAGCCACCCAGGTGCCCATCCATGTTTTTAAAGAAAAAAATGCTTTTCCCCAGCATTTCTAGCCAATATGAAGAATCCAGATGTTCTCCTCTCTTCCCTCCCAAATGATAAAAAAAAAAAAAAAGTCAATGAAAATATGTTGGATCCATTCAACATTTATTGAGTTTACATTAAGTGCACTGTATTAGGTATGTTCAGTTGTATCAATCATATACATGAACGAAGCATAGTCCCTGATCGAGTAGAAAGAAAAGCATAATGCAAGTCAGATGCAATACATTGGGTCAGTTCTGTGCAAAACAAGGCCTCAGGAGAATAAAGGAGAGAATGATTCATCCTGACCTGAGCTCGAGCCTCGATGTTTTAGGTTGGAGGTGAAATTTGAACAGAACCACGAAGAAGCAAGTAGGGCTTGCACGGGTAGGAGGTCTGTGTGGGTCATTTCAGGCCAAGCAGAGGCATGGGGGAGTGGGAGGGTGTGTTTGGAGAACAGTGATTGGACGGGGCAGGATTAAAGGTGGGGATGCTGGGGCCACCGGGGGCATTGGGTCAAGACCAGGGTAGTGAGAGTCAAGAAACTATGGAGGAACTATTTGGGACGTGTCTCTTAACTGTTCCAAAGTTGAGTTTCCTTTACCTAGGGAATGATGATAAGACGTTGTCCAAGGTATTGCCATGAGGATAAAATTCTGTAAACAGGTGAGAGTTCCTAATGCAAAGCCTAGTGCATTCTAGGCACCCAGGACATTTTTCTTGAATTGCTTCCTTAATCAAAGATCTAGTGGAGGGTGGGGCTGGAAAGGCTGATCTTGCCCATGGGAGACCTTCAGTAACACTAAAGAGTTTGGACTTTAGGTTTTGCACAGCTTGTCTTGTGCGGGTGGGGAGCAGAGAAAAAGGACAGGAGGGGTTTCCTGGTCTTGAGGTACATGCAGTTTAGCTGGAGGGAGTCAAGCCAGGCCAAACAACACTGCACACACGCACACAGGCAAGATGAGGCGGCCAGTAGACAGTAGGGTGGATGAGGGTTTGAGCCACAGAACTACAAGTGTCGGGCCCGATGGCACAATTTATGAGCTCTGTGATCTTGAATCAGTCCCTCAAAGCCTCAGTCTCCTAATCGATGGGATCTGTGGGTCAGGAGGCCGTGAGAAGCAAAAGAGATAAGATGCTGAGTACAACGCGTAGGGTAGAGTAGGCACTCAGTCAGCGTCAGCTTTCATTGTAACCAGATGCGAATTGTGTATCGTATCCTATCATAGCACATCACATCGCATTGTATATTGTAATTTGATATCCTATAGCTCGTAAATGCCCTGGAGAAAAAAATAGCATAGCCTCCATAAAGTAGAGTAATACCTGAATTAAATCCTAAATGATACATTAGATTTGGTAAGGCTGAAAGGAAAAGGGAAGATATTCAAGGCAGAGGCAAAACTATGCATCTGGCATAGGAGCACATAAACAGACTACCTTTGCAAAGTGTAGAAGAACACGGGTCTGAATAGGATGTACCGTCAGGGAGTGGTAGTTTAAAATAGAAATATCTAGGTTGGTTAAGTGTCCAGTTGGTTAAGTGTCCAACTTCAGCTCAGGTCATGATCTCACTGTTCGTGGGTTCGAGCCCCGTGTGGGGCTCTGTGCCGACAGCTCAGAGCCTTCAGATTCTGTGCCTCCCTCTCGCTCTCTGCCCCTCCCCTGCTCACACTCTGTCTCTCTCTCTCTCTCAAAAATAAATAAACATTAAAAAAAGTCAAATAAAATAGAAATATCTAATAGGGTTGTTTTACCCTGTAGTGTAAGGGCTTTGCAGTAAGACTTTGCTTTTGCTGTTCAAAATACACTTTCAGAATGCTGCCGCTAATTGTATTTTTCTCTGGGCTTTTTAAACTGCTCTGGCAGGATCAGCATTGGTTCCCACTTTGCATATTCACATACGCGGTATGAGTCGCATAAAAATGGGTGGCTGATGACAGCATAGGAAAGAATCTATAAGTATTAGGCAAAATATAACTAAGCTCGAAAAATATGGAAAGTTTTCAATCTAAGGAGTTTTTTTACAAGTATTTTCTTTTTGTGGCTTTTTATTTTTTTATTTTTGAGAAGGACAGAGAGGGTGCAAGCAGGAGAGGGGCAGTGAGAGAGGGAGAATCTTGATCAGGCTCCGTGCTGTCAACATAGAGCCGGACATGGGGCTTGAACTCACAAACCATGAGATCATGACCTGAGCTGAAATCAAGAGTTGGACACTTAACTGACTGAGTCATCCAGGCCACCCTCTTTTTATAGCTTTAATGGGCTTCAAAAAAATTTTTTTTACAGCTGATTCATTGTTTTCATTTGGATCCATGTTAAAAGGAAATGAATGGATGACAAAGTTGAAAATAAAGTATTATTAGAGCCTGTTTTGAAATAGTCAAAGTGTTCTAGCAGTAGTGACAACAGGTCTTAATTTATTCCGCTAACATTTTTTTGTTTTTACGTTTTCAGCATGGGGGAAAATGTGCTTGTGGTTGCTACATCTATTCTCGAACTAGAATATGATTCTAGTTCAGAAATCCCGTTTGCCTGAATCAAATGTTGTTTTACATCCTAGCTGGTCATATTGCGGGACCAAATGGGGAATTCGGGATTATTTAGCCCTTCGTGCTTTCCCAGTGTTCTTCAACTTAATTCTCATACAAAGTATGTATCAGTATTCTGGACTTAAAGACTAGGGAATTAAACCTTCAAGAACCAAGTAAGCTTTCCAAGACCACCAGTCAGGAAGCGGTTAGAATTGGGATTCAAATTTAAGGGTCTGACGTCTGGTGTTCGGGTTTCTTCCTAGGCTCTTGTGCCCTTCCTGGCAGCTACCTTCCTCAAGCTGTGAAGGACTTCCTCTGGGAGCAGGCCAGTTAGGAGCTGGGGTACCCTTTCTTTGCTTCTCCAGATTCTCTCTCTACCTTCTTCACCCTGGTATGCCCTGGCCGCTGGTACATTCTAGCTGTCTGGAGGGCTCCTTCGCCCCATATGGCTCTCAGAGCTCAACGTGGGAGCAGAACGTGGGACACTGTTCACTCCTGGCCTTTCTGCCAGGTCGCAGTGATTGGTGGCGTTTCCCCCTGCAGCTCCCCTTGCCGGATTCCAGAAACTTATCCCTCCCTTCTTGCCACTCTCGGCTTCCAAGTGGTAATGTGTCCCTACTGTGGCGTTGTTACGTTGTGTTGGGAAATTAAGCCATTCCCTGTTGATTCCCCTTCGCCCGTCTTTATAAAATATAGTCCCTTTTAAAACTTTTCCTCAAACCAGCCCATTGGAGCGCGCCTTTGTTTCCTGCTGATTCCCGACAGGCACCAGAGATTGCATTGGCCCTGGCTGCCTTTTAACTTTCACTGTCTTGACTCTTCCCAGGTTCATCGCTTCTCCAACAACTTTTATAGTGATTTGAGTTGTGTGATGACAATTCAAGCAAAACCACTTCAGCAGAGACCTACCTGTTTTGCGGATAGAACGCAGTACGTATGTGAAATAACGATGCAGCCTGCTCTCTAGGCTGCATGCACCTGAGCACGAGGCCTGCAGAAGTCCGCGTGCTAGGCGTGTCTGAGCACACTCAGGGAAGGATACGGCCATGTGTGAGAATGAAAACGCACTGCTCCAATAGCAGCCACAAAAGTGACTTACCGTTAGGTGAGGGTCAATAGATAAGGGGAAGATAGCTGTGAATTCTTAATCTTCTGGGCTATACTGTGTGATTGCAGTCAGGGAGGACCTTAGACCTTATGTTCCTGTGGATGATTCTTCAGTGGAATGGAAGTTGAATTGGAAATGATAGTCTGTCCATTCGTTCGGCCAATATTCAGAAGTATCTGCTTGAGGTGGGCACTTTTCCAGACAGTGCCTCGTAATGGGCACATCTATCTATGCCCTGTTCACCTAATGCTTACAAGCTGAGTAATTAATTTGGCCCCCCCCCCACCCCTCCCACCCCCAGGAATGAACAAGAAGGCAAATCACTGGGTGTGGGGGCCAGTGCTCCGTCTTTGGCCCGGCACCGTCTGGGACGAATCTCAGATGCTCGCGGACTCCACGCTTCCGCGAGGAAGACGCCTGCACATCTGAGGCTGCCTTCTCTCACTTCAGACTCCCAGAGGATGAAGACCCCCAGTGTGTGCAGCGATGAAGTTCTAAGGGGAACAAAGCCGTAAGTCTTGTTTCTCTCCTGGGGAGCCAGAAGCCACACGTGACGGAGGATAGAGACAGGTGGACACCTTCTAAGTAGTTCATTAATTTGAATATTTCCCACGAAATGCGTTTCGGTAGTGTAGTTAAGCTGCGTGCTGGAAAGTAAAGTCAGGCAGAGAACCCGCGTTTGTGTCTTTCCAGTTTTTATTTAAATTCTAGTCAGTTAACATGTAGTGTAACGTTGGTTTCAGGAGTAGTATGACTGTTCGTTCTTTTTTATCTCTAAGGCTGTGTTTCACTCTGTGTGGGGGAGTTTCAGAAAAGCTTTTGACCTTAGGGCTCGACATCAAATCATTGTCCTGTTAGAAAGGAACTTGTCTTTTCCTTTATTACAGAGGTATTAGGGAGCAGCCCAGCTTTATCACTTACTCAAGTGCCCAGCAGTCTTTACATTAATAACAGCTAGTGTTTGTCGACAGCTTTCTGTTACCAGCACCAGCGGGACGAGTCACATTTATTATCTGACTTACTCCTTGCCACAAATCTTTTGAGTTAGTACTCGTGGGATCCCAGATCCAAGAGGAGGAGACAGAGGCTGAGAGAAGTTGCATAACTAGCCAAAGCTCCCAGGAAGGAGAGGCAGAGCCTGGGGCTCCCCCGAGGTGCTATGCAGCTTCCGAGACCTCCACTCCCTACCCCCAGGACCACTGGCCCCAGGCTTCCTGCAGCAAGGGAGGGAGTCATTAAGGGGGCTGCCTTAGGCTCCCCCTGCAGGGATGGGGTGCATAATCAGCTGCCAGTGCTTAACCAGCAACTGGATTTTTCTGGATGCATTACACAGAGCCATGTTCAGCTTTGTGATAGATTACTGTGTCTTTCACCCTCCGGAACTGGTATTTCTGGTGTTGTTCGGGTTATCCGGGGTTATTTGCTCTGATAGTTCTTTTCAAGAGCTCTTCCCCTCCTCCAGTCCCACTGTGGCCACTTGGGACCCCTGACCCCATGCCCCAGTCACTGGCACATTGCTGGCCCTCTCCTCCTCCTCCCAGCCCCCCGGGCTCCACAAACAGGCTTTCATCCAAAACCTTTTCTATTTTCTGTTGAAATCTGTGCCTCCAACTATACCTTCCCTTCATGTTCTGCCCCTTCCTATCCATACACCATAGACCCGTGTTTTTCAACTGTTTTTTATTTATATTACTGCCATACTAAGAAGCCCTTTTAGACGATCTTTCCTAATTCCTCCCTCACCTGTGGAATTTTAATGCCACAAGTACAGTCTATGTACTGTTCTTTATGTCTGTGTTTTATGCATAAAAAAAGTAAGGGTTGGTTTGTCTGTCCCACCAATAACCAGCGTTGGCCCCTTGGGGGGCAATGTCGCCCTCATTGATATGCATACCTGTTTCCATTACTATTGATCACCCGCCTTGACTGGGTTCAGCCTTTTTTTCCTGTCTGACCCACAACCATGCCAACTGTGCTGGTCCTTCCCTCGTGGGGATTTTGTTCGTGCCCTTTCACTTTGAGCAAAGTAACCTGCTTTTTTCTATCAAAGTACTCCAAGTTCACAGTGGAACATTAGCATAGTACCAAAACTACAAGTAGGTGTCAAAGGTCACCTGTATGCCTAATACCTAGAAATGTAAAAATGATAACTGTTGATAAATTTACTACCAATTTTATCTATGGTTACGTTTCTTCTTTTCTTTCCTTTATCTTTTTTCTAATACTACGTTTTCCTACTAATAGAGCTTTTCTCATATTTTTTTCACTTAACATTATTCCTATTTTCCACATTGTTAAATATTTGTGAAAGCATGATTTTAACGACTAGAAATAACGTATGGGTGATAATTTGTGAAATAGTTCGCTATTACTGGAACTTTTCCTTCTGTATTTTCACCATTATAATGTACAGGGGACATCATTTTATGTAAATCTTTTAAGTTTTTATTTAAATTCCAGTTAGTTAACAAACAGTGTAATATTAGTTTCAGGTGTAGAGTATCATTTCATATAAATCCCAATAAGGATGTCTTTAAATTGTTTTTCCTGTTGGTACAACCCTAGAAGTAAAGCTGCCGGGGTCAAAGATTATGGATATTTTTACGACTCTTCACATCTTTTTCCAAGGCTCTTCCCAGAATGGTTCTAACAATCTGTAGTCCCACTGGCAGGACGTGAAACTCTTTCCTTGCAGCCTCTAAACTATGGGTAGTATGTGTATTTTAAAACTTGATAGCCAGTATGGTCACATTTTAATTTTCATAACTTGATTATTAACGAATCAATGAATTGGAATCTTATTGTAGAATATCCATCTCCATTCTTGTGCATGAACCAGACAGTCTTTCCATGTCAGTATCTGGTGGGGAATGTCTATCATCATTACTCTTCGGAACCTTTCCTCACCCTTCCTGACAGTCTATGATCTGGTGGTCAAATTCAAAAACGAAAAGTATTACATTGAACCTGATGGCATTAAATCTATTACAAATGTAGGGATGACCGACACTTTCACAATATTTAGTTTTCTCATCGGAGAACATATCTTGCCTCTCCTTTTAATGCTCTTACATAAAGTTTTATAGTTTTCCTCATCGAGGCCCTACACTTTGGTAATTAATTTTATCCTTCATTGATCGCTCCGTTCTCTCAATTTCTACAGCACTTCTATTTAGAATCGTTTACCATAGCCCTTCATTACATCAACTGATTACGTTGTTCTCTAATAACTTCATGGGTTTTCAGTAACTTACAAGCTCCTTAAGAGGAGGAACCAGACCTTCAATTATTTCCGTATCCTGTACAGGGACTAGCATCGCAGAGCAGTCAGTAAATACAGTTCGACAGTCACTGCCGAGCAAGGAGAAGGTGACCGGAGCTGGTGGTCAGTCCCCCTCTTTACATTTGTCTTTCCCACACTCTGCTCATTCTCCTCGAACATTTCTTTTGAAAGGCAGCTGTGATTACCAGTTCCGATGAGGAGCTTTGTGGTGAGGTCTGTCCCCCTGTCTGTGCATCTGGGTGCTCAGTTACATGTTGTTGTGTTTACAGGCAAACTGGCATAGACCGGGGGTCCTCCCCACCGGCTCAGGCCTCAAGGAGCAGGTTACCCCCCATAGGCTCAGAGACTGGTGGGCAGAATGTGGCAGTTCCTGGATCTCGACCTGTTCCTGTAAGACACATTTCATTATATTTAAGTGCACCATTTAGATCGTCTACTGCAAAACAAACAACCACAATATAATTTTGGCCCTTCCGGGGCCAAGTACGAACTCAAGTAACGTAAAACGTCTCCATAATCTGCTTCCTGAAAGTAACTGGCACGCGAGAACTGACGGGAGGTGGGAGGGATGATTCACTGTCGTGCGAAATGAAAACCGGATTTGAACCGAATCAGAAAGTCCAGGTGTCAAAGAAAATCTGACAGTCAGAATGCTATAGCAAAGAAAATAGCATGAAGGTTAGGTCAGGAGACAGGGAGATCTGTGTTTGAGCCCGGCCACCCAAATGTAGTGTAGAAATTAACGTAGTAGAAATTAATCTCCCTGCGCCTTTGTTTTCTGACCCGTAGAAGGGCCACAGTGATTCCTTCCTCAAAGGACTGATATAAGGATGACGTGGATTTATAGATGGGAAATAACGCCTGCGTAAAGTAAGAGCTCTGTAGAACGCCCCTGCCATTTTTATCAGTTCTCATGTTTACGGCTCAGGGGCACCATGTCTGTCGCAATGCGGAGGGAATGTCTTCTTCACCCAGGCTCAACGCGGCCACGTGATGGCAAAAGGTGTGGGGCAGGTGTGGGGCTGCTGGTGTGCATCACCAGATGTCCCCCCACAGTTACAGTGACTCGCCACTTCGCTCTCTTACGAGTAACTAACTCATCTCTGTTTCGTAAAACACAGAAGGGCCCCAGTCGTGGGAACCTAAAAAGCCTAAGGAGAAAAACCGATGGAATGTTTTCTCTTGCATTCCTTTGCTTCCCTGAGTGCAGCGGCAGAATCCATTCCTAGAAAGGCAAGAATTGCACAGCTTTCGTGTGTAACCTTAGAATGTCGTGGCTTAGAGTAAAATCATAAAGGAAGGCAGACATCACATTAAAAAAAAAATAAACCCAAAATTACATTTCTATTATAATTTAATATTGGGTACTTTATGCGGTTCGGGTTTTTAATCCGTATTTATCTATTGGGACACTTGCTTTATCAGGTTAAATAATAGAATGACATAATCAACATGTGTTTTGACATTTATGCTAGATAGATGTTATACTTCCCAGTATCTAAATAAAAGTTTCAGATAAGGGAGTGAATGGATGAATAAATGAGTGAATGGTTGAAACACAAAGAAAGGAATCTTCTTTTGTCTTTTTTAAGGATTGTGTTTACCTGAAACCAAAACATATTATCCTTTATTTAGTACAGAGGGAGGCATCCACAGAACCGTGTGTTAAGTGCAGTACCTGACAGTTTGGAACGCTCGCCTCTTCGAGAAAGATCTCTGACCGTGGAACAGTTTTCAAGACCCAGCACAACCCACACATTTCGGGTAGGTTGTCTGTTAACCATAAAGTTGACTTTTAAAAATGTCTGAAACAATACGGGGGGCCTGGGTGGCCCAGGCGGTTAAGTGTCTGACTTCAGCTCGGGTGGAGATCTCACAGCGTGTGGGTTCGAGCCCCGCGTCGGGCTCTGTGCTGACAGCTCAGAGCCTGGAGTCTGCTTCCGATTCTGTGTCTCCCTCTCTCTTTCTGCCCCTTCTCACAGTCTTTCTCTCTCTTTCCCTTTCAAAAATAAACATTAAAAAAAAAAAAAAGAATCTTGTTTAAAAACAATACGTGTAACAATAAAGCTCACCCCTCATTTTATTTTTCTTCTGACAGTTAGATACTCCTCGAAAAGGTTCACTGACCCTGATGGAATTTGCTGGCCACACATGGACAAGTCAGAGTCTGTTGACAGGTCAGTTTTCTCCACATGTAAATAAATGAGGTGTGATGTAAAGTTTCAAGTTTTGGAAAGAGAAATGGAAGATCATCTACCTAAGTAGGACTCTTTTGACCACGTAAGAGCAAATTACAAGTGTTTGTCACCCATGGCCAGACACAGAAGTCTCTAGAAAGAGCCACACTTCAAAGATAAGCCCTCGCCTGCTGTTAGTCATCAAGGGGAAAATGCCCAAATGCTCTGCATTAAACTGGGGCCTCACTCTCAGAAAAAGGAAAATGCTGTCTTAGGAGCCTCATGACAAATCAGTGTCTCTCTCCACAATAACAGTTTTCATGTTTTCTCATCACACCCTCCTCTTAATTCCCTTTAAAGATCTAGTTTATAAAAATTAACACAAATATTCTAAGTATTTTAGAATGGAGAGTTTCACAGATAAATACTTATTTTCAGCCCAGTAGCTATTTTTAGAGTAAAGTTTCTAGTCCGAACGCAGGCCAGTGATGTTTTAATTCTCAAAACTGTTACCAGTATTTTTGTTTAAGGAGGCAACATAGTATTATCATGAACTGTGCCACTCTGGAACCCAATGCCAGGTTTCCATCCCACTCACTGAGCTATCTTAGGAGAGCCTCAACCTTCTTGGGCCTCAGTTTCTTCTTTTTATAATAGTCTGGGTTGATCAAGCCATCACTGGAAAAATGTCCAGAGAGGACCTCGCTAGATTCTAGGCATATGTTGTTTGTTCAAGAATTAGGAGTCATTGGGATTATAGGTCATGTGAAATGCACAGGGTAACTTGCTGTGTTAAGGCAAATGCTACAGTTTAAACATAAGTCTAGTAAAATTGAAGCGTTGTGACAACACGCTAATTTTATCACTGTTTACGTCAGCCCTTCTGTAGTTCTGTGGCATAGTGATGTCACGGATGCTTTAGCCTTTTACAGATTCTCTCGAGGAACACTCAGTGTAGTGGGGAAGATGAGGGGACCGTGAGAGAGGTGAGCAGGACCACCGGCTGGCTGTGCAGATGGGTAAAGGGTCGAGGGGCGGCCCGGAGGGGCCGTGAGCCACGCAAATCGGGACGAGCATCACGCGGTACACAAGACCGATCCCCTGGATGGTCAGTAGACGGTGGTGCCGGCAGAGGGGACGCAGAGAATTTCGATGAGTTTCGTTTTGGAGATCTTGACCGCAGGACGCTAAGTGGAGCTGTCTAATAGTTTACTGGGCACACAGGATTAGAGGTTCCGAGAGGGAACTGGGTTCTGAATTCGTTTGAAATCTGCACATTTAATTTACCCCCCGTACTAAGTCAGTATATTCTCTTATCAGGAATCTTGTGACTATTATTACCGACTGTCAGGAGCTTTTCTCATGGCTATAGAAATAACTGAGGTACATAAGAGGTACTTCTGTAATTCTAAGAATTTATTTTCTTTCTTTCTGACAAGCAGGCATGTCATCTCTTAACCTTTGCTTCCAGGTCAAAAAGCACCAGGAACTATTAATTTATCGACATTTGTTCTGTGGCAGAAGAAAAAGAGAAAGGGAGAAGCTGAGGGGAATCCCCAGCAGTGGCAAGGGTCTCTTAAGGCAGCTTACATTCCTTCTGCCCCCATGAAGCCAGTAGGCCACCAGAACTCACTACTCAGCTTCCTGGGATCCACCTCAGGGTAGAAGGTGCTAGCAAAGCCACCAGCTCTTGGAGGACACAGGGCCAGAACTTAGGCTTAGTGGAGAAGGGGAACAACATCCATCCTTCTTTCCCTCCTTCCTTCCTTCCTTCCTTCCTTCCTTCCTTCCTTCCTTCCTTCTTTCCTTCCTTCTTCGCTCCCTCCCTCCTTCCCTTCCTTCCTTCCTTCCTTCTTTCCTTCCTTCTTTCCTTCCTTCTTTGCTCCCTCCCTCCCTCCCTTCCTTCCTCCCTCCCTTCCTTCCTCCCTCCCTTCCTTCCTCCCTCCCTTCCTTCCTCCCTCCCTCCCTCCCTTCCTTCCTCCCTCCCTCCCTCCCTCCCTCCTTTCCTTCCTCCCTTCCTTCCTCCCTCCCTTCCCTCCTCCCTCCCTTCCTTCCTTCTTTCCTTCCTTCCTTCCTCCCTCCCTCCCTTCCTTCCTCTCAGGACCCCAGATGGCAGTTTTTGCATATTTCCCGGTTTATGTAAAAGCAACATCAAAGTATTTTGGTTTTCTTTTTAAAAAAAAATGTCGTCTGCATTGAATGTACAAAGCCATCCTTTTGAGAGCTGGAAGTTTGAAGCAGTTTAATGGGCGTTACTTTGTGGTTGGTGTTTCAGGTTCACAGTATCCGCCTAAATCTTTTCAGAGGACGACTCTGACGTCAAGGAAGAGATTCCAAGTGGCATCTTGATGGAACCGGGAGCAGCCAGTCTCAGCATGCCATTTATCACACGAATAATGGAAGAACAAGTATTCTACTACGCATCAGTTTGTCTGACAGCGGGACCTGAGCCCGTCTGAGAGAAATGCAAGCACATAAACAGCTTAGTTTTGCATCCTTGCATTGTAAAGAGACTACGAGTCAAATTCACCGACCTTCTTCACTGGAAGTGTTCGGATCTAATAGGTGTTTATAATCCATCATCTTGTCAATCACACATACACAGACACACACATAAGCAGTGCATGTATTTACACACTCAACAGATGAGAGGATATTATCTAGGAATGGGCCATTTTGTAACTTTGTGTCTTGACATGTGTTTTGTGTCTCATTCTGTGACTCATCCACCGAAGTCCTGGTTACTAATTGATGTGATGTCACTCCCTTCTTTAGAAAATAGCAAAGCCATCTTTGGTACAGTATGTCAGTTTATCTAAGATTCAGATTGTTCTGGGCGTTGTGCTGACTTTCTTACACCTTTTTAAAAAATGTTTTAATGTTTATTTTTGAGAGACAGAGTGTGAGCGGGGGAGGGGCAGACACAGAATTGGAAGCAGGCCCCGCGCTCTGAGCTGTCAGCACAGAGCCCGACACGGGGCTCGAACCCATGAACTGTGAGATCATGACCTGAGCCAAAGTCGGACACTCAACTGACTGAGCCACCCAGGCGCCCCCTTACACCTTTTTTCAAAAAGTACTTGAGTCACGAGCCTCTTTGAGAAATGACAGCGACTGTCTCCCGAGCCAATTTCATTTTGCTAGTTTTCATGCTCAGCCTCAGGCAGTGTATCCAAAAGTGTTCCAAATTTATTGACTTTTAAAGCCGACTAGAAACCTAATTTCCCCATACCGTGTATGGTTTCCTGTTTGCTGTCTGCGGGTGAAGGTGTTCATCCACTGGAGGGAAGCCCTGAAGCAGCCTCCTGGTTATTTTATCACAGTCTGATCTTTGCTCAGATGTCACATCTGCTGTGAACCCTCCCTGATCCCTCTAAGGCAGTGGTTCTTTCCGCTCTGTCCTCTGACCCTGCGTGTGTCTCTTCCGACCATGTTCCCCTATCTGGCATTCATACAGAAAATGGAATGGGGATTGCGAAGGGGAGGTGATCGGTTGGAGGCCAGGCTCTAGGGTCATTTTCTTTGCTTTCCTTTTTTCTTTCTTTCTTTTTTTTTTTTTTTTTTTTTTGAGAGACGGGGGGGTGGGGTGAAAGTGAGTGAGGGGCAGAGAGAGAGAGAGAGAGAGAGAGAAAACCATGAGGGGCAGAGAGAGATGGAGGGAGGAGGAGAGAAGCGGGGCTTAATTGAAGCGAGGCGTGTGTTTTCTTTTGTTTTTGTTTTTTTGGTTTTTTTTTGTTTTTAACCAAAGTGGGGCTCGTGTTCACCCAAAGCAGGGCTGGAGCTCACCGGAAGCAAGGCTTCTGTTTTATCCAAATTGGGCCTCAAGCTCATGAACCACGAGATCATATCCTGAAATGAAGTCACATGCTTAACCGACTGAACCGTGCCCCAGGGTCATTTTCATTTGCCTCCCACCTGCCCCATGGTTTTCCTTTATAGTGACTTATGTTCTTAGATGTTTCTATTCTCAGATCTCAAATCACCAAAATTTCTTTTTTTTTTTCCGATCACTTACATTTTATCAATTTATTTTTTATTAATCTATAATGACACTTGTCCTATTATCACTTAAATGCATAATAAATTATTTTCAGCATATTTCTGGTTGTAAGAAGAGAGGATCTTTGCCTACTTAGAGATGTCTGGAAATTAAAAAGTGTGTTGAGACGGGAACTAGTGTTGCCCTTGATCACAGAGGACAGGACAAAAATGGTGCTGGAGCCTTGCCTCTTTTTTGTTTCTCCCTTACATTTCTCCTGACTTATTTTTCACAGTTATGGAACCTGTTATGGAGTAGGTGGCTGGCCCCAGCTCCGTGACTCTAGATTTTTAATGCTTAGTTACCCACACAAAGCAGACCGAAGCATTTAGAAATGTTTCAAAACTCTCCCTCAACATTAGCTATAGGCACTTAAAATACCAGTCTTGATTTAGCCACTCTCAAATGTGAGGGATTCCTGGACACGGGAGCAGCCTGGAGTCCCTGTTCCCAAGGGCCTCTAGTCCTGGTGCCCTCTGGTCCCTAATTCCTGCTAACGTGGGTTTTCTATCCACCCTGCTCTTTCAGAACGGCTCAAGCTAATTCATGTCAATTTCCAGGACCCATTCAACTGCTTCCCAGTCAGCGCAGACCTCTTAGAAGGGAAAATGACTGATATGCATTCTAAACTAACATCAAGGAAGAGTATCCAAGAGAAATGATTTTCTCATGGAGAACCACTGAATAGATTTTATGGTAGCTTTACTTTCTGTGGCTTCAAAGGTTTCTAAATGAAAATCTATTATTTGTATATGTATTGATAAGACCGCTTTAAAAAACAGAACCAAGTGCAGTAATCATTTTCAACTGGAGCATACAGCACAATTTTATTTTTATTTCTTTTTTAATTTTTTTGACAAAATTATTGAGAGAGCCTGTGAATGAGCATGAGCGGGGAGGGGCAGAGAGAAAGAGGAAGAGAGAGAATCCCAAGCAGGCTCCGTGCTGTCAGCATCGAACCTGGCATCCTGCTGGATCCCACAACCCTGAGATCATGACCTGAGCCAAAATTAAAGAGTCCGAAGCTTAACCAACTGAGCCACCCAGGTGCCCTGAAAAAGTACAGTTTTAGAGATAACAGAGGCATGGCTTTGCCACTGACTTTAATAAGACCTGCTTAGAGCATGTATTTTTATACCTGTACCCTTCATTTACAGGTTAAATGAGATTTAGAGGTTAGCAAATGATGCTTACATCAAGGATAGTGCTTTTTGAAGTGATCAGGGAAGAACTGGGGCCATGTTTTCATAATACTGCACCTTGATAAGTAAGTCTTAGAATTTCTTTGTTAAAAATTGGAAAAGGCAAATGGAATTACTCCTGAGGTCAATTTTTAAATGAACGTTAATGACTATGTTAATTGAAATGTCAGTTAATTCATCCAAAACCAAGGAAGGAATGAAGGAATTTTAAAATAATATAAAAACATGTAAAATACCATAGAAAACTGCTAAACAGTATACATGTTCAATGCAATCCCTATCAAAATAACACCAGCATTCTTCACAGAGCTAGAACAAACCATCCTAAATGTGTACGGAACCAGAAAAGACCCCGAATAGCCAAAGCAATCTTGAAAAAGAAAATCAAAGCCGGGGGCATCACCGTTCCGGGCTTCAAGATGCATTACAAAGCTGTAATCATCAAGACAATATGGTAGTGGCACAAGAACAGACACTCAGATCAATGCAACAGACTAGAGAACCCAGAAATGGACCCACAAGCATATGGCCAACTAATCTTTGACAAAGCAGGAAAGAATATCCAATGAAATAAAGACAGTCTCTTCAGCAAATGGTGCTGGGAAAACTGGACAGCGACATGCAGAAAAATGAACCTGGACCACTTTCTTACACCATACACAAAAATAAACTCAAAGTGGATGAAAGACCTAAACGTAAGACAGGAAGCCATCAAAATCCTAGAAGAGAAAGCAGACAAAAAACCTCTTTGACTTTGGCCACAGCAACTTTTTACTCAACGTGTCTCTGGAGGCAAGGGAAACAAATGCAAAAATCAACTATTGGGACCTCATCAAAATAAAAACCTTCTGCACAGCGAAGGAAACAATCAGCAAAACTAAAAGGCAACTGACAGAATGGGAGAAGATATTTGCATACCAGATAAAGGGTTAGTATCCTAAAGCTATAAGAAAGTTATCAAACTCAACAACCAAAAAACAAATGATCCAGTGAAGAAATGGGCAAAAGACATGAACAGACATTTCTCCAAAGAAGACTTCCAGATGGCTAACAGACACATGAAAACATGCTCAACATCACTCATCATCAAGGAAATACAAATTAAAACCACAATGAGATACCACCTCACACCTGTCAGAATGGCTAACATGAACAACTCAGGCAACAACACGTGTTGGCGAGGATGCAGAGAAAGAGGATCTGTTTCGGGTTGCTGGTGGGAATGCAAGCTGGTGCACCCACTCTGGAAAACAGTATGGAGGTTCCTCAAAAATTTAAAAAAAGAACTACCCTATGACCCAGCAATTGCACTATTAGGTATTTATCCAAGGGATACAGGTATGCTGTTTCGAAGGGACACACGCACCCCCATGTTTATAGCAGCACTATCGACAATAGCCACGGTATGATAAGAGCCCAAATGTCCATCAATGGATGAATGGATAAAGGAGATGTGGTATATATATACACAATGGAGTATTACTTGGCAATCAAAAAGAATGAAATCTTGCCATTTGCAACTACGTGGACGGAACTGGAGGGTATTATGCTAAGTGAAATTAGAGAAATATCATATGACTTCACTCATATGAGGAATTTAAGATACAAACAGATGAACATAGGGAAGGGAAGCAAAAATGATATAAAAACAGGGAGGAGGACAAAACATAGGAAACTCTTAAATATAGAAAGCAGAGGGTAGCTGAAGGGGTTGTGAGATGGGGGATGGGCTAAGTGGGTAACAGGCACTAAGGAATCTACTCCTGAAATCATTGTTGCACTATATGCTAACTAACTTGGATGTAAATTTAAAAAATGAATAAATGAATTAAAAAATAAATGTTAAAAATTTTAAAAGTAATATGAAAGGAAGTGTCCAGGCTGATGTTATTCTGAACTAGAATGGAATTTCTATGCCAATTAAGAGGTACATCTTTCTTATTCAGGATTTTTATCTCTATAATTTTTTAAATTTATTTTTTAAGTTCAAGTTAGTTTACATAAGTGTAGTATTGGTTTCAGGGTAGAATGCAGTGATTCATATATGCAGTGATACATATAACACCCTGTGCTCATCCCAGTAAGTGCCTTCCTCAATGCCCATCACCCATTTAACGCATCCCCCCACCCACCCACCCACCCCTCCCTCCAGCAACCCTCAGTCTGTTCTCTAAGAATTTCTTATGGTTTGCCTCCCTCTCTGTTTTTATTTCATTTTTCCTTCCCTTCCCCTATGTTCGTCTGTTGTGCTTCTTAAATTCCACGTACGAGAGAAATCATATATGTCTTTAACGGACTTATTTCACTTAGTGTAATACATTCTAGCTCCATCCACGTTGTTGCAAATGGCAAGTTTTCATTCTTTTTCATCTCACCTCTATAATTTTTAATAAAAGTATTGAAAGAGTTTTCAAAAATTCATTATACTCTTAAAGCTTCTTTCAATTCCCGATTTGCATATAATTTGCGGACCTGTCCACAGTTTCTAATACACAGGTTATTCATTCCTTTGTTTTTTACTGCATAAGCAGACTTGGACCAGTGAATTAAAAATGCATAACCACATTGTTTGTGAGAGGTTTATCTCATTTATGAATTCCCAATTAACCTTTGTTTCCCCACAGAAGATGACATTCCTGTGTGATACTCATGGATTTATTATTTCATCAAATACCCATCAAGCACCTTCTTTATGTAAGGTTGTGTCCTAAGCAAGTTCAGGTAGCAATAGCTGGGCAAGGTAACAGTGGAAAGAGCTGTAGCTTCGAATCAAATAGGAAAGGCTTTATTGCAGAGGTTATATTTGAGCAAAGACTTGAAGATGGGGAAAGAGACATGTATCTATGGTGAAAAAAAATTCTAGACAGTGGGCCAAACACACAGACCTAGAGCAGGAGCATCCCTGGAGGTTTGAGGAACAGCAGAGGCCAGTGGGACATGACATGGAATTAGCCAGGGGGTGAATAATAGGAGATGAGATCAGCGAAGTAATAGGAGCTGAGGGGTTAAGATCCTTTTTGACCTTGGAAATCGTAAATTATCTGAAATAGGAAGCCACCGGAGAGTGTTGAGCACAGAGTGGCGTCATCTGACCCCAGAGGATGCTGAGATCAGATGGTAGTGGTGCAGATGCTGAAGAGTCAAGGGACTGGATGTTTTGAAATTTGAGCCAATAGGATTTGTGGTTGCATTTGATGTGTGAGGCAAAGGA
This sequence comes from Acinonyx jubatus, assembly GCF_027475565.1. Lineage (NCBI taxonomy): Eukaryota > Metazoa > Chordata > Mammalia > Carnivora > Felidae > Acinonyx > Acinonyx jubatus. The sequence continues at coordinate 16,397,080 of NC_069382.1, forward strand.
ATCAAGATTGACTCCTAGGCTTAGGCTTAACTCTAGGGAGCATGTTGGGTCTTTGAGATGCTTCAGTGAGGATGTTGAGGCATTTGGAGAGCTGCACTTGGGGTTTAGAGAAGAAATACAGACAGGAGGGATACATTTGGCAACGGTCAACAGACAGATGGTATTTAAGTGCTGGAATGGAGGAGATAACCAAGAGACCGAGTGTAGACATGCAGGGAAAACAAAAGTTCTGGGCCGTGGGCACCCTAACATCTAGAGGAACGGGATGTGAAGAGAAACTAGCAAAGCCAACCGAAAGGAATGATTGGTGAGGGAGAACAAAAATCAAAGAATGTGGAATGCTCCAAGTCAAGGAGGGGAAAAAGTTTTCCAAGGAGGTGACAAGGACTCAAACACGTTGAATGCTGTTGATAGGTCAATTTAGATAAGAGCCAAGAAAGGACTTAAAGATTTAGCCACAGGGAGGGTATTGGGGACATGGACAAGATCTATGTTAGTGGAATAGACAAGGCAGAAGCCTGACTGAAGAGGGTTCAGGAGAGAATATGAGGAGAGAAATTCAAGCCCAAAGGCATAGCCAGTCTTTTGAGGGATTTTTCTGTAAAGGGGAGCCAAGGAATGGATCCAGAGGGAGATATGGACTCAATCCTTTAGAGAGAAAGAAAAGAAAAATCATGAGATATATTTAATGATATTAAAGATATTAGATAAATACATTTTCTTAAAGTCTTAATGTGATTGAACAATAGGGAAGTGAATAAAATACCAAGAGTATGCTCTCCATTCTCACTCCATAGAACTGATCAGTAGTTTTCTTTCCAGACGTTAGTCTTGCTGGAGAGAAAGAAACTTCTTCTCCCAAAGATCCCATGACATGACTTAGTGTTCTACAACTTGTTTTACTGTTAGTGTTTTAATATTTCATGCACCTCTTTCCATGTTGGTACTTACAGATGGCTTGAACAAAATCAGTTGGAGAAAGGAGCCCTAGGCAATGTTTTTCTCTACTTCAGACAGGCCTGTAAATGGCTGAGTGAAGCCTATACGATAGCTGCGGACAAAATTAATGTCATTAAGCAAAGTAGGGATCGGGGCATTTCTCAACATATCAACTTCCCTGCCACTTTTGCTATAGCTTAGGGACCTGCCACTGGGAGAGGGGCACTCCAGCCTAGGCCCTTTGTAAGTTAATAAAAGGAAACCTCCAGGACACCTGGGTGACTCAGTGGGTTAAGCATCATCCCACTCTTGATTTTGGCCCCGCCTTGAGCTCTGCCCTGGGCATGGAACCTGCTTAGGAATCTCTCTCTCCGTCTCTCTCTCCCTCTCTAAAATTAAACGAATGAATGAATGAATGAATGAATGGAAACCTCCTGTGAAATGGAGGAGGCCAGACGGGAGAGCTCACACACCCTACCACTCTTCCTCAATTGCAGACCCAACACAAAGGTACTTGCAGGTGGTACGACTTGACTAACCCTTAGGGTGTGGGGCTGGGGGGAGGGAGAAAGGTTTTTCTCTCCCCTAGCAACAGCCCAGCCAATGAGAGACTGTCACAGCTCAGCCAATGAGAAGCCACTACACTTTAAACCCCCAGTTTAGACAAAGGAGTTTTAGTTTCTAGCAGCCACTCCCAATCCCCTCTCTCCTGTATAAAACAACTTTCTGGGGATCCCTGGGTGGCTCAGGCCCTTGGGTATCTCACTTCGGCTCAGGCCATAGTCTCAAGGTTTGTGAGTTGGAGCCCCACAGTGGGCTCCCTTCTGTCCGCGCAGAACCCACTTCGGATCCTCTGCCCTGTCCTGTCTCTCTGCCCCTGCAGCACTCACACTCTCTCAAAAATGAATAAACTTTTTTTTTTTTAAGTGTTTTTTCTTCTTTGTTCTCCACACCTGTCTATGGTTTTGCTGTCTGCTGTGTCTCAAAATTGCAACTCTCGGCTGTTTCCAAATATACCCATTTTGCTGGTAACATAAGTGAGGTTTGTTTTTTTTTCAACGTTTATTTATTTTGGGGACAGAGAGAGACAGAGCATGAACGGGGGAGGGGCAGAGAGAGAGGGAGACACAGAATCGGAAACAGGCTCCAGGCTCTGAGCCATCAGCCTAGAGCTTGACGCGGGGCTCGAACTCACCTGGCTGAAGTCGGACGCTTAACCGACTGCGCCACCCAGGCGCCCCAAGATAAGTGAGTTTTATTTTTAAGGTTAAGGCAGAACCGAGGCTGCCTGAAGAAAAGAGGGGAACTGGTAGTTAGGGAGCTTAGTCCTTGGGCAGAATTCCAGCCTCCCAGTCACTTTGCTTTTCCTTCTGCAGGCTCAGTGCTTTGCCTTCATTCCCTCTTGAAGAGCTCACTACAACTACCATCCCTTTACCAACCGCCCCACTTCCCCCTACCTTTCCCAGCTTCTCTTACTCCGCGTCTTTCCACGGCCTTGACCTTCCCCCCCTCACTTGTTCTTCTGGCTGCTGACTTTTCACGGTCCCGAGGATATTGTGGAAAATATTTGCATCACAGCAACCTTACTCAGCTTTCCCTAGTCCCAGTGGGCCACCGGATGCAAACTGGAAACCGCTGCTCCCAAGGATGTTGCCCCTGAAGCTGCCCCAAGATCAAAGCGGAAGGCCGCTCTGCGTGGTGGAGAAGCCGGGGTGCAGCCCCGCAGGCAGGCAGGCAGCCAGGCCCCAAAGGGTAGAACCCTGCCCGCTGCGCGAGGAAGCATGAGGTCAGGGACCCAGCCAGGAAAAAAAAATAAGCCCCAAAGGCTGACTTTCAAACCAAATGCCTCTTTATTTCAATGCTCAAATAGCCGGTTCTCTGTAGCTGCGGTTCTCAGGTGCGTGACCAGCGGGAACCTTAAGCCCAAAGCCCTGCCCCGCCCTGGCCACATGCAGCTGCCTCAAATTCCACCCCCATTCTTCTCCTCCCCACTCTAGTGCCTTCACTTACATTCAGCAACACCCCATAGCAGCTAGGAGCTGTGTTCCCCTCTGTCAGTTTCCGCTGGACCAAACACGGAGGCCGGAGTGCATGGCGTAGGTTTGTGCCCAGCGCAGTAACAACCCGGCTGCTGCTGTTTGGGGAGCCTGGGAGGCTCCAGCCTAGTCCCGAGGCCCAGGGCGGCCGCCGCAGGGAGAAGCCCCGGTCTCCGGGTCCCCGCCGTAGGGAGGCCGGGCCTGTCTCCTGCCGCAGGAGGAAGAAGCGAGCGGCCCGGGCGCCACCTCTTTCCTCTTGGGGGAGGGCGCTGGCATCCTCGCGGCCGCGGCTCGGGAACTCCTCCCAGGACCGGCGCACTTGAACTCCGGGAGTTGGCCCGCCGTCCTGCTAGTCTCCGTCCCAGTGCGGAGCCGCCCGCCGGCGCGATGCTGGCGCTGTGGCTGGTGGGCCTGGGGCAGAAGCTGCTGATCTGGGGCGCGCTGGGCGCCGTCTCCGTGGCGGGAGCCACTCTTCTCCTGAGCCTCCTGCAGATGGTGGCGAGGTGCGCGCGGCAATGGCAGGAGATGAGGGGCCTCCCCACGTTGCCCGGCTGCTACCCCTTGGTGGGACACGCGCTGATGATGAAGCCAGAGGGGAAAGGTAAGAGACGCGGGGGCCGGTGGGCTTCCTAGCCTGCGCGGACCCGCCAGCAGGAAGGCCCAGGGTGCAGGAGCTTCCCCCCCCCCCACCTCCCCCCTACCCGCCCCGGGCTCAGCCGGGTCCGCACCTGCTCCCCGCCAGCCCCCCTTCTCATCAGCCTAGAGCACCACGACTTGAGGGCCGCTTTGGAGAAACAAGAATCTGTCCCCTGCTGGAGAGCGGGTTCCCAGTTCTATCCGGTTTGCCCTTACGACCCCTGATAAAATTGCTCCTGCCTCTGTTTCACATCAAGTTTTTCTTTATGTATAGGCTGGAACGCAGTATGTGTAAGCTGTCCTTCTTCCTCTTCTCTTCTTTTCCCACTTGGGAGCTGTTCCTATCTCTAAACACTGCCTGTCTTCTTTCTTGGCTGTTAAAGCCTAAGAGCAGAAACTTCCCTGGAGCGGGGAATGCACCTGAAAACAGTCCCATCATCCTCCACCCACCCACTGCCCTCCGAAAATCAGGGACTAGAGATTTCATCTGAGGCTTCCCTCCCTCCCCGCATCACAACATTTGACCACAACTTTCTAGCCTTCTTGACCTTCTTATTTTAGTTCTTTTAAGGAGGTTAGGTGATAGCAGTGAACTACGAGGGCAGGGCCATCTGGCAAACTTAACACACCAGGTTTTAAAAGCCTTATTTATGAAACAGTGCATTGTTTTTGTTTTTTGTGTTTGTTTCTTGTTTTTGTTAGGTTTCATGGATGAGGGGAAAAATCACTGTGAGTGAGAAAGTTCTCAGAAGCACCTGGTTTTACAGTCTCCCATCAGAGACAGTGAATTAGATCTTAGCACTCCGTTTTCATGGGTGTGCAAATGGGGATACCCAGGGTTCAAAAGATTTGCCCCACATGACAGGTGCTAAAATGAGCCTAGGACCACAATCCAGTTTCGCCTCAGATTAATGGTAAATAGCAGTTTTACAAGTTGAACATTAACTCCAAAACTTGAAGTATTATTTCTTTTCTAGCCCTCCCCTCCCCCCACCCCTAACCCTCATGAAATGAGCCTAGGACCACAATCCAGTTTCGCCTCAGATTAATGGTAAATAGCAGTTTTACAAGTTGAACATTAACTCCAAAACTTGAAGTATTATTTCTTTTCTAGCCCTCCCCTCCCCCCACCCCTAACCCTCATGCTGTCATTGCATCCTCACGGAAATAGATAAGGCCTCATGGGGCGGGAGTGACCTGGGGGGTGTTTATCAAAATATCGAAAATGTTCCCTGGCAGAAGAAATCCAAGTTAACCTTTCACCAATTAAACATCAGTGTGACTAATGTTACAAGTTATCCAATACCGCATCTAGATGTCTGGGAATCGTGTTTGTAGAAATCATCTAGGTTGAAACTAAGAGCAGAGCTAACCTCTCCTTCTACCCTGAGACTTTATAGCATTAAAGAGTCACTGTGTCGATATATAGGGCTCCCATTTCCCAGCAAGAAATAATATGCTTAAGAAATCTCATCATATTCTTTTGGGAATTTATTCTAAACATTGAAATCTCTAGCGAATGAGACCTGCTTCAAAATAAACTTGTGAGTCGATTGGACTATTTAAAGCAAGTCTCCCTGGAGTTGCTTTCTAAGTGAAAAGAGTGACAACATACTGGCTTTGACGAAGGGGCTTTTTAATCCATCCACAAGTACTGGGTTCTGGCATCAGGCAAAGCTTTGCTCCGTTTCTGGCGTTGCAACCGAGTTGTTTTAATTTGAGGAGTTGTTTGAAACTCTCTAAAGGGAAAAGAGCAAGAGGAGAACTAAGAGAACTCTAGCAACGGCCAGAAGACATTGAACAAAATGGCAGTATCGACAATTTCTTGAAATGTAAATGGACTGAATCCTTCAATAAGAACACATAGTGTGGCTGCATGGATAGGAAAACAAGACCCATTTTTATGCTGCTTACAAGAGACTCACTTCAGACATAAGGACACACACAGACTGAAAGCGAAGGGTTGGAAAACGATGTTCCACGCAAATGGAAACCGAAAGAAAACTGGGAAGCTACCCTTACACCAGACAAAATAGAGTTTAAAACGATGACTGAAATAAAAGACCAACAGCGTATTCATGATAATAAAGGGGTCAATCCAATAAGAAGATACGGCATTTATAAATGTAAGTGTACCCAACACAGAAGTACCAAGATGTGTAAAGCCAATATTAAAATTTTCTAAGTTAGAGTTTTTATCCTTAACTTGTAAGTTAATTGTAGGACAGTTATTTTAAGGATTAAATTCAATGCATGCTATTTCCAGATCGCTGTCTAGAGCTCGGTTAGAGTAAGTTCCTTAACTGTCAGTCAAACACGGGGCCCTCCCTGGTCCCCAACATTGAGCTAAACAAAGTGGCTGGTGTCAGAATAGTCCAAGATACGTTGCTTGTTCTCATTGACCTTGTCTCTTAGGCAGGAGGCTGTGCTTCTGATTTTGTGGCCACTGTTCAAACTCCAGCCTCGATAATCTCACCTGGAGTTCTGCCCTTGACTTTCCATTGGCGTTTCAAACCAATTTCTTGCTTTTTTAGTCCATTATGTCAACACCTGCCTGCCCTAACTGTTCTCTGATATCGGACCTGTTACCTTCCAACCACAGGCTCAGATTTCCCTGTCTCCTCTATCAGGTCACACAAGGCAGGAAGTTATCGTGAGACATGGCATTCTGACACCGTTGACTTGACCCAGCTCTTCTCGTAGCAATTTTGACAACCATTTAGACCAGGCGACATTTGAAAGCAATATGGCCTAATGGTCAAGATGGAGCACTGTAGTGTCTTACCGCCTTAAGTACAAAGCCAGGTTCCATCATTTACTCTCTGTGATAGTGGGCGAGTTTCATCAATCGTGACAGTAATCATGCCTTTCATTTAACTATGGTGAGGCGTAAAAGACAGTGCATCAAAAACGCTAACTCTAGCTCAGACATGGAATAACTTGCTGCTGTAGGGGCGCCTGGGTGGCTCAGTCGGTTAAGCGTCCGACTTCGGCTCAGGTCACAATCTCGCGGTCGGTGAGTTCGAGCCCCGCGTCGGGCTCTGTGCTGACCGCTCAGAGCCTGGAGCCTGTTCCAGATTCTGTCTCCCTCTCTCTCTGCCTCTCCCCCGTTCATGCTCTGTCTCTCTCTGTCTCAAAAATAAATAAAAACATTAAAAAAAAAATTAAAAGAATAACTTGCTGCTGTAAAGGAATAGGACATAATGGATGTTAGCTCTTTTAGGATAATTATTACTAGGTTTCGATGTGCTGAAACCTGCAAACACTTAAAAAAGTCATTACTATGTATTTAGTATTACATGGAGTGGACATCCATGAGCTCCTGTCCTACTGCACTGTGCACAACCTGACCTGGGATTGGGTGAAGCCTGGGATTGGGTGAAGCTTAATGATGGATGAAGAGCAGGGATGGGCCGAGCCTGCGCACGTTATTGACACTGAAAAAGTGCTGAAAAGTTGAATAGTTTGTTTTTTATGCCATATCAATTTGTCCCTGGTGCCCAAATTCCCATGTCGAAACAACTCTGTCAAAGTACCTTAAGTACCGTATTAGTAGCCTCACAGTGAGGTTGAAATTAGCCTTGCTGTTGTCAATCAGGCATTCCCTTTGCCCAGGAGAAGCCCTGCATCCACATCTGCCTACCTGCTAGCCTGCCTCTCCTCACCCCTCCCTAGCTGGATTTTCCCAGCAGTGGAAGGAGGCTTCTGGTCCATTTCCTAACATGTAATCACTTGGCCAGCTGGGACTCAAATCCTCCCTTAACCTCATCTTGTTTGACTTGTGTTCTGAAAACATGGCTCACCTTTGCCAGGTTTTTCTCTGAGGCCTGGACCCTGTGTCTCAATTCTTCGGTCACCTGCTGTCGTTTGTTTCTACCCAGATGGCACTCATCGACATGGCATTTCTTCACTGAGAATTTTGCAATGGCTTGATCTCTCCTGAGGCCGTGCTGCATTCCCCAGACAGGGGCTTCGTGGATTTCAACATGGAAAGTGTTGACTCCCGAGTTTTCCACACTACTTTGATGCTGGAGTTGGGATTGATGGTCACCATTTCCCCAAACCTGATGCAAACGCCAGCCAGAAAGCACAGCCAATGCCCCTAACCCTGGCTGCATTAAACTCCAGCCTTTTCCCCACCCCCAGCGGCTTCCTGTGGCCCCAATATACCCAGGTGATTCACAGATCTCACACACACTGGTGTTACTGTCCTAAAATACAATTCCAGTCTTGCCAGTCCTCATCAGAAACTGCCAATGAGTGTATAAAAGCAAATCAAACCCTCCAGTGCTCCAATCTCCCCTCCCGATGATATCACCCCGTCTAATGTGGCTGCACCTACAGGGAATTTCCAGAGTTTCATGCTTCTGCTCTGCTGTTTCTGTTGCTTGGTTGACATTCTCTCTCGACTCCTACTTCCCCTTTTCGGCCTATAAAAATACAACTCATGTTTTAATGCTCGAATACCATCTCCTTCATGATTTTTTTTTTTTTCAGTCCTGTCCATGAGGACCAGTAACTCCTCAGACCTAAACTTCTATCTTAGCAACCATTTTGTTTTGTCTGGTATTACAGAAGGGACCATCTCCCATAGTTAGCAGCTCCCTGAGAGTAGGGATCGGGTCCTTTGGAGGTACACGGTTCTTGTACATCATCTTACTCATAATTAAATTACCCTCACAATTCAGTCATTATAGCCTTTAACAGGGACAGTGTGGTGGACCTCGAAGATGTGAGAGACTTGGCAAGTATTAAATGACTTGCCCAAAGTAAACAACCCAAAGGGCACAACAAGAAACTCACTTAAAATTAAATCTCTCCTCCCAGAATTTTTTCAGCAGCTAATTTGTTACACAGAAGAATATCGGCATTTTCCAGTGCTGAAACTCTGGCTTGGACCAGTACCACTCTTGGCCATTTATAATGCAGAAAACGTGGAGGTGAGTGTGTGGGAAATAGGATCACTTTTCCACCGTATATTCGATGGTGTGAGAGTCTCGTCCAAATAAAGATAGCAAAAATGTTCTTACATTAAAAAAAAATTTGTTTGAACATTTATTTATTTTTGAGAGACAGAGCACAAGTGGGGGAGGAGCAGAGAAAGAAGGAGACACGGAATCCGAAGCAGGCTCCAGGCTCTGAGCCATCAGTACAGAGCCCGACGCGGGGCTTGAACTCACGAACCATGTGCTCGTGACCTGAACCGAAGTCGGATGCTCAACCTACTGAGCACAACCTACTGAGTGAGCTCAACCTACTGAGCCACTGAATTTAGTATATTGAGCATTTCACTAAATATTTTTGGCTATGTGGGTGCCATTTAATGCTTTCCAGATATAGTGTAAATATGGGGGGGTGGGTAGTAGCCTCTAGATGTCTGTGCACATCTGATATCACGTCTAATACATTCTCCTTTTTTGAAAAGTCTACACAAGGGTACAGTTTTATAGAGCCACAAATAGGTTATTCCATAAGGTGAGCACATGTTACCTGCCAGACATTGTTTTCTCAGTCTAAAAATATAAGACTAATAAAGTATGAGTGTTTCTCTCAAGATGCTCTGAGTCTCCTATCCATTACAAATGTATTACTCCAAGTTAATTTTCTTAAAAAAGAATGCTCATCTGATATTGATAGGGCAGATATCATTAATCCATGCTATTGAAATTGGGAGTATACTCCCAAAGAATACGTTTTACTTATCATTATGACTCTGGAGAGACTATCTTGTGGTTTGATGAGCAAAGAATTTGGGTCAGGGAGTAAAAATGGGGTAAGCAGGGTTTCTTTGCATGGAACAAAATGAAAAACGGAATTTCCTAGGCGATGGCGCTGGGATACGTCTTTCTTAGATATTGCCGTGAAAATGTGTGCTTCCTCTTGTACCGCACTGTAGCAGCCTGGTTCCGAGTAGATAATGAGGAGACAGGCATAGGATTTCAGCCATGGCTGACTTGGTGTGAGCAGGCTTGATATGTGTGGGTGGAAATCTATCCAGAATGCAGGACTAGAACAAGGAGCCCAGGCAGCACTTTGTGCTCGGACCTAAATGCTCATCCTTTCTACCTCACTTGGATTCCGGGGGGTCTAATCATACTCAGGGCCTTCAGTGTTGCCTACATGCTGGGGACACTCAAATATGCACTTCTAGTTCAAGTCCAATCCTGAGCATCTCACCTACCTGCTTTCAGACCATAGCGACTTGAATGTCTCCAAGTCAACATGCCCACAAATGAACTTGTGACTTTTATCTTCCTAGACATGGTCATCCTTGGATTCACCTAGCTCCTCTCCCCCGTCCCCCTACCCACAGTCAATGACTCCTCTTGGTTCCTAGTTCATGGTAGGAGCCAGGGTATCGTCTTGGACATTTTCCTTTCTCTCAACTCCATTTGGTCCTCAAGACCGAATGACACTTGGATGTTCAACACTCTACTTGACTTTTTTAGAGGCACAGGAATAAAAATGAATCGCAGAGAAATAGTAGTTACGAGACATTACTTTAAAAAGTAGTGTTCTGGGCACCTGGATGGCTCGGTGAAGCATTTGGCTTCGGCTCGGTTCATGATCTCATGCTTCATGAGTTCGAGTCCCGAATCAGGCTCTCTGCTGTCAGCACAGAGCCCACTTCAGATCCTCTGTCTCCCTCTCTTTGTGCCTCTCCCCTGCTTTTGTGTGTGTGTGTGTGTGTGTGTGTGTATGCACGCTTTCTCTCTTTCTCAAAAATAAATACACATCAAAAAAAAAAAGATAAGATGCTAAATTTTTTTAAAAGGTGGTCCTGTACTCTTACAATTGAAATTATTTTGATATCTATATATCTCTCAATTTTTTTTCCCTCTTTCCAAGGTAATTTTAAGTAGTTCAAGTCAAATTGACAAATCCTGTGTGTACAAGTTCCTAGAACCATGGCTTGGCCTGGGACTCCTTACCAGGTACGTCGTTGTCACTTTGTAAAGCCGTCTCGTAGAATCAGTTACTTCTATTGGTAACTTGTGATGTCAGGAATTGGCACAAAGTAATCTTCCCATCCCGAGACTGTGCTACCAGGAAGCTGGGGGGAAGCTGGAAGGAAAGGACTGGAGAACACTGGGCTCTGACGGACAGGAGTCCAGCGTGTATGGTAACCTGTAGCCATGGTACTCAGTAATGGTGATGGCCAGTGTCCTGAGAAGAATCAGGTCCTGGTGTGTGAATGGAGTAAAGGAAAGGAGCGTTTGGAACAGGCAAATCTTGAAAATCCAGTAAAAAGGGCAGTCAGCCCCAGCCAAGTATAGGGAGCACAAAAACCTCAGTCCTGGGGCTGGTGTCCAAAAATAGGACTCCATCCTCTGAGAGGGCCTACCAAGAGAGAGGCGGGACCCTTGTGGGTCTGTGAAGAATCTGAAGAGAATAGAGATCAAAGGAGAATCACAGACCATCAGGATCATCTGAGGACTAAGGTAGTAATTGAGGGGAGACAAAATATTCTAACTTAGAAACTCAGAAATTGAGACAAATTCTTCCATTTGTCAAGTTTTATGAGGGCTCCTTTAAATACGACCCAATTTAGAAAAAGATCTGAAATACCCACAATCTGTGACTATATATGAGTCTTTGTCATTCTGACCAAAGCACGTGAGAACCTATAGATTAAGCTGTTTCGGGAGAATTTTGTTGAACCGGCTAAATTTACACTCTGTTTCTCCTCTTTTATTTGTAACCATGTATTGTATTTCTAGTACTGGAAACAAGTGGCGATCTAGGAGAAAATTGTTAACACCCACTTTCCATTTTACAATTCTGGAAGATTTCTTAGATGTCATGAATGAACAAGCAAACGTATTGGTTAATAAGCTTGAAAAACATGTTAACCAAGAAGCCTTTAACTGCTTTTTTTACATCACTCTTTGTGCCTTAGATATAATTTGTGGTAAGTCTCAATGATTTGTTTCTAAAGGTACGGTGTAGCGTAGACTGGCCCACACAGAAACTAACATTCCATTGGGAAGGCCAAGGCGGGGATTGGAAAGGCTCCTGGATTGTTCAGGATGGTCCCGTTGCTCAGCCTGAGAAGCAGCCTGAGAAGCAGCAGCCCTTGCTAAGGCTTTGGGCAGGATTGTCACAGAGCCCACATGCCAGGAAGGTCAGAGGGAAGGAAGCAGCAGCAGCAGGAACAGGGAATAGAAGGTACAAGAGAAAAGGGAGAGAGAACAATTTCAAAACCTACAAGAACCGAGCAGGACCTACGTCTTCTTTTTAAGGGGTGGTCGCTGGAAAATGAACGCAGGATAGGTGATGGAATTGAATGGTTGCTTCTTGCCTCTATTGTACAGAAACAGCCATGGGGAAGAACATTGGCGCTCAAAGTAATGATGATTCCGAGTACGTCCGTGCAATTTATAGGTAAATGAAGTCCTTCGGATTGTCTTTAAAATGGTTCTTGATTAGGGCTTTGAAAAGGATTGCTGATAATTTGTGAGTGTCTTTTTCATTGTTTCAAAAGGAAACTTTATACTGAAATTAACCCAGTCGTTTAAGCATGTATTTGAGCCGTAGAGGAACGGTTTTGTAAATGATAACACACCCAGATGATGCCGTAAATTAAAACGATTATTTTATAATATGTTGAGGGATTACATTATGACACTAAGTGCTAAAGGCAAAACCAGATTTTTGGTATGATAACCACCAGGTATAAAGAATTATTTATAGAAGGAGGGGCACCTGGGTGGCTCAGTCAGTTAAGCATCTGACTCTTGATTTCCGCTCAGGTCATGATCTCACGGTTTGTGAGTTCGAGCCCTGCATCAGGCTCTGCACTGACAGAGCAGAGCCTGCTCGGGATTCTCTCTCTCTCCCTCTCTCTCTCTCCCTCTCTCAAAATAAATGAGTAAACATTTGAAAAACATGATTTATAGGAAGAAAACACTGGAAGGCACTATACCAAAATATCAGTTGCGGTTATTACTGTTTGCGTATGTGCGTCTCTTTTTCTGACTGTGTTTTGTTTTTGTGGCTGTTCATTCTCCTTTCCCATATTTTCTGCTGAGTATGTATTATTTTTTCATGGAAATCATCAATTTTTACCTTGAAACTGGCTGGCAGTTATTCAGCTATTAAGAGTCAGGGCCAGGATTTGATCTGACACATCCTATCTTGAAGTTCACTGCTCATTTCACCTTATTTTAATAAATGCGTACTGAGCGTCTATAACCTGCCATCCACTGCACTAGTCCTGACTAGTTGTGTCGCCTCACACAAATAGGAAGAAAGCAGGGACACACACACTGAAACAGATGAATGTAAACATAAATTCTAATATGCTTAGAAAGAAACGACCAAGTTGACATTAGAGAGGGAAAGAGGGCTACGTCCTACGGGTGAGTGGTCAGCAAGAGCCTCTCTAAAGAATTGGTGTCTAAGCCCGTCTCGAAGGAAGAGATCACGCTAGAGGTCTGGCTGCTATCTTGCCGGACATGACAAGGGAGGCACTCGGGACAGCTGTGTGACACAAGGGTATTCAGCGAGCACTTCTCTGCAGAAGGGGAGGACCAATTGCTTTTCTGTCACTCCGGAGGCGTGATTAAGCAAATGAGTGGATATTAAAAACTGGCAGATTTCATCCCAGTGGGTGACCCCAGAGCCACAGCGGCCTTGGGAGGTCAGGAACTCTTTCTGGAGAAGGAGAAGCAGGCCTCAGGTGCCCCTCTAGTCCAGATGTGTTATAACAAATTCTTCCTTCTGCTAATGAAACCATTAAAATGTTAAGCTTCACTGGACGTGTAAAAGCCCGTGCATTCATTGTTGAGCATGAAGCACAGGGCTCTTAGTAGCCTTTCGGATAAGTCCTCCTCCTTCCCGTATATTTCCCTCGTTAAGAGCAGGCATTGAATAGGTGCTGAGGAAAGAGACATTTCCGGTGTGTCGGCTACCGTATTTTTATCCCATTTACAGGATGAGTGATTTGATATCTCGAAGAATGAGGATGCCGTGGCTCTGGCTTGACTTTTTGTTTCTTATGTGTAAAGAAGGATGGGAACACAAAAGGAACCTAAAGATCCTACATAATTTTACCAATAAGGTAAGTCCTCAATTCATTTTTTTTAGTGTGGTATAATATAAAAATTTGCCCTTAGAGCCGTTTTCAATGTCCAATTTGGGGGGCTTTAAGTACATTCAAATTGCTATGCAACCATTGCTACTCTCCATTTCTAGGACTTAAAAAAATTTTGTTTTAATGTTTATTTTTGAGAGAGATACAAACAGAGCATGAGAGGGGGAGGGGCAGAGAGAGAGGGAGTCATAGAATCTGAAGCAGGCTCCAGGCTCTGAGCACTCAGCACAGAGCCTGATGCGGGGCTCGAACCCATGAGCCGTGAGACCATGATCTGAGGCGAAGTCAGATCCTTAACCGAATGAGCCACCCAGGCACCCCATAGGACTTTTTTAAGTCCAAGATTTGTGTGCTTTTGTTAATATCCTCAGTGTAGGACCATGAAGCCTGAGTCTCATAAAATTTGAATTGAATAATGGAAAAAAGTAGGCAACCTGATTACATTTCAATGTATTTAGTAATTTTTTTAATGTTTTTATTTATTTTTGAGACAGAGACAGAACAGGAACAGGGGAGGGGCAGAGAGAGAGGGAGACACAGAATCCGAAGCAGGCTCCAGGCTCCGAGCTATCAGCATAGAGCCTGACGCAGGTCTCGAACTCACGGAGTATGAGATCGTGACCTGAGCTGAAGTTGGATGCTTAACTGACTGAGCTACCCGGGCATGCTTTAGTAAATATTAATTAAGCAGTTGCTAAGTGCTAAAACTTTGCCAAGTGTTAGAGATATAGTAATGAGTAAGACACGTATGTTCCCTAAAGTAGGTTAGTTTAGTAAGGGAGTTTATTAAAATGGCAAAATGAGGTATGAGCTATGAATATTTATTAACAAACAAGGTGCTATGTTAAAAGAACATAGAGACAAGTATTATGAGGGTCTTCTGGAAGATGTTCGTATTAGACAGTAGTTTTCAAAGGCAAAGGGCCTTTCTAGTATCATTTTAACTTAGAAAAGATTAAAATTAACTGGATGTTCCTATTTCCAATTCAAAAATTACAAAGCGATCATGATGTTGTTTTGGTTATAGGATGCCAGTCTGTGTTAAAGATGCATATAGGGCAATCAACCAGGCTGTAGGAGAACTCTAGGGTACCATCTAGTAGACCGTTACACCCCACTGGAAAGTCTGTAAAAACGGCACTTGAAAATTCTGAAGCTGTCTGACAATTAAATTCATGTTTACAAGTCTTATCAAAGAATGCCATAAAATGTTAACAGGCAGCTTGACTATATTTTTACAAGAGCCTAAGTTGTGATTGAGATAGCAAGGATAGGAAAGGTTTAGAAGAAATAAGTTAAAGAAACTGGGATATTTGCACAGGAGAGTGTATTGTTAGATTATAACAAATTCCAAATCAAAGCATATGATGGTTTAAATCACAGGTCATCTCTGAACGGGCCAAGGAACTGAAGAGAGACGAAGAACATAGAAGTGGTGACAAGGACTCTTCCCCCTCCAAGAATAAACGCAGGGCTTTTCTTGACTTGCTTTTAAATGTGACTGATGATGAAGGGAACAAGCTAAGTCATGAAGAGGTTCGAGAAGAAGTGGACACTTTCATGTTTGAGGTATTGTATATCATCATGTTACTTTCAGGTATCATTAAATAAATTCCAGCTATTTTTTTTAGAATCTATAACATTATTTTTTAAAAGTATAATGAAATTTTTAAGTAGCTTCATAGAGCTAAGGAAGGGTCATCAGGCTCGCATTAAAATTTACACAATTTAAGAACCTGATTAAGTATCAGGTCAACTCCCGTGTTCAGAAAAATCTTTGAGTCATGGTGGGTACAGCAGAGACACATTTTTTTTTCCCGTCAAGAAAATCTAAGGTCTGTCAGACTTTTCCAAGAAGAAGAGCGGCCAGCAATTGCTGTGTTCTTTTTAGTCTGTGAAACCCACTAGTCTGTTTGTTCACTACGTCCTTTGAAAGAAGCCCGTTTGCTTCCTGCCTCTACCAATGAGTCCTTAGCTACCGCCCTGAGCTGCCCTACCTTAGAAAGAGAACAAGAGCCGCCCCATGGACAATTTAACCAGTTTGAGATTCTAAAATAAAAGATCTCCGGTCTTCCAGTAATAATAGTAATAATAAAAGATGCAGTTTTTTACAAAGAGAATTCTAACTGTATTAAATATCACAAGGGGTGAGTCTCTCAATATATGTGGATTGCCAGATAGAGATAAAGAAATGGTTTTTTTAAGCACTGCATGGTAATATGTTGGAAGCGGAGGTGAGCAAAAGGCATCCACCATTTCCGATGGCTCAGCACATGCTCACGGGTGTGTTAGCTGCACCCCCCGGGGCCGTCTAGATGCAATGCTAGAGCACATCCGTCCTTTCCTCCCGAGGGAGGTCGGTCTGTGTCCTGTAGCTGAAAGCGGGTTGCGTTAAGCGTCTGTAGGCTTGAGCTCTCCTCCCGGCTCTGTGCTCACTGGCCCTGTGAGATGCTTCCAATCATCCCCGATCTCTGTCATCGCTTTCCTATGTGTACGACAGAGAGATGGGCTAGGGCAGTGATTTTTAAACTTCTTTTTTTAAGCAGAGCGCTTTACCGGAAAGAAATTTTATGTGGAAAATGGACACCCACGGAGCTAAAAAGTGGAGAGGTGTTAAGCATGTAGGCTCTGGGGCCAGATCCCCTGCCATAAGCTGTCCTAGAGGTGTAACCTTGGGCACCTCATCGAGCCTTTCTGGGCCTCGGTGTCCTCATTGTTTGAGCACGGGCCTCACGGATTAGATGAATGCTGTTTTCAAGTGTACCAACAATTGTGCCCAGGAAGCATACCGTAGATCTTGGCTATTATTATTTGATGTTGAAGTGGAGAGACCTTCTCACATCTCCACCCTGTATGCACACACATGCGCACACACACGTACATGCATATAAGTGCACACATATGCATACAAGTGCACACACATGCGTTGTCATGCATGCACCTACACGTACACATACATACGTGTATAGGGCATGCAAACATCCCTCTCACCTTCGTGAAGACAACCAGCCTGATGATCTCTTTCTTCCAGTTTTAACAGTCTGAAATTCTACATTTTCTTTTTTCTCCTTTGCATCAAATAGGCATACCACCAACTATCACGTCGTGACCTAACGTGACATCCTCCATAACGTGGATGCAGGCTCTTGGGGCCATGCCTTTAACTGCCTGGGAGCCAGTCATTACATATGAAGGTTTTTACCCCTACCCTCTCCCAGCAGCACGCTCTTGTGAATTCCATGCTTAGTTTCGCTCTGGGTAGCAGATAAAACAAAATGGGAAGCTCTGTCTCGGTATTTGATCTCCAAAATGTGAATTATAGTACCAAGTATTTCATGAAGCTCTGGGGAAGAACAGTCATGTTAGTTTCTGCACCTAGTTATTAGTGCTTAGTGTTTTGCCTAGAACTTGGCAAAATTAAATGAAGCTGTTAATCAACTTCTTGCCCTGGAGAATTACTCAGAACTGCATATGTACTCCCTGGGTACATACCCATATTCAATGGGTAAAGCCTACCTTGCAAATAGGGGAAGTAGAGAAGTACAGTTCTGGCAAGTTGGCTCAGAAAAGCCGGACTTCCTCCCCCTGCCCCCCACTTCAAAACTGTCTGGCCTACCCCGTTCCTTGGAACGCCCGCCCGCCCCCTTATCAGCACAGCTGAGCCGCTTCTTACCAAGTAGACAGCTCCATGTCATGGTCAAGTGTCCGTCTACGCAGGAAGGGATTGTTTTATAGGTTTGTTTGTCACCAAGGTGAGATGCTGCATGGGACTAATTTGTTATGTTCTGGAGTCAGATTGCAACTGTCAGATCCAATTCAAAATGGAGTCATCCAGTCCGATCTTCTCGATATAGCTCTGCTCTTTAAGCCATGTTTCTTCTCACCTTTGTAGGGCCATGACACGACTGCAGCAGCAATAAACTGGTCCTTATATCTATTGGGTTCTTACCCAGAAGTCCAGAAACACGTGGACAGTGAACTGGAGGAAGTGTTTGGTATGTTTGGCCCCAACATTAGCGGCTCTGTGGGTCCCACGTCCGCCAAAACAGACGCCATTCATGCTCATTCAGGATGTGCTGTAGGACCTGTTGTAAAGTCAGTGTAATAAGCAGGAAGCCTCCCTTATGGGATCCCTTCCAGCACTGTCTCCTTTGCAAGGCCTCCCCTGTTCACTTACAGGCATTGGCCAACCACCTGGCGTGTGACTGCCCTAGGCTAGACACTGGGGGTGCATAGATAAACGCTACTGTCTCCAAGGACCTCACTGCTTACTAGATGAACCAGCTATTGTCCATAAAATATGGAGTCCTGGCTGTGCACTTGGGTGATAAGAAGAAGGTGATATTTGGGAGCAGTGGGGAGCAGGTGATGTTAGTGAGAGGGAATCCAGGAGAGCTGTTTCCCATAGGATTGCATATGGCCACAAATGAGGGGAAAGTTGGGTGAAGCGGAGAGGCCATCCTTTCTTTTTTTTTTTAATTTATTATTTTTTATTTTTTTTAATATGAAATTTATTGTCAAACTGGTTTCCATACAACACCCAGTGCTCACCCCAAAAGGAGCCCTCCTCAATACCCATCGCCCTCCCCCCCCTCCCACCCCCCCATCAACCCTCAGTTTGTTCTCAGTTTATAAGAGTCTCTTATGCTTTGGTTCCCTCCCTCTCTAACCTTTTTTTTTTCTTCCCCTCCCCCATGGACTTCTGTTAAGTTTCTCAGGATCCACATAAGAGTGAAAACATATGGTATCTCTCTTTCTCTGTAGGACTTATTTCACTTAGCATCACACTCTCCAGTTCCGAGGTCATTATTTCTATTACACAACCAGCAATCAACAGGTGAGGAGTCCTAGGCTGAGGTCAATAGGAATGTCACAGAGTCTCAGTCTTGCTCTTTTTTTCTCTCTGTTCTTTACCATCTTGGCTTTTGTGCCCTTGATTGTTGTTGGAGGTGTCGTGTGTATCTTCAAGACGAGAAGGAAGGGGAGGAGGGGATGAAGGATGTATTAGTTTCCTGTGCCTTCTGTAATACACTCTACAAGCTGGGTGG
The DNA here is from genome assembly GCF_027475565.1 of Acinonyx jubatus. Lineage (NCBI taxonomy): Eukaryota > Metazoa > Chordata > Mammalia > Carnivora > Felidae > Acinonyx > Acinonyx jubatus. The sequence continues at coordinate 16,415,835 of NC_069382.1, forward strand.
CTTAAAACAACAGAAATTTATTTTTTTCACAGTTCTGAACACCAGAAATCCAAGATCAGTATTGCTGAGCCGAAGTCAATGTGTCTGTGGGGTTGTACTCCTCCTGGAAGCTCTAGGAGAGAATCTGTTCCTTCCCACTTCTGGTGGCCACCAGCCTATCCCTTGGTTTATGGCCACATCACTCAAATCTCAGCTTCTATTTTCACACCCCCTTCTCTTCACTCTGTGTGTGTGTGTGTGTGTGTGTGTGTGTGTGTGTGTGTCTGTCTGTGTCTGTGTGTCTGTGTAATCTCTCTCATCCTCTCCTATAAAGACATTTGTGATGGCATTCGGAGCCCAGATGAATAATCCAGAATAATCTCCCTGTTTTTATATCATTAACTGAATCAGATCTATAAAGGTACCTTTTCCCCAAATAAGGTCATATTTACAGGTTCCAAGGATTAGCACCTGACATATATAGGAGCCATTACCAGCCGACCACACAGAGGCTATGCATTGTGCCATCAACTTTATCCTTTGTTGAATCACACATCACGTGGCTCCCATAGCTGGAAGGAGAAAATGAAAGATTGGGTCGACCGGCCAACAAAATGGTGTCTCTTCATAGAGAAGAGAAGTGGGGAAGGAAAAAACAGGAGAGGGAAGACATTCTAGAAAGAGGAGAACCAGATGGACAATGGCACAGAAATGGAAAAGTTTGGAGGACAGTAGTGAATCGTGAGGGGCAGCTAGAATTTAACACATGTGGTACAATGTATTGAGAGATGAGGTTGGACAAGTAGTTTTGAGTTCGGATTGTGTGAGGCCTAGACATCTCAAGAAGGAAGACTTTATTTTGTAGAATGGAGGCAATCTTAACTTTTTGGCTCTGTTTCTATCATCATTTTATTTATTTTTTTCTGTATTGATTTTAATTCTCTCATATTGCCTGTGGTGAGTAAACTTGGTTTTTCAGAAGCTCACAAGTGTTTTTGGAACACGTTCACATTTCGTAACCTCTACGATGTCCAGCTCGTTGCTGTTGTGCTTTTTGCTGTTGATCTCACGTGATTAAAGCATCATTATTAGTAGATGGCTTATTTGGCCACTTCTCATGTTTTCTACTGATTGTCCCTCACTTTTTCTTCTATCCCCAGTATTCTAAAATTTCATGAGCAACTCATCTTTGGGTATTGAGTTGCAGGTAGAAATTCCTCTTGTTACACATAAAATTAACCATTTATCGGTGTGTATTTAGTTTTATTGTAACAAAGCCACTTGTGCCCTGTTCATGTTTAAAGTCAAGCATCATCTTTTCCCTCCAGTGAAACAAAAAGAAAATTTAAAAATAAACAGGAACAAAATCACAATAGAGAATGTCAATCCCAAATACGGTCTTAACAGGCTCGCCGAGTCTCCCATGGAGCGGTAGGGCTCAAGGCACCAGGAGAGAATTTTATTTCTAAAGTGTCATGTTAAACTATAAAGATTTCCATTAAACATCACAATTAAACATGGCTGAAGGAGAAGCCATGTTGTCAAGATGCCCACTTCACCGACCCAAACATCTGAAACCCACCTTTCCCTGATCTAGAAATGCATTTTTTTTTTTAATTAAAACCAAGAGAAAGTAACCAGATACATTTTGGTAAATGCTAACTGTGTCCATAATCACATAGAGACACAAAGTAATCTCTGAGCCCAGTACTGAGGAAAAGGAGGAAAAAAGCTAGAATTCTGGGCACTCCCACGTGGGGCCCGGGCACCCACCAGCTTCCAGCAGAGCTAAGACAGCTGAAGGTTTTTCTTTTTTCCCCATGTGTTGTTTATATGAAGTTTTGGTTGAGACAGAAAAAGATAAGAATGAATTAAGAACAAAAAATGGTAGAGTTTCTCTTCCTACTGTATTATGCTCAAGGTATTGCCCCCCGCCCCCCATCCCAATAAGTTGAGAATCATTGTGTAAAGGAGGAGAAAGAGACTTCAAGAACAGCATGGCTGAGTACAAGGGGGCTGGAGAAAATTAAGACAGGAGATTGGAATCCATCATCCTCATTCTATTCTTCATTAGTGTGTTCTCCTCGTCCTCCACCACCACCACCACCACCCCCTTCTCCATCATCCATGGCAGGAACCAAGTAGTATTGCGATGGGTTTTACCAAACATCATCTTAGACGTCCCCTCCTAACTCATCTGTACCTCCATCAAGATGGCCAGTAAGCCAGAGAAAGAAGCTCCCTGGTTCCTCATGCTCCCTCTTCCTATGGCTTTATTTTGCATTTGACGTGAATGTTTTATCCAGTCCTTTCCGATTCCCATTTGATTTCAGTAGATTTTGAAGATGGATCACGCTCTCATCTAGATGAAATTCTTTGGAGAGAACTTTGTTTTTGAAGGAAGGGTTTTTATCAAAGTGAACATCTGTTCCATAACCTGATTTAATATCTTCCAAATCTGTCACTTCAACTCTGGTCAGATAATGCAATGCCTCTTTGTCTTCCTCTCCAAGGAATACAGATCTGTGGATGGCTGTTACCCCAACTGTTGTTACCCCAGAATTTGGAATCTTGGCAATCATTTCCAGCTTGCTTTGAAAACATGCTCAGTGGCGTTTGTTATATTTCTGTTCTACTTTCAAAATCTCTCCACTGGCTTGTTCCTTAAGTCCCATCTATACTGATTTCATTCCAGCTGCTCCTTGCTATTCTCATTCTTCCTTTGGTAAGTCCAGGGAGGTTGATGTCTCTTCTGGCCGGAAGGCAAGACCATCTTAGTTTCTTTGTTGGACACAGGAGCAAAAGGCGATTAGGGGCCATGCTGTGGGGAAAGTCCAAGAATCTGGCTCAAGAGAAGATGCACATCTGGAAGCTCTGAGAACTCAAAATTAACCATTTTAAAGTAGATGAGTTCATACATTCACAGTGTTGCACCAC